>NC_045437.1:141053029-141300073 GCF_002776525.5 Piliocolobus tephrosceles
GATAGATAGATAGATAGATAGATAGATAGATAGATAGATAGATAGATGAGAATCAGGTTTCTGACTGTTGAGGGAAAAAAAGTATGTGTGCAAAAGAAGAACACTAGAATGTACTTTGTGAAGTTGGACTGGAATTAGATGCATATAAACTGATGAGGGAGAGAGAGAGGAAGAGATATCTGTTTGCTAAGAGGTCCTAGAAGTAATGACAAACCAATAGAGATAAACACATTTGGCACCCAGATCTTAGTTTCTAAAATACTACCATTCTCCACTAAGAGGAACCAGGGATCCTCAAAGAAATGGCTGATTCCATGGCTAAGGGAGAGAAAGTACAAGAAGGGTCTGAAACAATTTATGCCAAAAAGAAAGTGTCAAAGAATCAAGGGGACATGTTAAAATAACATAGGAGCCCAAAGGATCAGGAGTCAGCTTGAAGGGGCTTTCACTGACCAAATCTGACATAATTTAACTATCAAAATAAACATTAACAGGTTATAATCCATTAAGTAAAATAATAATCCATAAGTTCATACTGATATAAATAACTGGAGGTATAAAGAAAGAAATGAAGAAGAATATAAAATTCAACTAATAAATATAGAAGGAGTGGTATATTTAGAAAAACCTTAACGGATGCCACAGTGAAAGTTTAGTGTGGAACAGTATATTTATGTAGTCTCAAAATACCTTGCCACACATTACTTATTAACAAACAAAAGGGAAATGGTAGTGGAATAACTTTGTGGACACCACCTTAACCAAAAGATAAAAGCTAATGTTATCAATACTGAGATATGCTGGGCTGGCATAATATAATTTTTGATGTGATCCAAAGGGAAGGACACAATGTTATTTCAGAGGTATTCCTGCCAAAAAGCATAACCTGAATCTCATCATGTACAAACAAACTAAATGCAAATTAAAGGACGTTTTACAGAAAAACTGGTTTGTAGTTTTCAAAAATGTCAAGATGAAGAAACATAAAAGCTGAAAATTCCAGATTAAAGGAAATTAAGACAACATGACATAATACAATGTTTGATCCTGAGTTGAATCTTGGACTGGTAAAAAATATAAATCATTATTCAGACAATCAATGAAATCTGAATATGGACTATGGATTAGACAATAGTATTGTATCAATATTAAATTCCTTGAATTTGATAAATTACTACAGTTATAAAGAAAATGTAGTCTTGTTATTAGGAAATATACACTGAAGTATTTAATGAGTAAGTGACATGATTATATATATAATTAGAAGAGATATATATACACACATATATACATATAAAATTGAAAGTGGGGAGTAGACTGACATGTAGTTCTCAGTGAGATAACGGTTCTATTGGATTGACAGAGAAAGCTATAACCATTAACAAGTGAATAAACTGGTCCTTGTCACACACTGGAAGGACAGTGAACTTGAAATTTCATGTCTTGGCTCCTCCACTTACTATCTTTTGTAACTTTGGGCAAGTTAACTAGCCTGTCTTATACTTAGTTCCCTCAAGTTTCCTCATTTGTGTGAGCTAGGTATAAAAATCTGGGGTGATAGTAATACCCACAACATAGGGGTTTTTTTGTTGCTGTTGTTGTTTGGTTGGTTTTTGTCGGGGGGGTGGGTGTTGAGACAGAGTCTTGCTCTGTCACCCAGGCTGGAGTGCAGTGGCATAATCTTAGCTCACTGCAACTTTTGCCTCCCAGGTTCAAGTGAATTCTCCTGCCTCAGCCTCCCGAGTAGCTGGGATTACAGGTGCCTGCCACCATGACCAACTAATTTTTGTATTTTTAGAGACAGGGTTTCACCATGTTGGCCAGGCTGGTCTTGAACTCTTGACCTCAGGTGATCCACCCACCTCAGCCTCCCAAAGTGCTGGGATTACAGGTGTGAGCCACCGTGCCTAGCCCACATAGGGTTTTTGAAGCTACAGATAAAATACAGTTTCTGGGTCGGGTGCGGTGGTGCAGGCCTGTAATCCCAGCACTTTGGGAGACCAAGGCGGGTGGATCATCTGAAGTCAGGAGTTCGTGATGAGCCCAACTAACATGATGAAACCCCGTCTCTACTAAATATAAAAAAACTAGCCAGGCATGGTGGCACATGCCTGTAATCCAAGCTACTTGGGAGGCTGAGACAGGTGAATTGCTTGTACTTGGGAGGTGGAGGTTGCAGTGAGCAGAGATCACACCATCGCACTCTAGCCTGGGCAACAAGAGGGAAACTCTGTCTCAAAAAAAAAAAAAAATTAGAGTTTCTGACGTTACAAAGCTAAGACCAGATCATGGAATCAGATGTCCTCACCAAGTCACGATGACCGTGGAAGGCCCTGTCTGATCAGTAGTATAGTCTAGATCTAGGCTGTAAACCTCATAAGGGCTGGGGCTATCTTTTTTGTTCTTCATTGCAGTCCCAGCACTTAGTACAGTGACTGGTCCAAAGTGGTATTCAATAAATAAGCCCAGTGCTTACAGCCTTAGAGACATGACTGATGGCTATCATTGCTGGTGGCCACCTAAAAGGCTAGGTATATTTCAGCGTCTCTTGGTAGCCAGTATGCTTTTGCCATTCATAAATATTTGTTGTATAGTAGACAGTAGCACTGACCTGGGAATCCGGAAAACTTGACTCTGCCATTATTTTGACTTTGTCCCCTGCTGCCTACGCCTGTCACCCATTAAGCCACAAAATATTTACTAAATACTTATTACCCAGTGTGCTAATGCTGGGGACACAGTGCAGATATAACTGTAACAGGACTTATTCTCTGCTGTCATGGCTCATCAGTCCACATAGCAATTATAATACAGTGAGACGGCACACTACTAGAAGGAAGAACAGGGTGCTTTGGGAATAAATAAAAGGCCTCGTTCTTCTTATCCTGCATACATGAATTGATGTGCCCTAATTTGGTCCTTTTCATTTACCTTGTTCTGAAAGCACCATAGGTTTGCTCAATCCCCTAATACTTACCTAGCTCCTCCAATGTTATTTTGGCCTCCTTGTCTGTAGCTCCTTCCTGGGTATTTAACATCTGACTGTCCAGATTCAGCTTTCTGGCTGTGCGTGGTGCTAGGCCACAGTAGGCTGGCTAGAATAACAACTACTGATCATATCCTCAAGATGGCAGTATTGTATAATCATTAAGATCATGATGTGGCATGGGTTCATTAACATACCTTGCTGTGCCATACCATGGGATCTATTAAGAGGATGTCTGGGGTTTTGTTTTGTTTTGTTTTCTGAGACAGTTTCACTCTTGTTGCCTAGGCTGGAGTGCAATGGTGCGACCTCGGTTCACAGCAACCTCCGCCTCCTGAGTTCAGGCAATTCTCCTGCCTCAGCCTCTTGAGTAGCTGGGATTACAGGCATGCACCAACACGCCTAGCAAACTTTGTATTTTTAGTAGGGACGGGGTTTCTCCATGTTGGTCAGGCTAGTCTCGAACTCCTGGCCTCAGGTGATCCACCCGCCTTGGCCTCCCAAAGTGCTGGGATTACAGGCAGAAGCCACCGCGCCCAGCAGAAGACGTCTGTTTTTATATCTTCCCTTAATCTTGAAAGAGATGAGCAGTTTCCTTCTCAGGGTGTTTTGTAGTCCTGAGATGCATAAACTGGAGAAATGAAAAAGCAGGTTCTTTGGAGTAAGAAAAATTTTGAGTTCAAGTACAAGATGCATCCTTGACTCTTTTTGTGCACCTGGGCAAATTAAGTAAGGTATCTGGGCTTAAGTTGCCCCATCTGAAATTTAAAACAATGAAATTATTTTCCCAATGAAATTTTGTTATGACATAAGATAACATAGGTAAGACTAATATTGTATAAAGCACTGTATAAATATTAAAGCACTTTGGGAGGCTGAGCAGATGGATTGCTTGAGGACAGGAGTTCGAGACCAGCCTTGTCAACACAGCGAAACCCTGTCCATCTCTACTAAAAATACAAAAATTAGCCAGGCGTGTTGGTGCATGTTTACAGTTTCAGCAACTCAGGAGGCTGAGGCATAAGAATTGCTTGAATCCAGGAGGTAGAGGCTGCAGTGAGCTGAGATCGTGCCACTGCACTCCAGACTGGCCGACAGAGTGAGACTCTGTTTCAAAAAAAAAAAAAATTAAACTAATTATTACCTATGCATGGGAAAACCAATCAGGGTAGATGAAAACTCAAACTCAGTATCTTCACATGGATTAGAAGAAAGGTTCTAAAATCTTTAGAATAATCTAGAAATTTTTATCTCTGTTTCCTATGACACATCTGAAAGTCTACAGTGATGACCTTGTCAAAAGGAATCTTCTACACGAAGATATCAGAAGTGGTAATGTCATAGTTGTTACACTTTCTTATTTTTGGCTTTGGACAATAATTGTAAAGTTTCTATTTCAGCTGAAAGCTTGTCTCCCTCCCCCAGGAAGGTTAGAGAAAGTCACCTTTGGCTTGAATTGCCTAATAAGAACAGCAGCAGGGTTTATTTCTAAGAGGTTTATGGCCTAAACAAAGTGTTCTCACATATCCTATATCAACTAGGGCAGAAGCTATGGCAATCAATGATACAGTGTAGGACAAAAAAAATACAGGCTAAGAAGAATGACACAACTTGAAATTCTAAGCAACAAATTATCAAAACATGGCTTCCATATAGGTTAGAGGGGGCTAGAAGGTAAGTAGAAAGAGTCTTAAGTCTATCATTTGCCTGGCCTACAGAACACATACAGGGAAGCAAGATTTAGGAGTTCAGATCAGGTTCCGAGTCTGACACGAAGCAAGAAGGGTGTAGAAAGGCTGGTGGGTAGCTAAGGTTTAAATAGGTCAATTGGCTTTAGAATCTGACAGGGAGAGGCAGAAGAAATGAACACTGATGAGGTAGGAATAAGCAGCATTGTCTAGGAAGGATGGCTAGTGGGTACAGGAAGATAGAGGTGAGTAACCGGGATCAGATAGCTGGATCAAGGAACCGGAGAGCACACCAGGAACTACTGGGTTTGAGATTCAGACACAATGAAGATGGGTGCTGACTCTCAAAACTGTGGGAGTTCGGGCACAGCTGGAAGTCAGACCCTGACGGAACACCAAGCGGCAGAACTGAGATTCATTGAGTTGCAGATGAATTGTGTAAACGAGCCACATCGGGAGGGGGATGATTTAAGTCAAATGTAGGCCTACTTACGTAGTCTCTGCTACTTTACTCCCCATTCAGATCTAGAACAGGCAGTAAGCTCTGGACAGGACATATTCCCTGTAAAAGTAAACAGACATACATCATAGAAGAGTGGTGTGGAATGTAAGGAATCCTTCTCGAAAACTGGTGTTCTTGAGTAAGCTCCGGCTTCCTCACACATACGATGGATACAATAGCTGCGGTTGCCTACCTCGTATACTGGCCAGGAAAAGCACAAGTTAGTGAATCACAAAATGTGAACTATACAGTGCCATATAAATACAAACTGACTTTGTATGCTTTGTAGATTAGGGCCCTAAAACCCAAAGTTCTTTTTTTGCCCAAAGTTCTTTTTACCCTACTCAGGGTCCTGGCTCTGTTCACTGCAGAAAGTCTTTTTGCAGTGGTGTTGGGCTTAGCAGGATGAAATGGGAGCAGTTAGTTAGTTCATTTTCTGTGATAAGCATCAGTGCTTCCTGGCATTAGCATGGAGAGTTAAGAGTTAACAGGATGTGTTCTTAGGACCAGCTCTCCTCAGGAATGGCAACTCAAGCATCTTCCAAATTTAGTCTCACAAAGAAGAGTTAGATTACTATAGTGAGTAATAATGAGTCACGAGGAGCAGTTTCATGCCCTTGCTAATGAACAATGCAGAGGAAGAGAACAGGGGCTGAGAAAAGAAAGGGACATAGAAATTGCAGAAACTCCAAAATACTATAAAATTCTTCCAAATAAAAATAGCTAACACAAATATTCCAAAATGTCACATATGACAGCACATTTCCAGGAATTAATGGTGGTTGTGATTAAAATAGAAAATTTAATACAATTTGATTATCTAAATATTGCCGGGACAGACTGATCAGAATAAGGTAATGGGAGTGGGATAGGAAATGCAGGCGAAATGCAGCATTTAGTCATTTTTTGTGCTTCTCAAGTCCTGGCCTCATCAGTAATGTTTTCAATGAGTAGACGGAACATTGATGACTTGAATTTCCTCCGTGTCAGGACATATCTCTGGCATTGTATATATTACACTGCAGAGTGTTCATTGCAGATAAACGAGTTAAAGCCTCAGGCATTATTTCACAGTAACTCTTTGCCAAGAATAAGACTATGTGGAAGAGCAAAAGTCATTTTGTGTTTTCCCTTTATGAAAATCTATGGAAGGACTTTTCAGACTAAAAGAGATTTACAGAGGTCACTTAAGTAATGCCTCTCCCCTATCCCCAGGGAAAGCGATACTGAAAACTAAGGTATAATTATTGCGTCTTTTCTTTCTTTCTTTTTTTTTTTTTTTGATATGGAGTCTTGCTCTGTCACCCAGGCTGGAGCGCAGTGGCGCGATCTCGGCTCACTGCAAGCTCTGCCTCCCAGGTTCACGCCATTCTCCGGCTTCAGTCTCCTGAGGAGCTGGGACTACAGGCGCCTGCCACCACGCCCAGCAAATTTTTTGTATTTTTAGTAGAGATGGGATTTCACCGTGTTAGCCAGGATGGTCTTGATCTCCTGACCTTGTGATCCGCCTGCCTTGGCCTCCCAAAGTGCTGGGATTAGAGGCATGAGCCACTGCACCAGGCTTTTGTTTTTTTTTTTTTTTTTTTTTGATATGGAGCCTTGCCCTGTCACCCAGGCTGGAGTGTAGTGGTGTGATCTCGGCTCACTGCAACCTCCACCTCCCGGGTTCAAGTGATTCTCCTGCCTCAGCCTCCCGAGTAGCTGGGACTACAGGTGCTTGCTACCACGCCCAGCTCATTTTTGTATTTTTATTAGAGAAGGGGTTTCACCATGTTGGCCAGTCTGGTCTCAAACTCCTGACTTTGTGATCCGCCTGCCTCGGCCTCCCAAAGTGCTGGGATTACAGGCGTAAGCCACCATGCCCAGCCAAATTATTGCCTTTTTAAAATACTTTAGAAAGAAAGCTACTTTTGTCTCTTTCTTTTTTTTTAAATAGATAAAGGGTCTTATGAAGTTTTCCAGGCCCGTCTCGAACTCCTGAACTCTAGCAATCCTCCTACCTTGACCTCTGAGTGTTAAGGATTACAGGCGTGAGCCACTGCGCCCACCCTCTAATCTCTTCTAATTTGGGAATATCTTCTAATTTCTTTTTCTTTCTTTTTTTTTTGAGATGGAGTCTCGCTCTGTCACGTAGGCTAGAGTGCAGCGGCAAGATCTTGGCTCACTGCAACCTCCGCCTCCCAGGTTCAAGCAATTCTCCTGTCTCAGGCTCCCAAGTAGCTGGGATTACAGGTGCCTGCCACCACGCCTGGCTATTTTTGTATTTTTAGTAGAGATGGGGTTTCACTTTGTTGGTCAGGCTGGTCTCAAACTCCTGACCTCAGGTGATCCATCTGCCTCGGCCTCCCAAAGTGCTGGGATTACAGGCATGAGCCACCGCGCCTGTCCAGTATCTTCTAATTTCTAACTACCTATTTATTGCTATGATTCGTGGTTAGAGAATCTGATTTTCCTAACATTTAAGTGTTAAGGAGCACAAGTCAAGATCTGCCTGTCAGAGTTTTACATTTTATCTGAATTTTAAGAAGCTGTAAAAGACAAAGAGTATGTTAGTTTCTTCCTTCTACTTCAAAATATAGGAGTCATCATCAGTAATAGCACAATTTTTTTTTTCTTTGAAAGTACAAACAGGGTTTTACCATATTGCCCAGGCTGGTCTCAAACTCCTGAGCTCAAGTCATCTGCCCCCCTCGCCCTCCCAAAGTGTTGGGATTACAGGCATGAGCCACCGCACTCAGCCAATATCACAATATTTTTAAAGTAATCTTAAAATCTGACTTATCTTTTAAAAGATTACAACATTGAAGCCCAGGAAAATATTTAAGGTAAGGTCACAACTAAATTTAGATTGCCTGACCAAGGTCAGGGTAACATTTTCTGACATAATTTAATCTGTCCTTAAATACTCAACTAAAGGGATAATTTGGTTTCTCTTCCCCCACCCCAAAATAATTTTTAAGAATAAAATAGGCCAGGAGTGGTGGCTTACACCTATAATCCCAGCACTTTGGGAGGCCAAGGCAGGCGGATCACCTGAGGTCGGGAGTTCAAGACCAGCTTGACCATCATGGAGAACCCCGTCTCTACTGAAAATACAAAATTAGCCTAGCCGGGCATGGTGGCGCATGCCTATAATCCCAACTACTTGGGAGGCTGAGGCAGGAGAATCATTTGAACCCGGGAGGCAGAAGTTGCCGTAAGCCAAGATCATGCCATTGCACTCCAGCCTGGGCAACAAGCGTGAAACAAAAGACATGAGATTACTTTTTCTTATACTCGGTTCACTGTAGTTTTGATTTTGAAGACATCTGTTCTCTTTTCCAGGAAACTCATTCTCCTCACCCCTGCCCCCTGCTGCTTGCTTTCACCGAATCTAAGTATCTGTAGAACTCAATTGCTTCACTAACGGGCAACAAATGTGTCTTGTTAGCTATGTCATGAAACAGACATTTTTAATAGCATCAGCACATCCTTGCAAACAACAGACTTGCAAAATTCTTGAGATTTTGAAATTGGGGGGAGAGAGAGAATAGGGGAATTGCACAATTAAATTTATTGAGTTTTAGAGCAATATGCTGGTCAGAAAAGAAAACCTAACAATCTCTTTTAAGTCTGTAAAGATAAATGAAAAGATTAAATAGTCCATGAATACGGGTTTAATCACCACAAACTATATCAAAGCACAATTGGAAATTGTTGTTTATTATACAAGGAACTTTAAGAAGAGTAGCATTTCTAGAAATATACCCTAACCAATTAATTTTAGATGCCAGCAAAGATTTAGCTACAGGAATATTCATTACAGCATTACTTTGTTTATATTAGCAAAAGTTTGGAAACAACCAGAATACTCAACTAGGATTGGTTAGATATTGTTCCATCAATATGATTCATATCTAACATACGGACATTAAAAATGATATTTCAGAAAATTAGTTGTATGGAAACAGGTCTCCGACAAATCATTACATGAAAAACACAGATCTCAAAACAAAATGTACACCATAATCAGTTTTTGCAAATTTTTTTTGCCCCCCCACTGGGACGGAGACTTGTTCTGTTGCCCAGGCTGGAGTGCAGTGGTGCGATCTTGGCTCACTTGCAACCTCTGTCTCCTGGGTTCAAGCTATTCTCTTGCGTCAGCCTCCTGGGTAGCTGGGACTACAGGTACGTGCCACCATGCCTGGCTAATTTTTGTGTTCTTAGTAGAGACAGGGTTTCACCATGTTGGCCAGATTGGTCTTGAACTCCTGACCTCGTGATCTGCCCACCGCGGCCTCCCAAAGTCCTGTGATTACAGGCATAAGCCACCGCGCCTGGCCAGTTTTTGCAAATTTTAAGAAATGAAAAATAAAATACGTACTTACATTTTTTGGGACAGGGTCTTGCTCTGTTGCCCAGGCTACAATGCAGTAGTGTGATATGCAGATATAGTGATACACATACACATATATACATATGCATAGAAAAATGCTGGAATTTTACACAGCAAAATGTTAACATTTGGTGATTATCTCTAAGAGATGTTTTTTTGATCTAAATTTTCTAGATTTTTCAAATGTCACATTTATAAGAAAAAGAACAGTAAATATTTTATACATATATAAACATATATATACACACATATATACATTTTTTTAAAGATCATTAGGTTGTCTGGTTGGGTGCAGTGGCTCACACTTGTAATCGTAGCACTTTAGGAGGCCAAGGCGGGAGGATCACTTGAGCCCAGGTATTCAAGACCAGTCTGAACAATATGGTGAGACCCCCGTCTGTATTTGTTTTTTTTTTTTTTTGAGACCAAGTCTTGCTCTGTCACCCAGGCTGGAGTGCAGTGGCGCGATCTCAGCTCACTACAACACTACAACCTTTGCCTCCTGGGTTCAAGCCATTTGCCTGTCTCAGCCTCCTGAGTAGCTGGGATTATAGGTGCAAGCCACCATGCCCAACTAATTTTTGTATTTTTAGTAGAAACAGGATTTCACCGTGTTGGTCAGGCTGGTCTCGAACTCCTGACCTTGTGATCCGCCCGACTCAGCCTCCCAAGGTGCTGGGATTACAGGCGTGAGCCATGGTGCCTGGCCAGTCCCCGTCTCTATTTCTAAAAAAGTTAAAAAAAACAAAAAAACGGCCAGGCACAGTGGCTTATGCCTGTAATCCCAGCACCTCGGGAGGCCAAGGAGGGTGGATCATCTGAGGTCAGGAGTTTGAGACCAGCCTGGCTAACATGGCAAAACCCCATCTCTGCCCATTTCTATTAAAAATACAATAATTAGCCGGGCATGGTGGCAGGCATCTATAATCCCAGCTACTTGGGAGGCAGAGGCAGGAGAATTGCTTGAACCCAGGAGACAGAGGTTGCAGTAAGCCAAGATCATGCCATTGCACTCCAGCCTGGGAGACAGAGTGAGACTGTCTCAAAAAAAAAAAAAAAAAAAAATCATTGGGTAGTAAACATATGGAACTTACCAATCTTTAGAATCTAGAAGCTATATGAATCAAAAGAATACATAGATTCAAAAAATAACATTAATTGAAATACATTTATGGTTAATGAGGCCATAAAAAGTAAGAAATATATGCAGAATGTCTCAGATGTGTTTGAAGTTGCTAACTGTGGAAGCTAAAGCAACTCCTCCTGGATGAAAGGCTAAAGCAACTCCATGTTAGGCCAGGTGCAGTGGCACATGCCTGTGGTCCCATCTACTCGGAAGGTTAAGGCAGAGGCTTGCCTGGGAGATTAAGGCTGCAGTGAGCCATGATTATACCACTGCACTCCAGCAAGGACAACAGAGCCAGACCCTGTCATTCATTCATTCATTCATTCATAAATAAATAGATAAATAAATAAATAAAGCAGCTCTTTCCCTAAGTGACCTGAGGTAATCTGTGAAAATGGTTCACTATTCACTTGACCCAGAGAACCCCACGAAATCATGCGCATCAAGAGGTTCCAATCTTCATGTTCACTTTAAGAACACTCGTGAAACTGCCCAGGCCATCAAGGGTATGCATATATGAAAAGCTACAAAGTATCTGAAAGATATCACTTCACAGAAACAGTACGTACCATTCCGACGATACAATGGTGGAGTTGGCAGGTGTGCCCAGGTGAAGCAGTGGGGCTGGACACAAGGTTGGTGGCCGAAAAAGAGTGCTGAATTTTTGTTGCACATGCTTAAAAACACAGAGAATAATGCTGAACATAAGGGTTTAGATGCAGATTCTCTGGTCATTGAGCATATCCAAGTGAAGAAAGCACCTAAGATGTGCCGCTGGACCTACAGAGCTCATGGTCAGATTAACCCATACATGAGCTCTCCCTGCCACATTGAGATGATCCTTACTGAAAACGAACAGATTGTTCTGAAATCAGAAGAGGAGGTTTTTGTTTCCAGAAGAAAAAGATATCCCAGAAGAAACAAAAACTTATGGCATGGGAGTAAATTCAGCATTAAAATAAATGTAATTAAAAGAATAAATAAATAAATAAACAAACAAACAAAGCAACTCCATCTTGGAAACTAAACCACTATTTTGGTTTAACTGCAGTTCCAGGAAGTCCTTGAAAATTCCCAGTTTATCTATTGTTCCTTGTGTAACAGCAGATATTTACTGTAAATCCTACTCTTAGGTCAAACAACTTTGATGTTATCCACTTCAATGGTCCTACAGCTCATATCTGAACCACTCCTTTCCCTGTGGTATATAAGCCCCAGGTCTAGTGGGTAATGGCATGGGGATCTACCATCTTGGCGTCTGTTCCTTGAACTCAGTTGCTTCTGTTCATAATTTCTTATTAAATGTTTCTTTCTAAAATATTGTATTTGTCAGCTTCTTTCTTCAGCATACCAACTTCCTTAGACTTTGGGGTACTTTTGCACAGACCTGCCCACCACAAAACACTGTCATAGATACAGCAATCCACTTTCACAAAACCCCATGGACAATGCAGAGGGGGAGAACAGGGACTGATTAAAGAAAGGGACAGAAATGGCATCACTATCCAAGACTGAAAAACAGGCTGAATGCGTTATCGCTCAGACCCAACTGCGTATTTCTAATGTCTTCATGTTTTCAATCACTCTGTGAATTCCCTTATGCTGATTATGCACAGGACTATGTAAGACTTAAGCAACACCTGACGCTGGTGGCTCACACCTGTAATCCCAGCATTTTGGGAGGCTGAGGCAGGCAGATAATCTGAGGTCAGGAGTTTGAGACTAGCCTGGCCAACATGGAGAAACCCCATCCCTACTAAAAATACAAAATTACGGCCGGGCACAGTGGCTCGTGACTGTAATCCCAGCACTGTGGGAGGCTGAGGCGGGTGGATCACCTGAGGTCAGAGGTTTGAAACCAGCCTGGTCAACATGGTGAAACCCCATCTCTACTAAAAATACAAAATTAGCTGAGTGTGGTGGTACATGCCTGTAATCCCAGCTACTTGGGAGGCTGAGGCAGGAGAATTGCTTGAACCTGGGAGGCAGAGGTTGCAGCGAGGCAAAATCGCGCCATTGCACTCCAGGCTGGACAACAAGAGCGAGACTCCATCTCAAAAAAAAAAAGAAAAGAAATACAAAAATTAGCTGGGCATGGTGGCACGTGCCTGTAATCCCAGCTACTCAAGAGGTCGAGGCAGGAGAATCACTTGTATCCAGGAGGCAGAGGTTGCAGTGAGCTGAGATTGTGCCACTGCACTCTAGCCTGGGCGACAGAGTGAGACTCCATCTCAAATAAATAAATAAATAAATAAAATAAACAACACTTGGGACACGGACGTTTCTAAGGCATTGCATTTTTCTACTTACTTACACTAAATAATTCTAGAGATTGGCAGGCTACCCTTCTGTTTTTAGCATCCATCTAGACTTGTGCTTATCTCTATCATTTTACTTGAAGCATGTTCTGGCTACCAGTGACGGTTCCTTGAGTAAACACTGTGGCTTAAAAAAACCAGTTTTTGTTTTTATTATTTAAAAACACTTTTGTAGAGATGGGGTCTATGTTGCTCAAGCTGGTTTTGAACTCCTGGCCTCACAAGATCCTCCTATCTCAGCCTCCCAAAGTGCAGGGATTATAGGCATGAGTCACCACACCCAGCCAAGAAAAAAAAAAGTTAATAAAATTCATCTCGAATTCCCTATGAACACAGAAGTAATCCCTGGGACATGATTGTCCAAATTTGTGTTCTACTCTTTCCCTTTTCTCTTTCTTTTGGTAGAAGTTGTGGCTCTAGTCCTGTCATTGCCACTAAGATATCTATGATTTTGGGCAAGTCACTTTGTCTTACTGGGGCACAAATGACATATGTGAAAGTACTCTAAATTGCAGGCTGAGTACAGTGGTTCATGCCTGTAATCCTAGCAGTTTGGGAGGATGAGGCATGAGGATCACTTGAGTCCAGCAGTTCAAGACCAGCCTGGGCAACAAGGCAAGACACTATTTCCACAAAAAGTTAAAAAAAAGACATTAGCCAGGCATGGTGGTGCCTGCCTATAGTCCTAGCTACTGGGGAAGCTTGAGGCAGGGGGATTGCTTGAGCCCAGGAGGTCCAGACTACAGTGAGCTATGGTGGTGCCATTGTACTCCAGCCTGGGTGACAGAATGGGACTTTGACTCATAAGTAAATTGCAAAGCATTAAAAAATACAATTATTATTATTGAACTAGGTGATCTCTATATTTCCCTCAAGGTCTACAATTTTTATTCTACACTTTTGATATTTTTAGTGAATGCATCTGATCTAGGAGCCAGAAATTGCTCTTTGGTACGTTTAGAAGACTCCTTTCTTTTTTTTTTTTTTTTTTTTTGAGACAGAGTCTCACTCTGTAGCCCAGGCTAGAGTGCAGTGGCACGAGCTTAGTAACTGCAACTTTCACCTCTCGGGTTCAAGCGATTCTCCTGCCTCAGCCTCCCGAGTAGCTAGGACTACAGGCGCTCACCACCACGCCCGGCTAATTTTTGTATTTTTTAGTAGAGACGGGGTTTCACCATATTGGCCAAGCTGTTCTTGAACTCCTGACCTTGTGATCCGCCTGCCTCAGCCTCCCAAAGTGCTAAGATTACAGGCGTGAGCCACCTCACCCAGGCTCAACTTTTAACCAAGCAAGAATATTTAAAAAACCAAAACCACCTACCATCAGCACCATTTCATAAAAGAGCATTTTAATGACAGAATGAAATATGTGAAATCAGATAAATATATGAAAAATGTATTGCTTACTTTTCTCATATCCTCATGGAAAACTTTGTTAGCGACTTCCACCTGTCCATATACAGACCTTTGGGAATCAGTAATTTAGATCACTTCATGCCCACCCTTACCCTGACCCTGGCTTCATTGAGCATTTTTATCACAACACCAAAATATCATTCTAAATGTATACCTCATCCCCTTATGGAGAACTCCTCAAGTTGAGGAATCCATTAAACTTTGGATGTGTGTGAGAAAATTAGCAGAATAGGAGTGATCTCTGGAAAATTCAAGATGCTTAAACTTGGCTTTTTTTTTTTTTTAAAGACCAGAATTAATTAATTTTTAGACGGAGTTTCACTCTGTCTCCAGGCTGGAGTGCAGGGGCACCATCTCGGCTCACTGCAATCTCCGCCTCCTGGGTTCAAGCGATTCTCCTGCCTCAGCCTCCCCAGTAGCTGGAACTACAGGCACACGCCACCACGCGCAGCTAGTTTTTGTATTTTTAGTAGAGACGGGGTTTCACCATGTTGGCCAGAATGGTCTCGAACTCCTGACCTCAGGTGATCCACTCGCCTCTGGCCTCCCAAAGTGCTGCGATTACAGGTGTAAGCCACCGCACCTGGCTGCGTTTTAGCACAGAATTTAACAGCAGATTTTAACTTAGTCAAAACATGCTTTAGAGTCAGCAAAGGAGAATGATGTCTAATAGTGGTGATTGGGAGTTGGGCACCCTGGGTGTTGGTTGTGCCTTAAAACTTCATGCTAAACTTTAGGGGAAGTCTCTTCCCCTCTCTCTTCAGTTATCTTCCGAGATGAACCCTGTTACTAACCTTAATTACTTGATCACCTTTCAAAGTTGCAGTTAAAATTCTTCACATTTTTCTCCCATTTCTATTTAATTAATTATTTTTTTGAGAGAGGGTCTCTCAGTTGCCCAGGCTGGAGTGCAGTAGCGTGATCTAGTCTCACCACAACCTCCGCTTCCGAGTAGCTGGGGTTACAAGTGTACATCATCACACCCGGCTAATTTTTGTATTTTTAGTAAATAAGGGGTTTCACCATGTTGGCCAGGCTGGTCTTGAACAACTGACCTCAAGTGATCTGCCCGCCCCAGCCTCCCAAAGTGGTGGTATTACAGGCGTGAGCCACTGCGCCCGGCCCTCATTTCTACTTTAATTAAATTTTATTTTGGATAGGCTTAGCTTAAATTTTTACGACTGAGGTCTGACTTAAGATGATAGCATAAACCATGGAGCTTTCTTATGTGAACATTGTTACTACTCAACCCAACTTTCCCAGGTCAAATTTTGTAATATAAAACGTGGCCAAGATTTGATTCTCTGATCGATTTTTAGTAAAAAAGAAAAAAATTTCCGGGTAGTTTTAAATGTTGTCAATTAAATTTTGTAATAGTTACCTCTACTCTGTTCAGGTTAATACTGCGGTTTTCAACATGACCAACATACGATTCTTTGTTGTTGTTTTGGTGGGGTTCGGGGGCATAACAGTTTTTTCACTCTTGTTAAATTAATTTTCTGTTGATTCCATCTATCCCTAATCTTCACTATGAACAAGACACCAGGTTTTCTTCTGAAGATCAAAAGTGGTAGTGAGGCAATAATGCAAAGACGTAGGACGGCAGGGGGATTCCAGCTTCTTTCTTTTTTCCCCTCCTGTGGAAAGAGGGTCTATAACACTCCGTAGTAGAGAAGAAAATTCTAATTATGAAGGGTAATTAGCTAGGCTTTGCTACAACCGAGAGCCCTGAACGATTCCTCAACGCGGGCTGCTTTTCTCTTCCTCTCCACCAGAGGCGATAGCCTCTTTCCAAACAGAAACTGGGTTGGAATAGGCCGGTCCGGGGGAGCGGCCAGAAGGAAGATCAAAGGTTAAAAACCGCCTCAAAGAGTAAAGGTCAATACCAACTCCTAAGGAGGCCTGAAGCTTTCATCTGACACGAAACATGAAGGTGACTCCTCCCAACATCGAGGCCTGGGGCCACTCAGCCTTCCAGAGACCCGATGGGTCCGAGGCGAGTAACAGGTAACACCGGCTAAGCCGCCGCCGACCGGAAGTGGAAGAAAACCCGGGGCGGGGTGAGGCAGGCCGCGGCACGCCTGCGCAGTCAGCAGGAGTTGCAGCGCTCATGCGCTAGTGGGCGGTGACAGGGTGACGCTCGGAGCGTGGGCCGCGACTCTCACGGATCCGGTTCCGCCCTCTCGCTGCCCATCCTTCGGAGCGAGCGCCCCAGATCCCTTTCCCAGAGTGCTCTGCGCCGTGAAGAAGCGGCTCCCGGGGACTGGGGGCATTTTGTGTTGGCTGGAGCTGGAGTAACAAGATGGCGGCGTCGGCGGAGTGACAGGGGTCCCTCTGGGCCGGAGCCGGCGGCAGTGGTGGTAGCGGTATCGCCGCCCTAGCTCACCGCGCCCCTTTTCCAGCCCGCGACGTCGCCGCGCAAGCGAGGCAGCGGCGGCCGCCGAGAAACAAGTGGCCCAGCCTGGTAACCGCGAGAAGCTTTTCACAAACTGCGGCCTGGCAAAGAGAAACCTGACTGAGCGGTGGTGATCAGGTTCCCCTCGGCTGATTCTGGGCCCCGAACGCCGGTAAAGGCCTCCGTGTTCTGTTTCCTGCCGCCTTCCTCCTTAGCCTTGTCCAGTGTAGGAGCCCCAGAGGCCTCCGTCGTCTTCCCAGAGGTGTCGGGGCTTGGCCCCAGCCTCCATCTTCGTCTCTCAGGATGGCGAGTAGCAGCGGCTCTAAGGCTGAATTCATTGTCGGAGGGAAATATAAACTGGTACGGAAGATCGGGTCTGGCTCCTTTGGGGACATCTATCTGGCGATCAACATCACCAACGGCGAGGTAATCACCTGGGGTGGGGTTCACGATAACGCTGCGCTTTTCCTCATTCCCCCCACCACCACCGCGCACCCCAAAGTGCTCGGGCCTCTCCTCACCGCACGCACTCGCCAGGGAGTCCAGGGAGCTAGTTTTCCTGGCTTACGATCCTCGCCCGCTCTCTCCCTATAAGGGTCAAGAACCCGATAGAAAGGTTGGGGGAACTAGTTTCCCAGCTTGTTAAACACATCCCATAAATGTCCCTTCATCGAGCTTTTTTTTTTTTTTAACCGACTTTTAAGGTGGAAACGGCAAAATCCTCTTTCTGTGATTCCCATGCTTTGCTTTTCTTTTTTTTAGTTTTTAATCCTACTGGGCCTCTTGTTCCAATTAGAACGGTTTCCGATCGCCTAGTTCCTTAAAAACCTCTCACTACGTTCAGAGGTTGCCTCTTTTTTTCTGGATGAATCATTTTCCTGCACTTTAGAGGACGTACGGATTTCGTCACTACCCCCTGAAGAGGCCTTTGAGGCTAGTTGCCTCGTTTTATAATTACAGAGAGCTTTCTCTTTCCAGCTTTTCACTTCTTCCTTGTAGTCGCGACTTGGAGTTTTGCTAATGTCTCTCTCCTTTCCTAAGTGACATTGAATCCGTAGGGATGTTGATGCCATCATCCCCTCTTTCCCCTGCAGGAAGTGGCAGTGAAGCTAGAATCTCAGAAGGCCAGGCATCCCCAGTTGCTGTACGAGAGCAAGCTCTATAAGATTCTTCAAGGTGGGGTTGGCATCCCCCACATACGGTAAGAACCCCGTGCATGTAGGCGATCCGCTGAGGGAAGCACGGAATGAGGAAGTGGGTAGAGGCAGGTAATGAGACCAGCTGAATCCGGGTCTTGTTTTAGTTACCTGGGTTCTCTGTAGCTGGTGGTTTCCTGTAAGTCATCGCAATCACTGAGTAAATTTCAGTTTGCCAACTTACTTCATTGTATTACACTGCTCCATTTCGCTTCCGTCATTCTCTTCCCGAAGCTTTCGTTTGCAGTTATGCGTGCGGGTCATCTTTGATCCCTACGCGGAAGGGTTAGCTGCTGCCTTTTTTACGGCGGCACGTCTGATGTTCTTAGGTTTGTCCAGTGAAGTGGATTTGAAGGTGCTGAAGCGACCCGGCAGTGTCAGTTCGAGTTGCTATTGGAGCTGGCTTGGGAAATGGCTGCTCTTTTGTTGTGTTTTTGTTCCAACATGTCTTCCTCCTCCGCTTAGAAAATGGCGGAACGACGTGACTCAACCCCATATTCCTGCCCTTTTCTCAGCTTGGGTTCACAAATTATGCTTCCTTGATTCCTCCTTTAGCAGCCCCGAGTGGATTAAACCTTTGAAAAGCCGAGAATAAAGCTGCAGGAAGCGGTGTGGGGGTTCGAGGAAGGAGATGGCATAGTGACAATGTTTGTGATCTCTGCAGCAGATGTGACACGAAATTGTTGAATTATACTATGTAAAATCCTTTGTGGTTCTTTTAAAAGTGTTAATTACTCTTTCTTTTCGTGAATGGTCATGTTTGGCACATTTCAGTCGGGACTAAATTTGTATAGGTAGTGGCAAAGGCAGTTTGAGCAGCACCAACTATGTTAAAATTTACTCAAATCAATTGTATTAAAAGAAATCTTAATCACGTAGCCACACTTTGATAAGTAATTTTAACCTGTTGAGTTTGTCAGTAAATCTTAATATCAGAGAAATTGCGGCCTTTGTTGGTGTGGAATATTGGTGAGTGCAAATAGCAGTAAGGAGTATAAAAGATGACGAGATAGAAAGCCATTGTTCTGTCAAATGGTTAACTTTACTTTGGAGGGTTTTAGAGTAATGTTTTAACTTTTGGGATTAAAGAGCCTCTTCATGGAATGGAGACTAAAATATAGTTTAAAACCAAGCTGTTTTCCAGCAATAATCTAAAATAACATTTGCAAAAATATTCAGAATAGCTGAGAATGGTATTTACTGTTTACTGGAGACTTTTTTTTTTTTTTTGAGACTGAGTTTTCGCTCTTGTCGATCAAGCTGGAGTGCAGTGAATGGCCCAATCTTGGCTCACTGCAACCTCTGCCTCCTGGGTTCAAGCAATTCTAGTGCCTCAGCCTCCTGAGTAGCTGGGATTACAGGCGCCCGCCACCACACCCAGCTAATTTTTGTATTTTAGTTTCACCTGTTGGCCAGGCTGTACTCGAACCCCTGACCTTAGGTGATCCGTCTGCCTCGGCCTCCCACAGTGCTGGGATTACAGGCATGAGCCACCGTGCCCGGCTTTTTTTTCTTTTGAAACGAAGTCTTACTCTGTTGTCCAGGCTGGAGTGCAGTGGTGCACCCTTGGCTAACTGCAGCCTCTGCCTCCCAGGTTCAAGTGATCCTCCTGCCTCAGCCTCCCAAGTAGCTGGAATTACAGGCTTGCACTACTATGCCAGGCTAATTTTTGATTTTTAGTAGAGACAAGGTTTTACCATGTTGGCCATGCTGGTCTCCAACTCCTGACTTCAGTTGGTCTACCTGCCTCGGCCTCCCAAAGTGCTGGGATTATAGGCGTGAGCCACTAGGCCCGGCCTGTAGCCCCTTTTTCTATTCCAGTTTGTATTTTTTGTATCTTGAGTTAAGGACTGGGTTGCATAGTCTTTACATGGAACCAACCCAAATAAAACTGTCCTTAAAAAAAGTTCCAGCCGGGCATGGTGGCTCATGCCTGTAATCCAAGCACTTTAGGAGGCCAAGGCAGGCGGGTCACTTGAAGTCAGGAGTTCAACACCAGCCTGGCCAACATGGTGAAACCCCGTCTCTACTAAAAATACAAAAATTAGCTGGGCATGGTGGTGTGTGCCTGTAATCCCAGCTACTCGGGAGGCTGAAGCAGGAGAATAGCTTGAACCTGGGAGTTGGAGGTTGCCGTGAGCCGAGATGGCGCCACCGCACTCCAGCCTGGCGACAAAGCGAGACTCCATCAAAAAAAACACACACACACAAAAAAAGAAACAAAGTTCCAATGCTGATTTACAGTTTGAATGGAGAATTGAATGATAAAATGTGCTATTGGTTGTAAATGAGCAAGTAAATCTTTTGGAAGAAAATTCCAAATTTCTTTTATTAGGTGAATATTAATGTGAAATCTGAGATGATATAGATTTGAGGTTTTTAAATCATTCTTGCCTTTAAAAAAAAACCTCCTATGTGGGAAAATAAGGCCCCTCACTCCTGATTTGCTTTCCATCACTATAGTTTTTCCTAGAATTTCATATAAATGGAATCATACAAAATGAGGTCATTTGTGTCTGGCACTTTTCACTTAACATAATGTTTTTGAGATTCGTCTATGTTGGGAGATTTTATAAATTTCACAAATCAGGTTAAATTTAATGTATTTGAAATAATTTTCAAAAAGCATTAAGCATTGTCATTTTCAGTGCTAAACCCAAGTACAGTACATGGCCTTTTATCTGGTAGCTTTTATTTAAGACCTGATATAGACCCATAAGGGCAATGAGTAATGTACTGAATAAGCACATGAATAAATTAACTTCTGAGCAGAATTATAGTAATAGGTGCCTATTATAAGGTGGTGAGTGCAGAGAGAGTTATGGTAGTTTTAAGCTGCCTGTGGCTGGGGCTAAACAGATTAACCTGGCTTTCAAGTTAAGGCTTCCTGAGAGAGGAGATGGGATTTCAGGATCTGGCTCTAAGGAAGAAAGCTTGGTGAACTGGTTTGGTAAGGCATCCAAGAACAGAGTGTGGCTTCTGGGTGTAGTCTCTAAGGCAGAACACAGTAATTGGATGAAAGTGTGGAAAGGGTAAATTTGCTTTAGGAGTGATAGGGTCAGGTATATGGAAACAAAAGTGGTTCATTTGGTTTTAAAGTGAAATGTAAAAAAAAAAAAAAAAAACTGTTTCCATTGAAGCGAAAAGGATAAAGATTTACGTAAACGTTCTTTATTTGGATAGCAACATCTTCCCATCCCCCTCAGTTTGTTCCCCACTATTTCTGTATCACCTGTGCATGGTGTGTATTTAATAAATATTTACTTGGTAAGTATTGAATTAAGTTGACTATTTAGTGTTAGCTAGATAAAAGTTATGTGTTATGTATTGTTTTAGAAGTGTTGTCACTAATTTTAAAAAATTACATTTTGCTGCCTTTATCCTTCATATACAAATTTGTTCAATCACTTCCCTATGTTTTCTGTTACAAAACTCCTTGTAGGATTTGCTTTTTTTTTTTGACATAGAGTCTCACTCTGTCACCATGCTGGAGTGCAGTGGTACAGTCTTGGCTCACTGCAACCTCCACCTCCTGGGTTCAAGCGATTCTCCTGCTTCAGCCTCCTGAGTAGCTGGGACTACAGGCACATGCTACCACGCCCAGCTAATTTTTGTATTATTAATAGAGACAGGGCTTTACCATGTTGGCCAGGATGGTCTCTATCTCTTGACCTCATGATCTGCTCGCCTCGGCCTCCCAAAGTGCTAGGATTACAGGCATGAGCCACCGCACCCAGCCAGGATTTGCTTTAAAGATACTTTGGTATATCTTACAACAGAGACTGAAAATTACCTGGCCTGCATAGATGACCTGCTTAATCAGGTCCTTCCTGTGTAATTTGAGAGACCTATTGTTAAGAAGCATAGCATCCAGAGTGAAGAGCAAGGATAAACTGGGCGCTATGGCTCACACCTGTAATCCTAGCACTTTGGAGGCCGAGGTGGGCAGATTGCTTGAGCTCAGGAGTTCGAGACCAGCCTGGGCAGTAGAGACAGGTGAAACTCTGTCTCTACTAAAATACAAAAAAAAAAAAAAAATTAACCTGGTGTGGCGGCGTGCGCCAGTAGTGCCAGCTACTCAGGAGGCTGAGGCAGGAGAATTGCTTGAACATGGGAGGTGGAGGTTGCAGTGACCCAGGATCATGCCATTGCACTCCAGCCTGGGCTACAGAATGAGACTCCGTATCAAAAAAAAAAAAAAAAAAGCAAGGGTGAGAGAATGGTATCCATTTTCTTGATATTTTAAGAAAATAAACTTCCAGTTCTAGGCACTTTGGAAGCCACGGCTTAAGGTACAGACATGGCCAAGTCCAAGAACCACACCACAACACAAGCAGTCCCAAAAATGGCATAGAAATGGTGGACCCCAGATTCCTGAAGAACATGCACTTTGTTTGCCAAGAAGCACAAGAAGGGCCTAAAGAAGATGCAGGCCAACAATGCCAAGGCCATAAGTGCATGTGCTGAGGCTAACAAGACCCTCGTAAAGCCCAAGGAGATTAAGCCCAAGATCCCAAAGGGTGTCAGCTGCAAACTCAATTGACTTGCCTACATTGCCCACCCAAGCTTGGGAAGCGTGCTTGTGTCCGCATTGCCAAGGGGCTCAGGCTGTGCCAGCCAAGGCCAAGGATCAACCAAGGCCCAGTCTGCAGCTCCAGCTTCAGTTCCAGCTCAGGCTCCCAAAGGCGCCCAGGCCCCTACAAAGGCTTCAGAGTAGATATCTCTGTCTGCCAATGTGAGGACAGAAGGACTGGTGCGAGCCCAGGGCTGCCGTCTTCATGGGACTGGGGTCCTCCTGTGCTATTTGTACAAATAAACCTGAGGCAGGAGAAAAAAAAAAAAGAAAATCCTTGGACCTTGTGAATTAATATGTGAGAGCTCACTTAAAATTACAGTTGACTCTTGAACAATGCTAGGGTTAGGGGTACTGAACCCCAGCCCACTCCCACTATGCCCTGCAGTCAGGAATCCACGTATAACTTTTTTTTTTTTTGAGATGGAATCTTGCTCTGTCCCGAGGCTGGAGTGCAATGGTGTGATCTTGACTCACTGCAACCTCTGCCTCCCAGGTTCATGGGATTACAGGCACGCCGCCACACTCAGCTAAGTTTTGTATTTTTAGTGAAGACGGGGTTTCACTGTGATGGCCAGGCTAGTCTCAAACTTCTGACCTCAGATGATCCACCCACCTTGGCCTGCCAAAGTGCTGGGATTACAGGCATGGACCACTTTTGACTCCCCAAAAACTTAACTACTAGTAGCCTACTGTTCACTGGTAGCTTTACCAATAACATGAATGATCAATAACTATATATACATATATGTATACACACACACACACACACACACATATATAGATATATATATATAGCTCTTCACCCTCATCATCCTCACTTTGGGCTGAGGAGGAAGAAGAGGGGTTGATCTTGTTTGGGTAGCAGAGGCAGAAAAAAACCTGTGTATAAGTGGACCTGTGCATTTCAAGCCCCTTTTGTTCAAGGGTCAGCTGTATTGAGTTTCTGTTAAAACCTTTTTTTGTGTGTTCCATTCTCGATTGAATTAATAAGTTCTCCAAATGAACAATTTAAAAAATTTATTATTATTTTTATATAGATGGGCTCTTGCTATATTGCCCAGGCTGGTCTTGTACTCCTGAGCTCAAGTGCTCCTCCTTGGCCCCCCAAAGTGCTGGGATTATAGGCATCAGCAACTGTGTAGCAACCCAAGAAATAATTATGGCATACCGAAAAATTCTTATCTAGATAGGTTTTGGAGGTTTGAGCTGTAGATCTGCCATGTGGTATTGACTGGGTGATCTACAGTCAGTCAGTTCCTTAATCTGTGTGAGCCCATCTGTTTCCTCATTTAGAAAATAAAAAAAGGATTGTTCTAAATGAAAAGGAGGGTGCTGAACAGAAAGATTTAGGGCTGCTTTTGCCAGCTAAATACTCATTTCCATTTGCCTTTGCATACTGAGCTTTTGGGTGGGGTTTTGTTTGAACAAGGGTTCCCTACTTAAAAGTGTCACTGGCCTCATTGATCCTAAGGCCTTTTAGTCCTGGAATTTTAAGACCTATTTTCAAAGGATAGTAGCTGGAAAGAAAGCATTCCAGCAGTTTGATATTGTGTCTACTACTGCCTTCCTTTCTTGTTTTTCCTATTTTTCTTTCATCTTTTATTATTTTTATTTTTAGCAGCAGGTTCTAGCTCTGTCACCCAGGCAGTGGTAGTGGCTATTCAGAAGCATGATAATAGCACACTACAGCCTCAAATTCCTGGACTCAAATGATCCTCCTGCCCCTCAGCCTCCTGAGTAGCTGGGACTGCAGATGAATGCCTCCTCTCCCAGCTGCCTAGTGTTTTTTAATCACTATTTTTGCCCTCTGTGTCTGAAGGTCAAATGTTTTAGAACGTATTTATAAAGCACTAGTTAATCCTTACTCTTCACTTTTAAAAGCAGCTTAATCTTATCTTTGGCACTGAGCATATATCCTGTGAATAACATAATGGCTGTTACCAGAGAACAGATGATGCTGCTTTGGGTATGTCTTCATTAAGATATATTACAGTATCCATGCTTAGCTTGGACTTGGAAAAAAAAAAAAACAGGAAAACATACATCACAGATCACGAAAAATGTGCTTTTTAACTCGAAGGAAAACTGAATTCGTGGAGCTGCTTTATACTGGCTTATGAGATAATGTAATAATGCTAGGTAGCATTTTAATCTGGACAAAATGTTAGAGATGTATATAGCCCTATTCCTACTAATACAAATTAGACTGTTGAATCTCAAGGAAGTTACTAGAGTGTCCTAACTTCCAGTTCTCCTGAGAATCATTATCGCCTTTATGTCAAGCCCAAATCATGCCTGTTCACACCCTCCATATCATTCCATTTGATGCTGGAGAGCCATCCTGTACTTCTTCACTTGTTGGCATTCTGCCTCATAGAGAAGCTGAAGAGCTCTTATGTAAATAGAAGTAACCTATTTGTATTTAATTAGATGCTTATGATTCAGGGTGTTCTTATTCTCCCTTTTGAATCTGTGGATTGCAGGATAAAATCTTGTTAGAAATTATTAATTTGTGGCAAGGCGTGGTCGTTCCCACCTGTAATCCCAGCACTTTGGGAGGCTGAGACAGGTGGATCACCTGAGGTCAGGAGTTCGAAACCAGGCTGGCCCACATGGTGAAACCCTATCTCTACTGAAATATAAAAATTAGCCAAGCATGGTGGTGTGCGCCTGTAGTCCCGGCTACTTGGGAGGCTGAGTCAGGAGAATTGCTTGAGCCCGGGAGGAAGAGGTTGCAGTGAGCTGAGATCACGCCACTGCACTCCAGCCTGGGTGACAGAGCAAGACTCTGTCTCAAAAAAAAAAAAAAAAAAAAGTGTGTGTGTGTGTGTGTATATATATATATATATCTCATTTTGGAGTAAATACTGGAACCCATGTAAAGTATGTGGGTTATTCCTTGGCTTTAGTCAGTGGTCCCCAGCCTTTTTGGCACCAGGGACAGGTTTTGTGGAAGACAGTTTTTCCACAGACCAGAACTAGTAGGGCGTGGGGTGGAGGTGGGAATGATTTTGAGATGATTCAAGTGCATTACATTTATTGTGCACTTGATTTCTATTATTATTATTATATTGTAACATATAATGAAATAATTATACAACTCACCTTAATGTAGCATCAATGGGAGCCCTGGGCTTGCTTTCCTGCAACTAAATGGTTCCATCTGGGAGTCATGGGAGACAGTAACAGATCATCAGGCATTAGATTCTCATAAGGAATGCACAACCTAGATCCCTGCAGTTCACAGCAGGGTTTGCACTCCTATGAGAATCTAATTCTGCTGTTGATCTGACAGGAGGCGGAGCTCAGGCGATAATGCCAGCATTGGGGAGTGGCTGGAAGTACAGATGAAGTTTCACTTTGCTTCATACTGGATACCGATCAGTGTCCCAGGGATCAAGGACCCTTGGCTTTAGTCATTTCTGGAGCTAGATCTTTTATTTTTTTGAGACGGAGTCTCGCTCCGTTGCCCAGACTGGAGTGCAATGGTGTGATCTTGGCTTACTACAACCTCCACTTCCCGGGTTCAAGTGATTCTTCTGCCTCAGCCTCCTGAGTAGCTAGGACTACAGGCATATACCACCATGCCTGACTAATTTTTTTGTATTTTTAGTAGAGATGAGGTTTCACCGTATTGGCCAGGCTGGTTTCGAACTCCTGACCTCAAGTGATCCACCCTCAAGTGATCGGCCTCCCAAAGTGCTGGGATTACAGGTGTGAGCCACCACACCGGGCTGGATCATTTTGTTTTAAAGTATATTTAAGTTGTACCTAAAATATCATTAAGTCTTGGTTTTCTCATGATCTGTCACTGTTTACCAGGGATTTTTGCTGTCAAGAATTCTGTAAAGTGAAAAGTTAGAATTTGGAACAAATGTTGCAAAGTTAGTCCTTGAGTTTAACATAAGTTTTTCTGAGCTTATATGAATGTCTTCATAACTTTCATCATTTAACTTGGTGTTCAGTGTATGAACACAGGTAAAATGATGCTTTATTTTGTTACTGTTTTTGCTTCTAATTTCAATCTCAGGTGGCCTTAAAATTTTGGTTGACTGGCCAGGTGTGGTAGCTCATGCCACACCTGTAATCCCAGCACTTTGGGAGGCCAAGGCAGGTGGATCACTTTAAGTCAGGAGTTTGACACCAGCCTGGCCAACATGGTGAAATCCCATCTCTACTAAAAATACAAAAATTAGCTGGCCATGGTGGCAGGTGCCTGTAATCCCAGCTACCTGGGAGGCTGAGGCAGGAGAACCACTTGATCCTAGGAGATGGAGGTTTCTGTGAGCTGAGATCACGCCACCGCGCTCTGGCCTGGGTGACAGACGGAGACTCCATCTCAAAAAAAGAAAAAAAAAGAAGAAAGAAAATCGGTTGACCAGTACTAACATAGCATAAACTAATGCATGTTTTAGTGGGATTTTTATTTTTTGAGATGGAGTCTTGCTCTGTTGCCCTGGTTGGAGTGCAGTGGCGCAATCTCTGCTCACTGCAAACTCTGCCTCCCAGGTTCAAGTGATTCTCCTGGCTCAGCCTCTGGAGTAGCTGGGACTACAGGTGCCCGCCATACCCGGCTAATTTTTTTGTGTTTTTGTAGAAACGGGGTTTCACCATATTGGCCAGGCTGGTCTTGAACTCCTGACTTTGTGATCCGCCCACCTTGACCTATCAAAGTGCTAGGATTGACAGGCGTGAGCCACCATACCCTGCCAGATCAGTTTTGACAAATGCATATGTTGGTGTAACCTACATCCTTATTGAGATAAGGACTATTTGATTTTTTCTTTGTATGCGCACACTGCTCGTCCTTGGTAAGTTCTAATCTGTGACAGTGTTAGTTTTATTTTATTTACTTATTTTTTAAGTCTGTCTTTTGGATTACAGCTAAGCATTATTTTTCTTCCCATTCCCCAGTTAAGCATTATTTTGATGTTGGTTTTACTATAGATTAATAGTCTGTTTATCACCATGAGGTACACTGTAGGATTTATCTGACAAAATTATCAGATGGTGGTTGTGTTGCAGGTGATGGTAGTGAGTATGGTATTCAGTGATCATTGATATCTTTACCTTGCTGTCCTTCGAAGAACTAGAATACTGCCTTTTTCTTGTCAGTGTGAGCAGTGGGGCATGTTACGGCCTTTTAATGGGGATTTTGAAAGTGCTGTACAAAAAGGTTTAGCTGAAGAGAGTACATTTCGATCCTCAACATAAACGGAAATGGAAAGAGCATTGTATTATGAGTCAGGGTTCTGCCTGTGATGCCGTCTAGCTTTGAACCTATTATAGGATGAATTATATAATTTGTAAAGTCAGGTTTTACTTATAAAAGGGTTTTCGAAAGCCCAACAAGGCCTTAAGAGTTTTTTAATGCATAACATAAATTGATGGAAACAGTAGGACAAAAGATGCCTCTTGTTCTCTGATATAATGATTTGTTCTAACTTTAAGGTATAATTGCCTTTTAGTTATTCGTAATGTTGATAAGTACTTTTGAAATAAGGGAATAATTGGTTGAATTCAGTGTGGCTAAACATTCTTTTTTCCCTCTGCATACAACAAAAAGAGTCCAATATTATTCAGGCATTGCATATGGTCTCATTTAATCATTACACCTATCTTGTAAGTTGATGTTTCATATAAAGTATGTGAGTCAAAGTGGTTAATCTGCCTAAAGTCACGCAGCTAATGTGTGATTTGTACAGGTCGTGCTGCATCTTTCAACTCTACCAGTGGTTCTCAAATTTTGCTGCAAATGGAATCAAATGGCAAACTTAAAAAAAAAAAAAAGATCCCTAACCACAAGTATTTTGATTTAATTAAATTGGGATATGATGTAGGTGTCATGATTTTTAAAAACTCTCCAGGTGATTTTTATATGCAACAATAATTGTTATTAATCCCCAAAATACAAAAATTAATAACAATTAATACTTTTTACTTTGCTACTCACACCCATCAACCCCCATCTTTTCCTAGAGCTACAACCTAATAAGGCTGTACTCTTTTCTCTCTCTCTTTTTTTTTTTTTTTTTAAAGAGTTGGGTTCTTGCTAGGCCACCTAGGCCTGGAGTACAGTGGCTCAATCATAGTTTACTGCAGCCTTGAACTCCTGGGCTCCAGTGATCGTCCTCTCTCAGCCTTCTAAGTAGCTGAGACTACAGGCATACACCACTACACTTGGCTAATTTTTATTTTTATTTTTTAGAAACAGAGTCTCATTGTGTTGCCCAGGCTGTAAGGCTGTGTTCTTAATTTATATACTTCCTCCTAGAATTAGGAGGTTAATTCAGGAAATCCTGTAATAGGCATCATGATACTGGAAAGTACACTATAATCCCATGTAATCAAATGCTTTGATTTCTGGAAAGTAATTTCAGATGCATTCCTACAAGAATACATTCTAGAAACTCCTTGAGGGAGAGAACTGTCTTACTCGTAGAGTTATCTTGTGTTTCTTATTGTGCTGAGTACAATAATGAAATTCTATTTTTATTATATAACTATATACATTTAATTTTTTTTTTTTTTTTTTTGAGACGGAGTTTTGCTCTTGTTGTCCAGGCTGGAGTGCGATGGCACAGTCTCAGCTCATTGCAACATCTGCCTCCTGGGTTGAAGTGATTCTCCTGCCTCAGCCTCCTGAGTAGCTGGGATTACGGGCATGCGCCACCACACCCAGCTAATTTCGTATTTTTAGTTGAGATGGGGTTTCTCCATGTTGGCCAGGCTGGTCTTGAACTCCCGGTCTCAAGTGATCCAGCTGCTTTGACCTCCCAAAGTGCTGGGATTACAGGTGTGAGCCACTGTGCCCAGCCATTCACTGTTTATTTAGGTTGAGTTTGGTTTTGTGTTTGGCTGTTTGCCCTTGATTGAATTATTACCACCAAGCTCTACTTAACAGAAATCCAAGTGTTCCCATTTTTGAACCTCCATAATATTATTTTTTATTTCTCTTAGAGAAGGGAGTGTTGTTAGCTTCTACTCTTCATATGAGAGCTCTGATAGTTTGAGACTGTCTTGGTGAATTTAACATACAACACCTTGTACAGTACCTTGTAGAGAACAAGCATTTCTTTCATTCAGTTGACATTCACATGAGGGTACCTACCTTGTGCCAGACACAGTGTAAGAAACTGGGCAGCCGGGTGCGGTGGCTCACGCCTGTAACCCCAGCACTTTGGGAGGCCAAGGCGGGCGGATCACCTGAGGTGGGGAGTTCAAGACCAGCCTGACCAACATGGAGAAACCCCATCTCTACTAAAAATACAAAATTAGCTGAGCGTGGTGGCATGTGCCTTTAATCTCAGCTACTAGGGAGGCTGAGGCGGGAGAATCGCCCGAACCTGGGAGGCAGAGGTTGCGCGGTGAGCCGGGATTGCGCCATTGCACTCCAGCCTGGGCTGTAAGAGTGAAACTCTGTCTCAAAAAAAAAAAAAAAAAACAACTGAGCACACTTCATTGAACAGACAATGATTTTGTGAGGCTTGCATTCTTTTTGAGCATCTGCTGTGAGCCTGGCATATAATTGTGAATTTGTCTCCTCCTAAAAATTAGGAGGAAAGGTGTCTAAATCTCAAAGTATGTGAGGACATGAATGTTTACTTAAAAGGGTAGCATATTGAGATGAGCCTCAAACAGTACTCTGAAACATTTGGAGATTGCCTTGGTTAGTTGCAACAGTAGGACCGTTAAGACTCTATTCGTGTGAATCCTGATAAGTCAGCATTTTTCAAACCTCAGCTGTGTATAAATAATTACCACCTACAGAGTTTGTAAAAAATGCAGGTTACACTGCACTACCAACAGATTTTTGTTTGACCAATTCTGGAGTGGAGACCAAGAGTTGTTTTTTTTGTTTCTTTGTTTTTTATTTGTTTTTATATAATTACCACAAGGAATTTCTACTAAAGACCAGAGAACCACACTGAGAAATTCTGTGCTGAGATTTTTGGCACTTCATTGTATCAAGCTGTTGAAGGTATTTAGTGAATTTTGCTGAGTGCTGTGGCTGTTGTAGGAAATGGTGTTGTCTTGGTTGCTGGCCAACTGTTTTTTGTTTGTTTTTCCCTAGAGACGGAGTCTCACTCTGTTCCTCAGGCTTGGAGTGCAGTGGCGCGATCTCGGCTCACTGCAGCCTCTGCCTGCTGGGTTCAAGCGATTCTCCTGCCTCAGCTCCCTGAGTAGCTGGAATTACAGGTACCCGCCACTGCACCCGGCTAATTTTTGTACTCTGAATAAAGATGGGATTTCACCATGTTGGCCAGGGTGGTCTCAAACTCCCGACCTCAAGTGATCCACCTGCCTCAGCCTCCCAAAGTGCTGAGATTACAGGCGTGAGCCACTGCGCCTGGCCGGGCAACTGCTTTTTGTAATAAGAATAATAATCCCTTCTTCTCCATTTTCATTTTCCCCTTTGCTGTGTGTTATGTTTCCAGCCCAGACCTTGTGTTGTTTCTTTTGTATTTGCTACTTAAAACAAACATTATATCAAACTTTGGAATGTTCATTTTTTTCTTTTTGTATTCATTTTCTCCACTAATGTAGATAATTTAGTTTTGCCTTTTTGTATAGTTTTCATCTACAGTTTCTTATCTAAAATACTTAGCTCTATCCATTTAAAGAGGATTTGCTAAGCAAATTAATTAATAAAAAGTAGGGGGAAGTGTTCCCTTCATCCAGTTATTTGTTCTCTTAGTATCTTCATACAGAAAACACTATCTGTAATACAAGTGCTAACTTACAGTGCAAAAATTACCCTAAAGAAAACCATTTGAGGCTGGGCACGGTGGCTCACTATTGTAATCCCAGCACTTTGGGAGGCCGAGGCCGGCAGATCACCTGAGGTTGGTTGTTCGAGACCAGTCTGACCAACATGGAGAAACCCCATATCTACTAAAAATACAAAATCAATTAGGTGTGGTGGTGCATGCCTGTAATACCAGCTAGTTGGGAGGCTGAGGCAGGAGAATCACTTGAACCTAGGAGGCAGAGGTTGTGGTGAGCCGAGATCACGCCATTGTATTCCAGTCTGGGCAATGAGAGCAAAACTCCGTCTCAAAAAACAAACAAACAAACAAAAAAAACCATTTGGTGGCCGGGCATGGTGGCTCACCCCTATAATCTCAGCACTTTGGGAGGCTGAGGCAGGTGGATCACTTGAAGTCAGGAGTTCAAGACCAGCCCGCCCAACATGGCAAAACCCTGTCTCTACTCAAAACACACAGAAAAATTAGCTGAGTGTGGCAGCATGTGCCTGTAATCCCAGCTACTCAGGAGGCGGAGGAGGGAGAATCACCTGAACCTCGGAGGCAGAGGTTGCATTGAGCCAAGATTATGCCAGTGCATTCCAGTCTGGGCAACAGAGTTACACTCCATTTCAAAGCAAAAACAAAGAAACAAAAAGAAAGCCATTTGGTCTCTTAACAGTGTATTAGGGAATATTTTGTAGGAGTATGTTTGATTTCTTTTTTTTTCTGAAACTTTCTAATGTACATGTTACCCCTTTTTGAGGAGTGGAGGTAAGTCACTTGAGCCTTAAGAATTTGAGGTTTGAATTAGGGAGTTAGGAAGGGGTGCCAATTTTAATATTTTACAAGTATGGTGGATGATAATGGCTTTGGACATGTTGAAATTAAGGTGAATGGCGTATCCTGTGTTTTACCTCTTGTGTAGTTAAGTTAGCAGCAAATACAGAACTGAGCCTAGGCCAGGGAATTGGGACTGGGGTTAGATCTAAGCAAGATCAGCATATAAGTGATAGTGGAGAAAGTAAATTGAGAGGTGAGGACTCAGGAGAAGAAATTTGGAATTAATACAGCAGGAGGAGAGTCAGGATAATGGGCTGTTGAAGTTAAAGAAAGTAAGTTTTTAGGAGGAGATAATTTGTATCCAAGAAGTAGGAAAGAAATGAGACTTAAAGGGTTTGGGATTTGGCTGTGTTAGAGCTCCGTACACAACAGGTGCTCGGTAAAGTAACTTGTCTCAATGGTAGGGTCTGAGGATAATCTGAAGAGGGAGTAAGTATATAGAATTGAAAGGATAAGCAGAGGCCATATTTAGGAATTTTTTAATGTATGAAACTCTTGCTTTTTTTGTAAGTAAAGGGCCTTTTTTTGGGGGGGCAGGGGGAGACATGGTCTCACTGTCACCCAAGATGGAGTGCAGTGGCTAGCCTTAACCTCCTAGGCTCAAGTGATCCTCCTGCCTCAGCCTCGTGGGAACTACAGGCACATGCCACCACCCCTGGCTAATTTTTTGTTTTTTATAGAGAGACCGGGATCTGTCTTTGTTGGCCTAGGCTAATCTCCAGGCTCCTGAGCTCCAGTGATCCTCCCACCTTGACCTCCAGAAGTGTTGGGATTACATGTGTGAGCTATCGCATGGCTCCTTTAGTTTTTATAACAGAGCAATGACACAGTAAAACCGTAGAGGGGTAACTGGAACTAGGAGAATATTTAATAAGCTAATACAATAATACAGGCATCTTTCAAAATTTAGCCCCGGTGCTAACATTTCTAGGTAGCTACCTTCTTTTTTTTTTTTTTTTTTTGAGTCAGAGTCTCGCTGTCTGGCCAGGCTGGAGTGCAATGGCACTATCTCAGCTCACTGCAACCCCCACCTCCCAGGTTTAAGTAATTCTCCTGCCTCAGCCTCCAGAGAGTAGCTGGGACTACAGGCGCATGCCACCATGCCCAGCTAATTTTTGTATTTTTAACAGAGACGGGATTTCACCGTGTTGGCCAGGATGGTCTCAATCTCTTGACCTTGTGATCTGCCTGCCTTGGCCTCCCAAAGTGCTGGGATTACAGGCCTGAGCCACCATACCGGACCAGAAGCCTTCTTTTTTTATCTTGTGAATAAATTGCTTCTTCTTGTATTTTGTATTTATGGTCGCCTTTATATTGCACTTGTCATTTACCAGTTCTTCAACAGCTTTATTGATATAATTTACCCACATAAAGGTTAACCTAGCCAGGCGCGGTGGCTCAAGCCAGTAATCCCAGCACTTTGGGAGGCCGAGACAGGCGGATCACGAGGTCAGGAGATCGAGATCTGGCTCGATCCTGGCTAACCTGGTGAAACCCCGTCTCTACTAAAAAAATACAAAAAACTAGCTGGGCGAGGTGGCGGGCACCTATAGTCCCAGCTACTCGGGAGGCTGAGGCAGGAGAATGGCATGAACCCGAAAGGCAGAGCTTGCAGTGAGCTGAGATCCGGCCACTGCACTCCAGTTTGGGCAACAGAGCGAGACTCCGTCTCAAAAAAAAAAAAAGGTTAACCTATTTAGGGTGTACAGTTTGTTTCTTAGTATATGTACAAAGTTGTACAACCACTACCATAATTCAAATTTAGAATATTTTCCTCATCCCAAAAAGAAATCTTGAACCCATTGTCAGTCACTCCGTTTCCCATCAGCCCTAGGCAACTACTAATCTACTTTTATATATTTGCCTATTAGAAAACTTTTGATCAAGCTTTTGTAATTTGTATTATGAAGACTATAAATACATTTTCCACTTCCCGGTGAAAAAGTGTATTTTAACATTGGTACCTCCCTGGACCTTCCAGTTCTTCACATGCTGGCCCTCAATACCATCACTATCAATGTGGGAGCAGTGATGACAAGAGCTGACAAAAGTTAGGTCATCTGTGAATTTTTTTTTTTTTTTTTTTTTTTGCAACTACATCCTAGCTCAGTTATTTGTGATCTTTGAAATAACACGGTGTTATGGGGAAAATAACTATGTTAATGGGAACCAAGAAAAAATGAGAGTAAGATGCAAATATAAACCAGGTTTTCAAAAAATTACCTGAAGAAGAAAATAAGGTCATCTTACACACTGTACCAACCTAAGATGTCACTTAGTTTTTTGTGAGCACCAGACTTCAGCCTGATGCTGATCCTCCCCTTTACCTGGCTCTCTTCCATCTATCCTTTAAGAATCAACCTTACTTCTTCAGAGAAACTTTCCCTGATGCCTCCCTTAAAAAAATAGATTGGATCCCCATAACTTGTGCCCCCACAATAGCACTCTTCTCTCCTTCATCATGGTATTTATCCCCCTTCCCCACTATAAGCCACGAAACCAGCAATTATTTAGTTTTGTCTAGTTAGCTACTCTAAATATTGAATGGATAAGTGAATAGTAGCTTTGATAGTGAACAGTGATAAAGTTTTTTGTTTTGTGTTTTTATAATTTTTGGAGTTAAGGAACATCTGCATAACTTTGAAGGCAAAGGGCAAGGAACAAAGGTGGAGAATATGAAAATGTACCATAATTCAAGCATCTTAGGGGTAATGTTGTAAGCAAAGGATTAGTAGTAACAAGGCGGCAAGAAGAGAGAAAACAAATCTTCTTAGTTGCCTACGTTATTGCTGAGCAAAACATACATGATTTTCAAATATTAGATCTTATTCTATGGGCTGTTTATCTCAAAAGTTGGTTTGGAACAGGGGCTCTTAACCTGGTTCATAACCATATCCACCCCCCATGAGATCTGTGTATTTAGACAGGTAAGGAAATTTACATTTTCATTTTCATGAGCCTCTCACTCAAATCTAGTATTTATTTTTGATTTTAAGTGTAAGTAGGAAACCTCATGAGTTTTAGCAGAACCTTTGACTTTGTCACCAATATAAATCACTGATTTTGGGGTGGGGGTGGACGGAGTTTTGCTCTTATTGCCCAGGCTGGAGTGCAATGGCATGATCTTGGCTCGCTGCAACTCCCACCTCCCAGGTTCAAGTGATTCTCCTTAGCCTCCCAAATAGCTGGGATTATAGGTGCCCACTGCCATGCCCGGCTAATATTTACATTTTTAATAGAGATGGGGTTTCACCATGTTGGCCAGGCTGGTCTCAAACTCCTGACCTCAGGTGATCCGTCTACCTCAGCCTCCCAAAGTGCTGCAATTACAGGTGTGAGCCACTGCAGCCAGCTAGAAATCGCAGATTTTTTTTTTTTTTTTAAAGACTGTCTCGCTCTGTCGTCCAGGCTGGAGTGCAATGGCATGATCTCAGCGTGAGCCACCACGCCCGGCTGAAATCACAGATATTTTTATATCACATTATTGTTGCAGGTATCTTAAAATATGGTTTACATTCATTACTACATCAAAATTAGAGCATTTGTTAGACCTGCTCCTATATTTAATGCATTAATAAGGAGAGTGTGGGGCTGGGCACCGTGGCTAACACCAGTAATTCCAGCATTTTAGGAGGCCAAGGTGGGCAGATCACATGAGACCAGTAGTTCGAGATTAGCCTGGCCAACATGGTGAAACCCTGTCTCTACTAAAAATACAAAAATCAGCCAGAAGTGGTGGCATATGCCTGTAATCCCAGCAGGTGGATGCGGCATGAGAATCTCTTGAACCTGGAAGGCAGAGATCGTAGTGAACCATTGTACTCCAGCCTGGGTGACACAGCGAGATCCTGTCTCAAAAAATAATAATGAGAGCGTGTATGTTACTATATCCCAAATTGCTTTTTTTTGCTTTTTTGAGACGGGGTCTTGCTATGTTGCCCAAACTGGAGTGCAGTGGTGCAAGTTCGGCTCACTGCAATCTGCAATCTCTGCCTCCTGAGTAGCTGGGATTACAGGCCCCTGCCAGCATGTGCGGCTAATTTTTTTTTTTTTTTTTTAGTAGAGACAGGGTTTTGCCATGTTGGCTAGGCTGGTCTTGAGCTCCTGACCTCAAGTGATCCTCCCACCTTGGCCTCCCAGAGTGCTGGGATTACAGGCTTGAGCCACTGAACCTGGCTCAAAATTGATTTTCTTTTTCTTTTTTTTTTGTTTTTGGTTTTTTTTTTATTATTATTTATTTTTATTTTTTTGAGACAGAGTTTTGTTCTTGTTGCCCAGGCTGGAGTGCACTGGTGTGATCTTGGCTCACTGCAGCCTCCGCCTCCTGGGTTCAAGCGATTCTCCTGCCTCAGCCTTCCAAGTTACTGGATTACAGGAATGCTAATTTTGTATTTTATTAGAGATAGGATTTCTCCATGTTTATCAGGCTGGTCTCAATTTCCCAACCTCAGGTGATCCACCCGCCTTGGCCTCCCAAAGTGCTGGGATTACAGGCATGAGCCACCGTGCCTGGCCCCAAAATTGATTTTTTAGAAGTAATTTTATGCTAGTTCAATTTTGCTATAATTTATTTTCTTTATGATGCCTTGTATTTTATGTATTTAAAACATTATGCTGAGAAGAGATGTATGGTGAGAAGAAGTATCTGTGGTTTTGAGAATATATCTGTATATAATGAATGGCAAATAGCTGTTAAGAATGGCATACACAAATATGAGTGTATAGGAAAAATAAAAGGATTTTAGAGAAAAGGGAACAGAGTAGCTGGAACTTTTTTTTTTTTTTTTGGTTTGTTTGGTTTTTCTTTTTTTGAAACGGAGTCTTGCTTTGTCATCCAGGCTGGAGTGCAATGGTGAGATCTCAGTTCATGGCAACCTCTGCTGCCTGGGTTCAAGCAATTCTCCTGTCTCAGTCTCCTGAGTAGCTGGTACTATAGGTGCCCACCACCATGCCCGGTTAATTTTTGTATTTTTAGTAGAAACCGGGTTTCACCATATTGGTCAGACTGGTCACGAACTCCTGACCTCATGATCCGCCGGCCTCAGCTTCCCAAAGTGCTAGGATTACAGGCGTGAGCCACCGCCCTCGGCCTGAGTAGCTGGAACTGTTAGCAATAGTATCCTAAAGAGACAATTTGAGCTAGTTCTTACAGTTCAGCAAGATCTTGCTAGGCCACATTCCTTTTCTGCTCCCATAAAAAGGAGCATAAAGGTTGGATGATGATGGGTTGGCAAGTGACTAAGTTTGAGAGACAGTATCTTCAGGATATCTTATAGGTGCTGTTAAAATTGGATATATTAGGCCGGGCGCGGTGGCTCAAGCCTGTAATCCCAGCACTTTGGGAGGCCGAGACGGGCGGATCACGAGGTCAGGAGATCGAGACCATCCTGGCTAACACAGTGAAACCCCGTCTCTACTAAAAATACAAAAAAACTAGCCGGGCGAGGTGGTGGCGCCTGTAGTCCCAGCTACTCGGGAGGCTGAGGCAGGAGAATGGCATAAACCCGGGAGGCGGAGCTTGCAGTGAGCTGAGATACGGCCACTGCACTCCAGCCTCGGTGACAGAGTGAGACTGTCTCAAAAAAAAAAAAAAAAAAAATTGGATATATTATAGCTCTGATTCAGTGTTGATACTTTTTAATTGTTCACTGAAGACTCTGACATTAATAACCGAAAGATTGGAAAATGACTTTTTACTTCTATAATTATTTGGCTTATTTGAATTAGGGATAAATAGATGCTTCCTGATGACTTAACTTTGAGTGCAGGGAGTGTTTCTGCATTTCTTGTTTTGTTTTCCTTATCTGCCAAATCAGGCATTCCCTAGACTGTTACAGCTTCTAATATGAGTTTTCATTATTTTACTCAGCAAATGTTTTGAGTATTTCTTGTGTATCCTGGGAATACAGGATTGTGAACAAGACAGATATAATGACTACCCCTAATTAAGTTGATAGTCTGAAGGGGAAGATTAAATTTTTTTTTACTGTTATTTTTGTCCTAGTCATGGTGATGGAGCTAACATATATTTGGGTACTTTAAAGTGCATATTACATTAATCACACTGATTTATTCTGGAATATTCTAGGTTTCATAGTAATACTTAAATTTATTTTTATATGAAAAATATGTATTTTTTTTTCCTCAAATACTCCCATTTTCATGAAGAGATTTTTCAGAAAAAGTAAACCCCTAGCTTGAAATCTCCGGCTATAGTATAACAAACACTTCCTAACTGGTAACCATGTCATTGTCATTCCTTCGCCTACTCCTCCATTTCCATATTGTATACTGATGCCAAGGCTAATAAATACTGATTTTTAATTACATCTCAGCCACAAACTGTAGTAATAGTTCTCCCAGTTATTTACAGCATGTAAAGCTCATAAGCCTTGCACTGAAGAACCTATACTACAGCTCCTATGTATCTGCGACCTTGACTCTTCCCTTTATGACAGCCCATGCTCCAAAATGATTTGCCCCTGCCTGGTAAGCCCTCTTCTGCCTTGTTTATCAAAACACTGTTCATCCTTCAGGATCTGACTGGTAGCAGACTATTTTCCTAATACATCTTTAGACAGATTTAGTTCTCATTGATCTTTTGTGTGAATTGTGTTAGCATTTTTTGTCAGTCTCATTGACTTTTGCATGTATTGTCTTACATTTGTGCTTTTTGTGTATGTCTTAATTTTTAAATTGGATTTAATTTGGATATGCATTTAGAGGAAAGGGCATAAGAGCAGAGAGAGAGACCTTGTCTTCTCTTGGCATCATCTTCAGACCTTAGATACTTTTATTATGCTGTAAGGAAGTAATGATGGTTGTATAAATTATGAACTCATTCTTCAGCCTACTTTTAGGTAACACTGAAGTCTAAAGGTATAGATTTGAAACAAATGGAAAATGAGATCGCTGAACATTTTGTCTTTTTAAAATTGTTATTATTTTTACTTTCACCCATTAAATTACTTGATTTTTTTAAAATGTTTTGTGACTATTAGGAAAAATAAAGTCCAAATCAATTGGAGTACTTTTTTTAGTCTCATAAATACCTGAGTACCTGCAATATGCACATAACTTTACCACTGTATGCTTAGTAGCAACACATCTTGTACTTAAAAATGTCTAAAGGTAAGACCTGTGGTTTCTAGTTTGAAGGCCTAGAAAGTAGACAATAAGAGTGAGGTTTTTGTGTTGGTGTTTGAGACTATAAACTTAAATGGCCTCAGAGAATCAGGTTAGTGCTTTTTCATTACTCAGGTTCTGTGAAAAGACTATTCAAATAAAAATAAAGCTGTAAGCTCTATCCTACCAGGTATAGAGACAAACACCAAAGTAACAGTAGATGAATATTGTCAAGGGGTTAAGACTGTGGATACAAGCAATAGTTAATGGCTTTGGGAATTCTAGGAAATAGGAGACCAATGTGGGATCATGACATAAGGAAGGTTTCTTTGGCATCTGGGTTTTAAGGTTGGGACTGAAGGTAGAGAAAAGCTCTCAGAATAGACGTGGGAAGCATGGAGGTGAAGGTAGAAACTAAGAATAAGTAAGATTGGAATAAGCAGAACACCACTTCTTATTCTGAATCTGTGTGTGATAATGTCTGAATGAGTTAGTCCAGATGGAAAAGCACAGATGGAGGGTGTGACGTGCTAGCTTTAGAGAATTAAGTTATATATTTCTTGAGACCAAAGGAAGTGTGAAAGATGCAAACACCTGTCTCTTAGCTTTAAGGAGTTATAGTACCAGTCCATAGAAAAGAAAGTCCTAGTTGTTTTAGAACTGCATGGTTGCTCCACAAGGAAAAATGCCTTTGAAATGCTTTTTTTTTTTTTAGCTATTTTCAATGAAGTATTTAATCCTCCTGACTTTGAGAATAGTGAATATGTCTTGTGTTGATAAATTTAAGCAAGGGTTAAGAGTGTGCAATAATGTGTGTTTTAAATGTGCTTCTCAATTCATCTAATTCTTCCCAGTTTCTAATTATTAAGGGAGTTCGAGGCTTACATGCAGGTGATTTTGTTAGAGGCTTGCTTTGCAGATGATTTCTTTATGAAATCATGTTAATTGCATGAAAATATAAAGTCTGAATTTGTGCCTTTTACATTACAGGTTTGTGTTTGGGCTTAGATGGATGGTTATAACATTTGCTTATTTTTTGTAGTTTTACATCTGAGCCATCAGTGGAAACCTGTCTAGAGCTGAGACATGGTCTTATAAATAAGAGTTGATTTATGCCTTCCCTTTTGCCTATTTGACTTTTTGTGCCTTTTTACTTCCTTAGCTCTTTCTGGATATGGTGTTCTCTTTTTCTTAAAAGCCTAGATCAATTTAGGTTTCTATTAAACAAGTGTTGAATGTTTATAATGGTAGGTTTGTGACAGCTCTCTAGTCCAGATTTGCCTATCACGTAAAAAGGAAGAGGGAAAATAACAGAAGAAAATAAAATGAGGAAAAGAGAAAGGAGAACACAGCTTATTTGCTTTATCACTTACCTTTTAATACTGTTACTTATGTATTACCCAAAGCATCACTGTGAGCTTCTTTCAAGTAAATGTTTTCAGCGAATGTGAAGGGTGTTGAATTCCCATAGGGAGAATAAAGAGTGGAAGAGGGAAAATAACAGCAGCTTTAGTACACTGTTTTAAGCAATATGGACAAAACTGTCTCTTCTGGCTGGGTGCAGTGGCTCACACCTGTAATCCCAGCACTTTGGGAGGCCGAGAGGTGGATCACCTGGGGTCAGGAGTTCAAGACCAGCCTGGCCAACAATGTGAAACCCTGTCTCTACTAAAAATACAAAAAATAGCTGGGTGTGGTGGCAGGTGCCTATAATCCCAGCTGCTTGGGAGGCAGAGGTTGCAGTGAGCCAAGATCGCACCACTGCACTCCAGCCTGGGGGACAGAGCGAGAAACTCTCAAAAAAAAAAAAAAAAAAACTGGCTCTTTTGCTATCACGTTCACACATTTGTTTCCTAGCTAGTGGGCAAGGCCTCTAGAAGGTTAAGCAGACACTCTTCCCTTACTGGATTATCTTTTTCTGCAAAGAGGATGTGGAAATGGATTTGATTTTTGTGTGCTTGACAGTTATCCACATGTCAGGTTTGGGAAGTAGTTCTCAAGAACAACTGAAACAAAAGTCGTAGGAAGGAACTGAACTTTTTGGCTTATAATCCTCTTAGGATCGCTTACTCTCAACATAAGATTCCAGGGAGCATATTTATTATACCTGACTATGAGACCTATCTGAATAGGTCTGAAATTAAAACTATTTGATTTGAGGCTTCCCCTCTGCCCTTTCTCAGGTGCTAAGCCTGAAATTTCTGTAGTTTTGGTAGATGCCATCAAGGGTTAATGGGTGCCCAGGACCACTAATTAGAATAGACTATTTTCTTAAAGAAGAAACACAAGAGTAGCACATCTGTATAGTTATCATTGCATTTTCTAAAAAAATATTATTAAAAGATTAAATCCTCATACTCTAGTTTTAATATTGATTTTCTTGAATCATTGGCATTTATCAGCAAAGCAAGAAATGGCACTAAACAGTTTCCTACTTGACTGATACTTGTTATAATTTTGACACAGATTTTAGTTTATTTAAAAAGCTGGTGAGGTACAGTGGTTCAACCTGTAATACCAGTGCTTTGGGAGGCTGAGGCAGGAGGATCTCTTGAGCCCAGAAGTTACAGACTAGCCTGGGCAACATAGGGGGACTCTGCCTTTACATGAAATTTAAAAGACCCTGCCTCTACCAAAAACGTTTTAAAAATTTAGCTGGGCATGATGGCATGTCTATCGTCCCAGCTACTTGGGAAGCTGAAATAGGAGGATTGCTTGAAATCAGAAGGTCAAAGGCTGCAGTGAGTTGTGATTGCGCCACTGCACCCCAGCCTGGCAACAGAGCGAGACCCTGTCTAAAAATAAATGAATAAATAGATAAATAAGGAGGAAGGAAGGAAAAGAAAGAAAAGCCTGTTCTCCCCTTTTGAATATTTTTAAAACATAAGCTTTCCAGATATGGTAAATTTTGGTGCTGGTTCTTTTCAGAGTTAACAAAAAAATGACTCCAGTTTAAGCTTTAAAATAACTTTTTAAACAAAATTTTAAGTATTACCCAATTTTCCTAGCAGAATTTGATATCTAGAAAAGTTTGAAAGAAAAATGATAGTGCTTCTTTTAAGGAAAGTACTATTACCAGAATCATAGGCATCAAAATTTGAAATAATTTATTGCAGTGATTTTCAGTCCTTGGGATAAATGAAATTGGCAATTGATACTTCTTGAGTTATTAGGGACACATTGTATACAGTAATGCAGCCCAGGATAATTAAAACATGATTCCAGTTAAAAGCAAATAAATGTCATTGCTTTGTTATACAGGTTATTTTCTGTGATCTGAAACTAAGCAAAAATATGACTCCCTTTTGAATAAGTAGTTATTGATTAAATGCAGTTTGGTAGGAACTGGGATGGGAGTTCAGATAAAAGGAATCTTTGCTTTCTGAAACATTTTGGAATGACTGATAGAGTCATCTTCATTTCTTCTGTTACAAAGTAAATTCAGATGAGATTAAGGAATTTGCTAAAGGCCACAGGAATCAGTGGCCAGTGGGTATAAAATCCAGCTGCCCTGCTAACAGGAGATTTTAAGGCTACTATGCATTTCCTATCTATATAGGAGAAGAGTTGCATGACAGGGAAAAAAAAGTCTCATTACCCTTGTTTTGTCTTGGGCCTTGTAGTTAATTAGTGAGTTCGTCTCCCGAGTAGGGGAACAGTCGCCTTAAATAATACCTAGTCAGAGAAAGAAAACTATCTTATTCTTAGGGTTGATGATATTAAGTGATAACTTTTTGTAATACCCTCTCTTCTCCTTTTGTTTCGTTAGGTGGTATGGTCAGGAAAAAGACTACAATGTACTAGTCATGGATCTTCTGGGACCTAGCCTCGAAGACCTCTTCAATTTCTGTTCAAGAAGGTTCACAATGAAAACTGTACTTATGTTAGCTGACCAGGTATGTGAAATTTTGATTAGAATATAAACTGAGAATAGTACTGTTGACTGGAATTTCATTATATGTAAATCAGAGTATTAAAATCCTGTGCATCACTATTTAACCTTAGCATAGGCAGAAAAAAAAAAATAATGTAATTTGTAGATATTTTCCTATGGGAATAAGACAAAAACTGGAATTATCTTGGTTTCTTACTCATCTATAGTCTAGTAGTTTTCAGTCTGCTCCTTCAGATGAAGTTTTAGTGTCAAATATAGCAGGTTATTGTAAGATTTTGTTTGAAGAAAGAGTTTAGAGTATATGTATGCATGTAATTGTAGATAAATGTATATTGACATTTTGGTTAAATTAAGCAAAATTTAATATTATGTATTATGTGTGGGACTCTTAGAAAAGCTATGTTTTTGAGGATAAAAAGGTCCTGAAGTAATTTAAGGAATAATTTTTTTTTTTTTTTTTTGAGACGGAGTCTCGCTCTATCGCCCAGGCTGGAGTGCAGTGGCCGGATCTCAGCTCACTGCAAGCTCTGCCTCCCGGGTTCCCGCTATTCTCCTGCCTCAGCCTCCGGAGTAGCTGGGACTACAGGCGCCCGCCACCTCGCCCGGCTAGTTTTTTGTATTTTTAGTAGAGACGGGGTTTCACGGTGTTAGCCAGGATGGAGGAATAATTTTTTAACCAAGTAGATGCTGCTTGTTGTAATGGATTCTCAACCATTTGTATTACTTAAGACCTAGGAAATTTTGAAGATGTCATGAATTAGATTGATGCATTGGCTATAGGTTAGATTAAATGGTTTTTACAGCCAAAGTTTGGATATTTTGATCTTAAGAAATGAGAAAGATAGAATAAGGAACAAACCTTAAGGGAAAAGATAATACATTAAGATAATAATTGGTAAATATCAAGAAATGTATAATTTTTTATTTTGATCAATATTTGTTGCCTTTAAGGGCAGGAAAATGTTGGAAGTGCTTCAAGTTAAACTCGGTGTGCTTATAAAAATACTATGAAGAGAATGACATTTAAAAATACAGATTGGATGTCATAAAGTATAATGAGATAAACAGAATTGGTATTTGAAGTGGAATTTTAGTAAGTTTGTAAATTCAGAAGGATGAAGAGAAGTAGGTTAATGGGCACAAAAATACAGTTAGGAGGAATAAGTTCTAGTATTACATAGTATAGTAGGGAACTTATAGTTAACAATAGCTTATCGTTTATTTCAAAAATAGCTAGAAGAGTAGAATTGTAATGTTCCCAACACAAAATATAAATGTTTGAAGTAATGAATATTCCAACTACCCTGATTTGATCATTACACATTGTATACATGCATCAAAATATCACACACACCCCATAAATGTATACAACTAGTATAGATCAATGACAAATAATTCAAAGGATTAGAAAGTAGTACCCATTTTATGTAATCAGCACCTGATACTCCCCAAGCTTCTTAACCTTAAAAGTACTGAGTGGCTCAAGCAAATGTGAGCAAATTGTGATATTTGTGGCACAAAACAAACTCAAGCATTAAAAGGTTAAAAGTGGCCTGGCATACTGGCTCTTGCCTGTAATCTGGCACTTTGGGAGACTGAGACAGGAGGATCTCTTGAGCCCAGGAGTTCCCAGGCTACAGTGATCTGTAGTAATGCCACTGCACTCCAGCCTGAGCGATAGAGCCAAGGCCCCATCTCTTTTAAGTTAACAGCCTTTAGTATCGGCCGGGCTTGGTGGCTCACGCCTATAGTCCCAGCACTTTGAGAGGCCAAGGCCGGTAGATCACCTGAGGTCAGGAGTTCGAGACCAGCCTGGCCAACATGGTGAAACCCATCTCTTCTAAAAGTACAAAAATTAGCTGAGCATGGTGGCTCACGCCTGTAATCCCAGCTACCCGGGAGGCTGAGGCATGAGAATCGCATGAACCCAGGAGGTGGAGATTGCAGTGAGCAAAGTTCGTGCCACTACACTCCAGCCTGGGGGATAGAACGAGACTCCATCTCCAAGGGGAAAAAAAAAAGCCTTTAATTTTTTTTGTTTTGTTTTGTGTTTTTTTGTTGTTGTTGAGATGGACTCTCGCTCTGTTGTCCAGGCTGGAGTGCAGTGGCGTGATCTCTGCTGAGTGCAGTGGCGTGATCTCTGCTCACTGCAAGCTCCTCCGCCTCCCGGGTTCACGCCATTCTCCTGCCTCAGCCTCCCTGGAAGCTGGGACTACAGGCGCCCGCCACCACGCCTGGCTAATTTTTTTGTATTTTTAGTAGAGACGGGGTTTCACCGTGTTTGTCAGGATGGTCTCAATCTCCTGACCTCATGATCCGCCCGTCTCGGCCTCCCAAAGTGCTGGGATTACAGGCGTGAGCCACCGCGCCCAGCCTAATATGTTTTAACTAGCATATATGAGTGAATCCTAATAAGAGTTATGGCTTATATTTTATTTGTTCAGTAACACGTAAGCATCCATACATTGAACATGTATTGAGATCCTACCACTGTACTTAGTGCTGGGGGTTGGGGTGGCAAAAATAAGAATTAGTCTCTTCCCTCTAGAAAGAAACTTAGAGTCTAACAAAGAAAGATGGAAAAATAAGATGTTCCATCCTTGTTGTAGAGTTGTAGAAGTCTCTGTTGGGTACACGGGTGACAAATGTGAAAAAATGTAATTCTGAAGAAGGGAGATACAAGAAAGCTTTCATTTGAGGTAGTTAACACCTAAGTCTTGCTCTGTAGATGATAGGTAACAGGTATAAGTTGTTTAAGCCAGAGATTACTGGTTTGGCTTCAGAAGACATTCGTCAAGGTAGAAGAGTACAATTTAGAATCTGTGTATTCATGATAATAAAAGCTCTGGGGAAAATGGGGACAAATAAAAAATAGAATCCTAACACATACTACTGGGAAGAGCAAGAGCATATGGACAAAAAGATAATGTTGGCAGTCTATGGATACAGAATCTATTTAAAAATACAACTTCTAAGTAAGTGTCTTATAGAAAAGATAGAGGTTGGGTGTGGTGGCTCATGCCAGCAATCCCAGCACTTTGGGAGGCTGAAGTGGGAGGATCACTTGAGCTCAGGAGTTCAAGACCAGCCTGGGCAACATAACGATACCCTACTTTCCACAAAAAATACAAAAAGTAGCTGGGCATGGTAATGTGCACGTTTGTAGTCCCAGCTTCTCAGGGGGCTAAGCTGAAACGATCACTTGAGTCCCGGAGGTTGAGGCTGCCGTGAGCCATGATCTTGCCACGGTACCCCAGCTTGGGTGACAAAGTGAGACTCTGTCTCAAAAAAAAAAAAAAAAAAAACTTCTATTGTATACAAGAAATGCCATAAACAGTCAAACTAAAAAATACTTACTTTAAATCTGTTTACATAATGACAGATAAAAGATTGTTTGTTGTATGATGAGAACTCCTAAAAGCTAACAAGAAGACAATAGGCTGAAAGAAAAATAGGCAAAGAGTGGAGCTTGACAGTACATAGAAGAGTAAATCCTTATAGAAGGGCCAGGCGCAGTGGCTCACGCCTGTAATCCCAGCTCTTTGGGAGGCCAAGACAGGTGGATCATTTTAGGCCAGGAGCTCAAAACCAACATGGCAAAACTCCATCTCTACTAAAAATACAAAAAAGTACCCAGGCGTGTGGCGGATGCCTATAATCCCAACTACTCCAGAGGCTGAGGCGGGAGAATCGCTTGAACCCAGAAGGCGGAGGTTGCAGTGAGCTGAGATTGCACCACTGTACTCCAGCCTGGGCAGCAGAGTGAGTGAGACTCTTGTCTCAAAAAAAAAAAAAAAAAAAAAAATCCTCATGGAAGGATTTACTCCTAAATGAAGGCCAGGCATGGTAGTTCACGCCTGTAATCCTACCACATTGGGAGGTTGAGGCAGGAGGATCTCCTCAACCTAGGAGTTCAAGAGCATTTGGGCAGCATAACGATATCCTGTCTACCAAAAATTAAAAATTAGCTGATGCAAAAAAATTAGCCAGGTGTGGTGGCATGCACCTTACAGTTTCAGCTACTCCAGAGGGTGAAGCGTGAGGATCACTGGAGCCTGGAAGGTTGAGGCAGCAGTGAGTTATGGTCACTTCACTGCACTTCAGCCTAGGTGACAGAGCGAGACCCTGTCTCAAAAAAAAAAAACAGAAGAGTAAATCCAAATTGTTACAGCCTGTTGTGAAAGGCGTGTGATATTATCTATCAAAATGAAAAATACACCCTTCAACCCAGCAACTCCCCATAATTATATGGGGTTTGAAGCCCATAGAAATAAAAGCACTAGTGGGTAAAGATACATGTCTATTAATGGCATTATTTATAGGAGGAGAAAGTGGAAAACAATCTGAGAATACTGTGAGTTGGGGAAGACATAACATCTCTGCCACAGAATATCTGTAGCCATTAAAAAGGATATTTGAGCTATAATGTTTGACTTTGCATAATTTCCAAGAAATTGATTAAGGAAAGCTTTTAAGAATGGCATGTTTAATATTTAACTTTTGAAATGAGATTATATGAGAATTTTAACAACTACATATAGCTTTATCTGCCAATCTGTCAACATTTCCCACTCCCAAATATATGTGTGTCTGTGTGCATGTGTATATCTTATAGCATGGAATTAGGTCTGGGTAATACCAGGCCATTTTAACAGGTTACTTTAGAAGGCCTAGGATTGAGTGTGGGAAGTTTTTATTTTATTTCCTTTTATCGTAGCAACTGAACAATTCTAAAGGTATTCCTTTTATTATTTGAAAATCACAAACACCAAGTCTTCCTATGGGATTAGACCCTGCCATGGTTTTAATCATCAGTACTAGAAGGTGAAGCCAAAGGACACAGCAGGTGTATGCTTAGATATCCATTAACTTAGAAATAAATGGAGAACTTAGTTGTCCTTTCCATTTCATTTTTTCTGACACTGTCTTTGTGAACTCTAAATAATTGAGATACTGAAATACTTAAGAAATAATGTGTTTTTTTCATTTATTGCTTAACTCAATTATCTCTCCCTTCCTTTTTTTCCAGATGATCAGTAGAATTGAATATGTGCATACAAAGAATTTTATACACAGAGACATTAAACCAGATAACTTCCTAATGGGTATTGGGCGTCACTGTAATAAGGTTAGTCAAATGCTCTTTGCATGAAAGAACAAAGAGTAAAGTTTCAACAAGAATTGCTTTGGTAAACTTTTCAATCTTTTAAAAAGCCATAGTAAGTTGAATTTGCTGTTGACAGTTGCTTTAAAAGATTGTGCTATAAGGATAATCAGCTAACTCCATTAACTTAGTAACTTGAAATAAATTCTCTTCAACTTACCCAACTGAGGTTAGTTACCTATATGGAAATATAAAATTCTAAGGGCTGTATAATGAACTGTAGTTGTCTAAGTTATTTAACTGTTGAACAGTTGTATCTATTTTTCATTTACAAAAATAGCAGAAACCCCCATATTCTTTTCTTCCTGAATGCTTAAAACCAGATTTTAACCTTTGGCTCTGAAGTGTGGGTTTTTATAATATATGTGCTTGTGCCAGTGTGGGAACACTGACTTATCTGTCACCATGGTGTTAACATTTGCTGACTGAGCATGGTTGATAATGAGAATTCTTCAGTCCTTGAATTTGTGTATTTAAAAGGATAACTTTGAGCCTGCTTCAAAAGTAGTTGACAGTTTTTTACTTGGGTGCCAAATTGGGTGAGTTCTCCACCCCTTCCTCTCCCTTTAAAGGAAAATGTAGACAAGTGAAATGAACATTCATACAACAAAACTAGTGTTCATTTGGGGTCTGTGAGAGTGGTTCAATTTATGGGGTGATTGGGTTTTAGTTAGTGGCGCATGATTGCAGTTAGAAACTAATTGTGTTGACATTTTTTTCTGCAATGATTAGTCTTACTGAGTGAATTGCTTTCTTTATCGATACTATGTTGAGCTCGGGCAGACAGGCAGCATTGGCAATGCACTAAGCATGTTGTGATCTGATGATCTATCTGATAGAAATTCTCAACTTCAGGACAACTTGGGGGCTTTTTTGTTTTTGTGGCTTTTTTGTTTTGTTTTTGGAAGGAAGATGCCCATTTGTTTTGCTAAACTATTAGGAAATGTTTGGTGTTTTTAGGTCTAGCTATAAATGTTTACCTTTGTTTGCCTGTATGAATGCCAACTGGGAGCCATTACCATTAGAATTGGTGTTATTTGTTAATGTGAGATACTGATGTTGGTCTGATCAGGTTTTAGGAAATTATATATTTTTGTTCAGCTTTAAATAATGAAAGGTGTTTAAATATACACACATCTTGTCATTCCCAAGTTGCATTAAAAAATATTTTGTAGCTTTTCTCTGAAGTATCCAGGTTTTTATTACTGTAAAGCCTGGTAATTCAATTGAAAAAAAAAATTACTGTTCTTAAATTTTGGGGCAGTTTTGTCCATTTGACTCCAATCTTCTTGGCCATTTCCCAGCCCTCTCCTTCCCGTTTTCTTACCCCCTAAAAACCCATTATCACCAGTGATTCCTATTCTGCATCGTTGACATTGCAGTACATGGTTTTTGCCTTAAATTTAAATGATGACCTAGATATCACTTTGCCTTCCCCCCACAACCCCCTTAAGAATAGCTTGTTAATAGTGTAAGTTACCTAGTGGTGAAAACCTTTTTAGGAGGTTTAGGTCTGCTTTTCTCCTTGCAGATATTAAAAATAATTTTGTGGAGCTGCTTGCTGTTTAACATTGTTTTAGAGAGGCCCTGGGGTAGAAGCAAAGTGTTTTACTCAACTAAGATTCAAATGCTAAATGTTGCTCTTGAACATTTTAGATTAGTGTTTTGTTTATGTAGTTGATTTTTAGTGTTTTCTGTATTGTAGTTTGAAGAATGCCAGTTGTATGAGACTGGATTCTTTGGTCAGCTTGTTCTAGTAGTTTTCTATTCATGGGGAAAAAAGGTTTTGGGGGACTTTTGAGGACAATTTTTAAAGTTAAATTTTCTTATTTGGAAAATTGTTCTGAATTTGATATTTAGGAGTGGCCACTCCAATCTTAGTGAATTTGCTCATCTCTTCCAGTAATCAGCCCTGCATGCTTACGAAAATAAATTTTAAGGTGACTAAATGCCTTCTACCTCTTCCTTACTGAAGATTTTTTTCCCCCGTACAACCTTTTTTGGGGGGGAAGGGCAGATTGTGGTACCAAAGATTGCAGATCTAAATTCCCCATTTTTGATTAAAAAAATTAAAGAGCCAAATGTCACCATTGCTATCCCTGTTTCAGGCAGTGACACAAAATAGTGGCATTAAAAACCTGAGTAATTTCCAGAATTCAAATGTTCTTGAGCATGTGATTCTTATTTGGAAAACTGAGAAGCTACAGTGCTTGGTGGAAGAAGGATGGCATTTGGCTACCCTGTTCTTTCTCTAATGCCTCGGTGTTGCCTGTCTGCGCCGGCCATTGTTGCAATGTAAGCAATACTGTTTGATGCACTGCCACCCTCTATTGTCTGTTTAGTGTTTAGAATCTCCAGTGGGGAAGAGGAAAAGAAGCATGACTGTTAGTACTTCTCAGGACCCATCTTTCTCAGGATTAAACCAGGTCTGAAACTGTCTCCTATTCCAACCTCAATCCCAAATTCATGTGCTTTTCTTTTTTATTGTTTTATTTTGATGATTTTTGTTTTGTTTTAATTCTGGAGAATGTAGATCTTGCTCAAGCACCTCTTACGTTGGCATTATTCAGACATACTTGGCAAACATAACATTACTAAGATATTTCTTTGTGGCTTTTGCTTAAAACTTACAAAGTTTAGAAAAAAGGTAAATGAAAATAGGATATTATGCTTAGATCTGTAACATACATATGAGGAAATGATGTTGGTCTAGTATTGAAATTGTTTACCTAATAGTAAACTTGAGATAGATTGTTAGTTTTTAAAAATCTATTTGGAGTTACACAACTTAATGCACGAAATATATTTAAATTCAGTTCTTCAGTGCTGTATAATGAATATATTCTACCTCACCTCTCTTCCCCTTCCCTAAGGAACTTCAGGTAAGTGTAGATCAGATTTCAGATCTAGTGTTCCTAGAACTTATTTCCTCAGTCTGTATTCTCAACTTCTAGCAAATGGATATTTACAGAGCATTATATGCTCTGGAACTAGAAGATACTGCATTCTTAACAATATAACAATAACATAGCTTAAGCACTTATCAAGCTATGTGGTAAATTACCATTAGTAATACATCGAAATATATTAAATTTAGTTTTTGACAGGCTGGATAAAACACCCTACTAATTTTCTAAATTTGTAAGTAGAACTCTTCATATTTTGTTATACTTTTGTTGAAGTTAAATAGCTTTTTTTCTCACAAAATTTAAGTTCATAAATGTTCATGCTTCTGAGCAAATGAATCTTAATCATTCAGTTTAGTATACAGTGAAGAGGAAGTATTGGCATGAATAATCAAAAAACAAAAAACATACTTTGTAATACCTTAATTATCCACATGTATCATCTAGATAATCATTTAATCCTTTTCCACACTGCCCAACTTTATTCCAGGAACCACCTCCAGCTATTAAAAAAGGTTTCAGAAATTCAGTTATTTTTATTCAGGCAAAGAAGTACCAAGTATTGTGACTAGTTAGATAAGGGGTGGGAGGAAGACAGTAGATGGTGGATCATTAGGCATATTATAAGAATAAAACTCTAGTTTTATAGTGCCTCAGTTTTACTTACCCATTCACATATTTTGCTTACATTTCATAGCATCATTTAATAATTTACATAGAAAGTTGCATTAAATTGTTTAGATTTTGTACATACAGGTTAGCTAGGTTTTTAGTAAAGTGACTTTGTGAATAGTTTAGAAGGGCAGGGGAAATTATGACCCTTGGTTAGGAAAAAAAAATGCTGCAAGTACTAAACACTAAAATTAGCAACAGTGATTTTAAAGAAAATGTGCGTCTAGTGAATGGAATTATGGAATTATCCCCCCTCTTTTTTTGGTTTTTGGTTTTGTTTTTTGTTTTTGGTGTTTTGTTTTGTTTTGTTTGTTTTGTTTTGAGACGGAGTTTCACTCTGTTGCCCAGGCTAGAGCGTAGAGTGCAATGGCATGGTCTTGGCCCACTGCAACTTCCACCTCCCAGGTTCAAGCAGTTCTGCCACAGCCTCCTGAATAGCTGAGTTTACAGGTGCACACCACCATGCCCAGCTAATTTTTGTATTTTAATGGAGACGGGGTTTTACCATGTTGGCCAGGCTCGTCTTGAACTCCTGACCTCAAGTGATCCACCTGCCTTGGTCTCCCAAAGTGCTGGGACTGTAGGCATGAGCCACTGCGCCTGGTCAAATTATCCCCTGTTTATCAACTCAGTTCCCTGTGCCTTTGAAGAATAGGCTGCATTGTTTAAAATGGACACACATTTTACTTACAACATGTAGTCAGTAAAAACCCACAGAAAAGGAGCTTGACCCATTGAAGGAAGTGCCTGTGTCTTTGCACATAAAAGCCTATAATAAAAATGCATTATCTTACGCTCATTTGGTACTGACTTTTCCTCATTTGGTTCTGCCTTTCCATATTTACAGCTTTTTGGTTGTATCTTTGGCATCATGTGGTTTCATGTAAACACTTCCATTATATGTTTATATTTACTAGTTTTAAACAGCAAAGCATACAGAGAGCTACTAAAGAAGCTTGATAGGTACCTGAAGGTAATGAACCACCAAGAGTTTTATTTCCTTTTTTAATTTCAAGTAGTTTTCCTTTCAGTTGTTTACTGAGAATAGGCTATCTTTGTTCAGTAGTAACATTTTTTTCCTGACGTATTTTCAGTTTTTATAAGAGGAGAACATTTAAAATTATTTGCTCTTTAGATTTTTGTTTTCAGATTGAGATGTTTAAGAAGATCGTGTTTACATATTTGCAGTTTTCTTGATAAATAAGGTTTCCTCCTTTAGCGTTGTGGGAGGAAAGAACTCTCCAGTGAACACTGAATTTTTATAAAGCAGTCTTTTGGTTGTGAGAAAGTATCTGGTTATTGAGTCACAAATGGAGCTATTGAATGTAAAGTTAGACAAGAATAAACTGTTAGACATACTCATGTCAGAGCTCTTCCCTTTTGTCCTTCATTTTAAAGTACCAAAGGAAACAATCCTAGAAAATGTGAACTGGAGGAAATTCTGTGTACTAATCACTCTTCATTCAATGTCTACGTATTTCTTAGAGATATTTTAAAATACCATGAAGCTGAATGTCCTTTTGTGTTTATTTTCCCCATGTTTTCTTTTCACTATGAATCTGCAGAACTTAATCATCATTTTTGTTTGCTTAACAAATGTATTTTGCTCATTTTAATATTTGTGTACTGATCTGGTTTTCATATCAAGAGAAACGTAAAGTATGAGCTTTATTTCTTAGTGTTTTACAACACAAATTTTCCTGTAATGACTTGATTGCTTAGGAAGGGAGTTTAATCTTTTTACTTAAGAGAGTCTTCATCCAGTTAACATTTACTAATAATTTAATCTTCATTCTTTTATAGTAGACTAAGTAAAAATCAGTATCTCGTTGTTGACATGGTGACTGAAGCTCAACTGTCAGTGTCTTTACTGTCCAAAGTATAATTGAGAATAGGTTATAATGCTTGGCTGAAATAGATGTTACTCATCCTCCTAAGAGAGGTACTTAGTCAGATCTTTGTAACCTAAATCACTAACTTGCTTTATTTATTGACATGAAATCTACAGGTTAGGTGATCGAGTTTGCCAGCACATCACAAATTATAAACTGTCAAAAGGGACCCAATAGCCTAATGGAGAGAAGAACTACAAAATTTAGGACTAACTAGGAGCACAGTAGACTAGGGCTATATAGTGTAAGGGCACGTAGACCTGCCTAGCTTAATATCTGTAGATTAACTTTTATTAAAATATAGCAAATAGGTGATTTTATGACAAAAGCCAAAATTTTAAGTAAAGATTATTTCTTTTCATATGGGAGGTAAATATGAATATGTTTTGGCTTTCTTTTTCATAAAAATAGTTATTTGCTTTTAAAAGGCTTAAGTTCTGGAGTGTAAACTTGAATTACATACAACAATTAGCTACATTATAAATGAATACCTTATTCCCTGAGTACCATATAGACATAATAACACTAAACGTTATTTTGTTCTAAACACTAGTTTTGTTTTTAGTTAGCTCACTTAAACTGCTAATTGTAAGCCACCTTGATTTAAATGCTAAGTGCTTTTTGGGGGGATTTTTATATCAACTTGTCAAATTTTCTAGAAGTTTAACCTGACCCATGTGTATAATATCAGTGCTAAGTCGTAGTTTTTATTAATAAAAAGTCTTAGTTTCATTGGCAATGTCAGACTTTTAGGGTAGATAACAAGCATTCTGTTGGCAGATTTAAGAGTGGCCTTTGTAGGAGGGAAGAGTTCAGATAGCTTATATCTGGAATTTTTTTTTTTTTTTTTTTTTCCTTTTTTAAAGACAGTTTTGCTCTGTGATCAGGCTGGAGTGCAGTGGCGTGGTCTTGGCTCACTGCAGCTTCTGCCTCCCGGGTTCAAGCAATTCTCCTGCCTCAGCATCTTGCGTAGCTGGGACTACAGGCATGTGCCACCATGCCTGGCTATTTTTGTATTTTTTGTAGAGATAGGACTTTGCCATGTTTGGCCAGGCTGATCTCAAACTCCTGACCTCAAGTTATCCGCCCGCCTCAGCCACCCAATGTGCTAGGATTATAGGCGTGAGCTACTGCACTCGGCCATTATATCTAGATTTTGAAACCTCATGTTTGTTTACCAATAGTAACAGGTATATAGACTATCAGGTGTCATGACAAATAGCACACTTGTTGCTTCTGCTGTCAGGCATGTATATGTTTCTTACTTTATAAAGATAGGCTCCTGAGTATGTAATGAAATGGGCCTGCAAAATCTGCAGATGACAAGGATAAACTACTAGACTTTTTTTTTTTTTTAACTTGATTTATTGATGAAGACTAGTAAAAGCTTATGGGGGGGTGTTAAGTCTGTTGATTATCTGTTCTATTAATACTTAGGATACTTTATTTTGATATATTCGAATGCATAGAATAGATACTGTTTAATGAATAAGAAGCAGTTTAATTGAACAAGGTTGGAAACCTAATGTTTCTGTATTTCTCTTTTAAAGTTATTCCTTATTGATTTTGGTTTGGCCAAAAAGTACAGAGACAACAGGACAAGGCAACACATACCATACAGAGAAGATAAAAACCTCACTGGCACTGCCCGATATGCTAGCATCAATGCACATCTTGGTATTGAGCAGAGGTAAGTTCAAAAATGGAATGTGCTTATCGTAGCCACAGCAGAAGCCATCAATGGGTTTTTGAAATATTTTAGTTTCTTACAATGTCTGAGGGTGTTTCTTGGCTGAGAATTTGAAGGATGCTTATTAATCATTTTACCTGTTCCTTTAGACAGTGTAGAGAAGACTGTTAAATGAGATCTTTTGAATTTTTTGTTGTTATTGAAGGTTGTCTCTTGGGGGGAAAATACTGCGTGATATAAAGTTAGAAGCATAAGTGCAATGTTGACGTTTCTTTTTGCAGCTGAAGATAGTACATATATTTTTGAAGCTATTTGGGGCTTTTTATACTTTAGTAATTCATGTTGAGTTTGGGAAGAATGCATTATTTATTTTTGAAAGGAAAATGTTATCAGTATCCTAATAAACCAAAAGTGGGTTGATGGACCATCTCCTGTTACACTTCACTCAAATATGTAAATTAATAGGATCTAGTTTCAAGTAAAAAAATGTCACAGTCTCTGCTCTCTTCCTGTTTCTTCACGTGAGTTCTAGAGTTTCAAGTTCCTTGCATCTTTTACAGTCACTTTTCGCTCCTTAAAACAAGCATAGAAGTGATAAGTGGAAAAAAACAATGATATGCCTCCAGGTTAAACAACCTCATACCAAGAATGTCAGGCTTAAGAAATATCCATGAATATCTGAATACTCTAGGTTAAACGGTAATGTCACTTTTTCCGTATGCCAAGGCATTACCTACACCTACCCTTAAATATATATATCTCTAAATATATATTTGTATGTATGTGTATATAGATATGTATGCACGAATACATTCATATAGATGTTCAATTAGTTTTAAGTTGTAACTCCTTTTCAGTGCTCCTGAAGTTTTTAAAATGAGTTTCTGCAAAACATAGAAATGTCATCCTGCTTGGTTCATTAAGCTCATTTAGAGGGTTGTTTAGCCAAATCCGTTTTCTTCTTTTAAAATAAATTGTAAGATAGTTGTTTGTCTTATTTTGGATTCTATGGGAAAAGTTTTGTTTAGAGGTAGGTAGCACACCTTAAATAAGTAGTTTCTTGCGTAAGACACCAAATAGTGTTCCCTCCTCATTTGGGAACATTTCTCCTGGGTACTTGGCTTTCTTTCATATGTTTTTCATGATAATATTTCCAGTTTATAAAATTACGTTCTCTTTTCTAGTCGCCGAGATGACATGGAATCATTAGGATATGTTTTGATGTATTTTAATAGAACCAGCCTGCCATGGCAAGGGCTAAAGGTAAACCAGACTCACATTATCAGATTTTTCTCTCTCTTTTTTAGAATAAAAATATATATTGGAGAAGATAAGATCTAAGGTCCTTTCTAAGTCTGAGATTTTTCTCAGATAATAATTAACCTTAATTTACTTTTTACCTTTTATTTGGGAAAATGAAAACAGATCATTTTAGTAAGAACTTAGTTCAGCTGAAGAACAGTGTCCTCTGAGAGACAGTAAGCTGGTACCCACTGGTAGCCACTAGCTCTATCCAGATGGAAGTGGACATGGACTAAGAAAGGTGGAGACTTTCTCATGTTAATATGTTGCCATTATGTTGAAAATGTATGTTTTTATGTACGACAAAACCTGTTTATCCAGCAATACATGTCCTAACATTTTGTTTCTATTAGCTAGGCGTTTACCATTACTTTTATGAGTGTGTGTTAATGATAAATCACCGTGTCCTAATTTTGGGTGGGGGTGGAGGCACGGGGAATGGTCTTGCTCTGTGGCCCAGGCCGGAGGGCAGTGACACAGTGTGGCTCACTGCAGCCTCAACCTCCTGGGCTCAAGCAATCCTCCTACCTCTCAGCCTTCTACCTGTAGCTGGGACTACAGGAACATGCCACCATGCCCAGCTAATTTTTAAATTTATTTTGTAGAAACAGTGCCTCACTGTGTTGCCCAGACTGGTCTCAAACTCTTGGGCTCAAACAATTCTCCTACTTCAGCATCCTAAAGTACTAGGATTACAGGTGTGAGTCACCACTGTTGGTGTGTCCTAAATTTTAATGGCTGTTTTTGTACCTTACCTGTTCTTTAAAGAAATACCTGTATTTATTGAGTGACTGTGAGCTAGTGCTCAGTCCTTGGGTAGGTGGCTTTATTCAATATGAGTATTTCCACTTTAGAAAAATATTGTGACTTATACAGTTAACTCCATTTATTAATGTCACTAATTGATGAACAAACTTTTTTTGTATTAATCTGATGCCTTTGCCCTTGTGTTGAACATGGGTTAAGAAAATGCTTTTCAGGCTAAGCATAGTGGCTCATGCCTGTAATCTTCAACACTTAGGGAGGCCCAGCCGGGTGGATCACTTGAGCCCTGGAGTTCAAGACCAGCCTGGTCAATATGGCAAGACCTCACTTCTACTTTAAAAAAAAAATAGCAGGATGTAGTGTCACATGCCCATAGCCCCAATTACTCAGGAGGCTGAGCTGGGAGGATTGCTTTGAGCCCAGGAGTTCAAGGCTACAGTAAGCTGCACTCCAGCCTGGGCAACCGAGGGAGACCTTGTCTCAAAAAAAAAGAAAGAAAGAAAAGGAAAAAGGAAAGAAAATGCTTTTCAGCTGGGTATGATGATGCATACCTGTAGTCCCAGCTACTTGAGAGGCTGAGTCAGGAGGATTGCTTGAGGCCAGGAGTTGGAGGCCAAAGAGAATTACTGCTGAGCCTGTGAATGGCTACTGCACTCCAGCCTGGGCAACATAGTGAGACCCCATCTTCGTAAAAATATATAGAAAGAAAGAAAATGCTTCTCAATTTTGGCCCCAGCTATTTTTACTTAAATCTAATATCCATATATTCCTATTAGACTCACCCTTTCCCTATAGCTAAAATTATGTTCTTAGAGAAGAAACTTATAATCAGAAGTTAACACTTTGGGAAAAAAATTTTTTAGATGTATTATCCTTCGATTTTTTAAATTCTGGGTTAAAATTTCTCTTGAATCTCACAGGTATATGTTTATATGTCTAGTGCATTAAACTACTAAGGTTCTTCTCAGTAGCACTGAGTATATCTTTTTTATTTTATTCTTTTCCACAGGCTGCAACAAAGAAACAAAAATATGAAAAGATTAGTGAAAAGAAGATGTCCACGCCTGTTGAAGTTTTATGTAAGGTAAGTATGCATGATGAATATTAAAAAAACATAAATGAAGCCAGGCATAATGGCTCACGCCTGTAATCCCAGCACTTTGGGAGGCCAAGGCAGTAGGTCACTTGAGCCCAGGAGTTCAAGACCAGCCTGGGCAACATAGGGAAACCCCATTTCTACCTTAATAGATAAATGATCCAGCTGGGCACAGTGGCTCACGCCTGCAATCCCAGCACTTCAGAAGGCCAAGGTGGGTGGATCGCTTGAGCCCAGAAGTTCCACAAGACCAACCTGGGCAACATGGTCAAATCTCTCATCTACCAAAAATACAAAAATTAGCTGGGTGCAGTGATGCATGTCTGTGGTCCCAGCCACTCAGGAGCCTGAGGCAGGAGGATCATTTGAGCCCGGGAGGCACCAATTGCAGTGGTGCAATCTTGGCTCTCTGGCAAGGATCTGAGATTGCGCCCCTGCACTCCAGCCTGGGTGACAGAGTAAGACTCTGTCTTGAATGAGTGAATAAATGAATGAATGATCCAAGAAGAAAAATGAACATTTTATTTGCCAGCTGTGGAACTTGTAACATTGAGTTAGGTAGCTATTCACCATTTTAAATGTACATTTTTATTATTCTAAATATCTTTAACAAGGGCTTTTAACATAGGGGTCCTTTTAAATAAGTGTTTTTGCTAGACACAGTGGCTGACAGCTGTAGTCGCTTTGGTAGGCTGAAGTGGGTGGATCGCTTGAGCCCAGGAGTTCAAGAGCAGTCTAGGCAACATGGTGAAACCCCATCACTACAAAAAATAACAAAAATTAGCCTGGCATGGTGACACATGCCTATAATCCCAGCTTCTTGGGGATGCTGGGGCAGGATGCTTGAGTCCAGGAGGTCAAGGCTGCAGTGAGCCAAGATTACACCACTGCAGTCTAATGTGGGTGACAGAGTCTCAACAACAACAAAAATAAATAAAATAATAAAAAATAAGTTAAATAAACATTTTAAGTAAGTAAAATAAGTGTTTTATAAGTTTCTGGTTTGTTAGGGCTCTCTAATCTGTTGAAAATTGGGGGAAAATAAGCAAGGCAGGTGAACGTTTTCAATAGAACCTCATTAATCTATAAGAAAAAGTAAGAAATATTCTCCTTACCCTAAACTAGTGCTGGAAGAGAAAAGTTATCAACAATTAGTACATTAAGGAACAGGGAAACATGCAGACAGATTGGAGCAATCCAAAATAGCAACTCTCCAACAATACAGGAATACAGAAGACAGTTTGAATCACACTCATTTTTTCTGAAATTTTCAACTTCACAGAAAGGCAATTGAGTTTAGAATAGAGAGGTATTTGTGTCATGATGAATAACCATAATCTCTTCCATAAAAGGAAGGCCATATGGTCTTTCAGACAAGAAAGAATTATATACCTGAAATTAAGTACAATGCAGTATACAAATAAATAGTTGAGGGAAGAAATCAATGAGAGTTAAAATAGTAATTATAAAGTGGTGAGATTGTTTTCAGTCTCACTGTCATACTGTTTCCCATTAACACAGGCCATAAATGTATATAAATGTTGAGTTTTAGAAAGATGTATAATATGTATTATTTTACATCTTTTAACATGTATATGTTTCAAGTGGTCACCCAATTTATATCAGTGCAATCAATAAAAAATGTTGCAAGCATTTCCATTCTATCCTTCCTAACTCCAGGACATGAGAAATTTCTCAAAATCATAACATAGAAAGAGACTGCCTCCTTTAACTTTACCACTCTCCACATTGGCATTTACTCTAGGAGAGGAGACATAGAGGTTTGTGTTCTTTTAATATTTTGTATTTCCACATTGCTGATTGGGGAATCCTTTTGGTGACTAATACCTAGAACCTTGAAAATGTTTATACATTGTTGAGAATCTTTCCTAAGCAGCTAAGTGGAAAAATTCTGTACCCATAGATGTACTTAGCAGTATTATTAATAATAGAGAAAAATTAGAATACATCTAAATGTTCAATTATAAAGAACAAGTTAATGATGTATATACTATGTAGAATATCATGCAACCATTTCAAAGCTTCTGAAGACTGGGCACGGTGGCCCACCTGTAATCCCAGCACTGTGGGAGACCGAGGAGGCCAAGAGTAGCAGATCTCTTGAGCTTGGGAATTTGAGACCATCCTTGGCAATATGACGAAACCCTGTCTCTACTAAAATATACAAAGAATTAACTGGGCATGGTGACTCGTGCCTGTGGTCATAGCTACTCAGGAAGCTGAGGTTGGAGGATTGCTTGAAGCCTGGGAAGTGGAGGTTGCGGTAAGCTGAGATTACACCACTGCACTCCAGCCTGGGAGACAGATTGAGACCCTGTCTTTTAAAAAAAAAAAAAAGTTTATGAAGCGGCGGGACTTTGATGAAATGACAAATTTTAACAAGTGGGCTATGTAAGTTATTTAAGAACATAGTACTGTATAGGACAAGCACATGGGAAAAGCATATGTATTTCTTCTACTAATATTGTACATAATAGGGTAGGTAGAGTCATGAAATTTTATGAGGAGACCATGCCATCATTTTAGCTCTCATATCTTCCTGTGAAATGGTAAAATATCCCACCCAAAAATATCTTTTTGCTTGTACTTAAATGCATTTATTTTTCTATCTTTAAATGTTTGTTTTTAACTCTTGAACTTATAGGGGTTTCCTGCAGAATTTGCCATGTACTTAAACTATTGTCGTGGGCTACGCTTTGAGGAAGCCCCAGATTACATGTATCTGAGGCAGCTATTCCGCATTCTTTTCAGGTCAGTTTTTAAGGTATTTTAAGATTATAAACTCTGTGAGGGAAATTGGTTAAATTTACCTAACAAATTCAGTCTGATAAATACTAAATAGTAAAGCAGATCTAACTAACATGAATAAAAGATTTAAGAAACTGATTTATTTGGGACTAATTTGGCATTTTTCTATTTGCAGTGTAAACAGGTGATTTTTAGTTTGGAGTGGATAGAGAGTTGAATCATACTCAAAGTAGAATGTAACTTTTCCAGAATAGTTATAATTCATATTAGATAAAAGTGGCTGTCAGTGCCTTCTGGAACTCTCCAACTTTGTTACAGTGCCAAATAGAAAAGCAATTAAAATATCACATAGTCATGGAGTCTGATCAAGTGGTAGCAGTCCTAAACTAGGGTAGGGTTCCTTAGGCACAACCCAGAACTGGTCTTGAAAAAGTGGGAGGAAATAGATTACATGTGGCTCAAACTCTTAGTTGGAAGAGAATAAGAATTGAGGTAATCCAGCCAGGTACGGTGGCTCACGCCTGTAATCCCAACACTTTGGGAGGCCAAGGCGGGCAGATCACTTGAGGGTCAGGAGTTCGAGACCAGCCTGCCCAACATGGTAAGCCCCATCTTTACTAAAAATACAAAAATTAGCCAGGTGAGGTGGTGCTCGCCTTTAATCCCAGCGACTCGAGAGGCTGAGGCAGGAGAATCTCTTGAACCTGGGAAGTGGAGGTTGCATTCAGTCGAGATCCCGCCAATGCACTCCAACCTGGGTGACAGTGAGGCTCTGTCTCAAAAAAAAAAAAAAAAGAAAAAGAAAGTAATCTGCTGGACACATATGGCTCACACCTATAATCCCAGCACTTTGGGAGGCTGATGGGGATGGATCATCTGAGGCCAGGAGCTCGAGACCAGCCTGGCCAACACGGTGAAACCCTGTCTCTGCTACAAATACAAAAATTAGCCAGGTATGGTGGCAGGCGCCTCTAATCCCACCTACTCAGTAGGCTGAGGCAGTAGACTTGCTTGAACCTGGGAGACGGAAGTTGCAGTGAGCCGAGATTGCACCACTGCACTCCAGCCTGGGCAATAAGAGCAAAACTTTGTCTCAAAAAAAAAAAAAAGAAAGAAAGAAAGAAAAAGAGAGAGAGAATTGAGGTAATCCTTTAACCCCAGAAAAGTGTCTTCCCAAGGCACCAGTCAGACATCTTATAACCAAACTTCCAGTTGAATATTTATTCTTACTTGTTTTTAGGAAGTACCTTCTCTTACGAGTATTCCCGTAGATAACTGACAGCTTGACTTGATGTTTCAGTTTTCATGCTGCCTTTTTTATCTATAAGAGAAATATTTTAGAAGCTGCCACACTTGAGGAAATATTCGTTGTATAAAGAAATGCTCTCCTGTCTTAAAAACTTAGTAGTTTATAAAGCCGGGCGCAGCGGCTCACGCCCGTAATCCCAACACTTCAGGAGGCCGAGACAGATGGATCGTAAGTTTAGGAGATCAAGACCATTCCTGGCTAACATGGTGAAACCCCGTCTCTACTAAAAATACAAAAAAAAATTAGCCGGGCATGGTGGCGGGGCCCTGTGGTCCCAGCTACTCGGGAGGCTGAGGCAGGAGAATGGCGTGAACCTGGGAGGCGGAGCTTGCGGTGAGTCGAGATCGCGCCACTGCACTCCAGCCTGGGGGACAGAGCAAGACTCTGTCTCCAAAAAAAAAAAAAAAAAGTTAGTAGGTTATATAACTGGACTCTGTTATTAAAGGATTAACATAAAATATTTTATGTTTTCCAGGACCCTGAACCATCAATATGACTACACATTTGATTGGACAATGTTAAAGCAGAAAGCAGCACAGCAGGCAGCCTCTTCCAGTGGGCAGGGTCAGCAGGCCCAAACCCCCACAGGCAAGCAAACTGACAAAACCAAGAGTAACATGAAAGGTTAGTAGCCAAGAACCAAGTGACGTTACAGGGAAAAAATTGAATACAAAATTGGGTAATTCATTCATTTCTAACAGTGTTAGATCAAGGAGGTGGTTTTAAAATACATAAAATTTGGCTCTGTGTTAAAAAAAAAAAAAAGACGTCCTTGGAAAATTTGACTACTAACTTTAAACCCAAATGTCCTTGTTCATATATATGTATATGTATTTCTATATACATATATGTGTGTATATTTATATCATTTCTCTTGGGATTTTGGGTCATTTTTTAACAACTGCATCCTTTTTACTCATTCATTAACCCCCTTTCCAAAAATTTGGTGTTGGGAATATAATATAATCAATCAATCCAAAATCCTAGACCTAACACTTGTTGATTCCTAATAATGAATTTGGTTAGCCATATTTTGACTTTATTTCAGACTAACAATGTTAAGATTTTTTTATTTTGCATGTTAATGCTTTAGCATTTAAAATGGAAAATTGTGAACATGACGTAATTTCAAGAGGTGAGTCTGGCATGACCCCTGAAGTGTCTGTCTTCTCAGTTGCAGAGCATCTCATTTTCCAATGCTCAAATAAACGCAAAGCTCAGCACATCTTTTCTAGTCACAAAAATAATTCTTTCATTTGCAGTTTAACTACATATGATCTTAATTTCAAAATGATTCCTTTGTTTTTGGCTTGATTTTTTTACAGTGTTGCAAATATCAGGCTCCCAGGGTTTAATGTGGAATTGAAGTCTGCAGTCAGGCCTTGCAAATTGAAGATAACTGGGGCAAATGCCTTTGAAACCGCTAGTCTATTTCCTTTCTTCCTTTCTCTGGCACTCTTACTGCCTGTAAGGAGTAGAACAGTTAGGGCACACTGTTGCTATACAGTTTGACTCCCATTTTCATGTTTTGTTTTTTTTTTTCCCATTTCTGGGGCTTACCTCCTGATACCTGCCTACTTTCTGGAAGTAGTGGGCAAGTAAGATTTGGCTCTTGGTTTCTGATTTTTAAATTTCTGAATGACTGCTCTAGTCTGAACTTGGCCTTTATAGATTAATGTTTGCTTCACATTTTTAGTGTTGTATTTAAACTATTTTATAATTTAAAAATAGATTCTAATCTGTAGATACTTTTCAAGAAATATTATTAACTGATGTCATCCTCATTCCAGCAGCTCATCTGTTAGGAATGAAGTTGAGATACTTCTATTCCATGTTTCTGTATTTGGGAAGGATTCAAAGTGGAAGGTTTATTGTCGTTGGGTTTTTCAGATGGTGACATTTAAACTCAGGGTAGCAAACACTAATGTTCACACAGTGCTCTGCCTCTGCATCTCAGTTGGGATAATTGCCCCTTTTGAGTGTTTTAATCATTGTGTAACTAATCATAGTGCCAAGAAGCTCATAATGTGTTATGTAGCTAGTGTCACTGAAAAACAGTCCTACCATTTAGGTAAGACTAAGTAGAGTCTCTAACCCAAGGACTTGTTACACCTGACAACCTATAGTGTATTTGCTTTTCCTCACAAAATGAAACCAATTTTGCCTAAAGCTAGCTGGGATAATAGGATCATCACAAGTTGCAGTTTCTGTAACTAAAATTAGATTGAGGTCTCATCTGACCTAAAACATTTTACTTCAGGCATTCAGCAGACTTCAGAAAGAATTACCTTATTTTGAATTAGTTTATTTGTTAGTTTACTGTGTGTCTCTTATTCAGTAAACAATCAGAATTTTTGTCCTGCCCTATCCAGGTCTTAAAGATGAGAAGTTGGATCCACTGAGTTAGTATGTTTCCTTGCGGGGGTGCAGGGGGAAACTGTAATTAAACTTGTTTAATCCTTATTTTGTATTGTAGCTATTTTTTTTTGAAAGCAACTTAAAATCTTATAAAAATTTTATAGCATCATTAGAGACAATGGTCATACAAATTATCACATAAACATTGACTTTAAAAATTAGGCTTTTCATAAAACACATCACATGTCATTGACTGCTTTTCAGAAATACACTTCCAAGGCAGTAAATCTGTATTGCTACTGAAAAGTGCCACTTCACAGAACACAGACTTCTTTTTGCTCTTTGACATCTTGAAAACATCTTTCTTTTTTAATACAAAATCTTGTGCTCAAGACAAATCTTACATGAAACCCTCATAAACCATGAAAATGTAGCTGGCCTTAGGGCCTTAGGCATGAAATAAGCATGAGGAACATATTCCCCTAACTTCTAACCCCCAGCCCAGCAGGTTATCCTTTAAGAAATCTCCTAGGAATTCTGGAGTTCGAAAACAATTGCTCTATGTTATTCCTGCTTCCAGTCTCTAAGTAACAAGGGCATTTAAAAGCATAGGTTCTTAAGGTCCACTATAATGGTTTTTTTATTTAAGAAATAACTCAGCTGGGCGCAGTGGCTCACGCCTGTGAGCCTCCCAGCACTCTGGGAGGCTGAGGCAAGCAGATCGCTTGAGACCAGGAGTTTGAGAGTCTGGCCAACATGGTGAAAACCCATCTCTACAAAAAATACAAAAATTAGCCAGATGTGGTGATGTGCACCTGTGGTCCCAGCTACTTGGGAGGCTGAGGCAGGAGAATCACTTGAACCTGGGAGGTGGAGGTTGCAGTGAGCCAAGATTGCACCACTGCACTCCAGCCTGGGTGATAGAGTGAGACTGTGTCTCAAAAAAAAAAAAGAAAGGAACTCATACAGCTCAATGATTCATTGATCCCAATAAATCCTTTTAATAATAATGAAAACATCCTACTAGGTTTTTTTAGTTAAAAACTTTAGGACAGGCTCAGTGGCTCATGCTTACAATTCCAACACATTCGGGAGGCTGAGGCGGGAGAATTGCTTGACCCTAGGAGTTCTAGACTTGCCTGGGCCACATAGTAAGACCCTGTCCCAGCTCCCTCCAACATCCCACCCACAACCCTCCCCCTACCCACCCCCCGCCCCAAAAAAAGCCAGGCACAGTGGTGAGTGCCTGTGATCCCACCTGTGTTGGGAGGCTGACTCGGGAGGATCACCTGAGCCCTGGAGGTTGAGGCTGCAGTGAGCTGTGATCATGCCACTGCACTCCAGCCTGGGCAACAGATGAGACCCTGTGTCACAACAAGGAATTTTTAGAAGGTGCTTTTTAAATACATTTTATTACTCTTAACTTTCAGAGGATTTAGTATTACTGAACTAAGTTTCATAAGTGTATTTTAAGCAAGTACATCTCTAATGTAGGAAAATCCCCAAAATGGTAGCATTTACTAATGTTTTATATGGTTATCTTTGAAAAATATGTCTGATATTTCTTCAGTAAAAGGTGTTGTTTTAATAACTTACTAAGAATGTTTAAAGATTCTTTAAGTCTGGCTTACCTAGCTAATGTGGGCCTATTAAATAATAGGCAGACTTCTGTCTTCCTTATATTCTTTAGATCTTTTCAAATACTCCATTCCAATACCCATCCAAAGACTTTTCTCGGCCGGGCGCAGTGGCTCACGCCTGTAATCCCAGCACTTTGGGAGGCCAAGGCGGGCGGATCACAAGGTCAGGAGATCGAGACCATCCTGGCCAACATGGTGAAACCCCGTCTCTACTGAAAATACAAAAATTAGCTGGGCGTGGTGGCGTGCGCCCATAGTCCCAGCTACTCAGGAGGCTGAGGCAAGAGAATCACTTGAACCTGGGAGGCAGAGGTTGCAGTGAGCTGAGATCGCGCCACTGCACTCCAGCCTGGTGACAGAGCGAGACTCAGTTTCAAAAAAAAAAAAGTTTCTCTTTATGCCAATTATTATCTGTACTAGTTTTTAATGTTCAATTACTACAAGATTATAATTATTGTTTTTATCCATGTTCAGAAGAAAAATACATAAGATTCACACCCAACACACTTTGAAATTTATTTAACTCCCTTTGACTATATGTGATTATCAAGAAAGTATTTTTCAAGATATTAAAAATAAGTAAAGGAAAATGAAATATTTTTAGGACATTCAAAAAAGTTCAGTGTTTCTTTAATTGAGGGCAGAGGTGGGGGATAATTTCAGAAGGTAGTGAACCCAAAGGTGGATTCTTGCATAATTCTACTATTCTGTACTCTCATCATCTTAACCTATTTGTTTACTACCCTAACCATAGTTACTAAGTGGAGTTTTATCATCATAATATAGATAGCTATCAAAGTGTTGACATTCAGAGGAGATTACAAATATTATTTTCTATCACATTGTCCTACCATGTGGACAAGGAAGTCCACAGTCTTCATTGAATTACTTTCCAGTTTTACTGGGCTGCATCTACCATTTGTGTCTAGTTTGACTTTTTCTGACTTCACCAATTGCTGCTAGGAATGTGCTGGTCACTCAGCAGCACACCCAAATCACAGGGAAGATCTTGAAATACCTGGACAGTCTGAACACACGGCTCTGAATACACTCAATTCTAAGAAGTACCAGGGAACTGCATCTTCTTGCTGAAATCTTGAATTTTTGTCAGCTTTTTTTTTTTTTACTGTGGACAGTAAAGCTGGAAAGATCTAAATAACCCAACAGGAAATGCTGATGAAAGTGCAAGAGTTAATTTGTGGTCATCTGGAGTCCACGTCTCCAAGACTGCAGGACCTTTAAATTCTGCAACTTGTTAGATCATCTGGATGATAGCACAACTGTTAGAAGACCTAGAAGAATACAGCGTTGCTGTGACTCAGTGGTGTTGAATGCAGACCATCTACCAGCTGGGGAAATAATCAATTACAACAGGTATTTTAAAACTCCAGAACATCAGAAATGTGTAGCAGAATGAATTCTGTTATAAGGAAGACAAGAATTCAGTCTGTTTTTTAATGCAGTTTAGGAATAATGTATACCTCCTATACTTAACATTGTCATTTATAATCTTTCCCAACTTTAAATACTCTTAGTTTCTGTAGGGAAGGAATAGTTATTAGACGTTTTTGTTTTTGTTTTTTAAAATTATTATTCTTTACCTTTAGGTACTCCCAGTCTGATATAAAATTCTCCAAGCTTAATTCTGTGCAACCAACAGAACCACATAAGCAGCCAGGCACTGTGGCTCACTCCTATAATCCCAGCATTTTTGAGGCTAGATGGGAAGATCACTTGAGCTCAGGATTTTGAGAACCATCCAGACAACATAGGGAGAATTCATCTCTATTTTAAATAATTTTTTTAAAAAGAAAAAGGCCAGCACGGTGGCTCAATCCTGTAATCCCAGCACTTTGGGAGGCTGAGGCGGGTGGATCATGAGGTCAGGAGATGGAGACCATCCTGGCTAATCCTGTGAAACCCCGTCTCTACTGAAAATAAGAAAAATTAGCCTGGCATGGTGGTGGGCGCCTGTAGTCCCAGCTGCTTGGGCGGCTGAGGCAGGAGAATGGCGTATACCTGGGAGGCGGAACTTGCAGTGAGCTGAGATCCAGCCACTGCACCCCAGCCTGGGCGACAGAGCGAGACTCCGTCTCAAAAAAAAAAAAAAAAGCAGAAAGAAAAAAAAACCACAACCATGTTATAGGAAAAGTACATTCAAAGTAACTTTTAAAAAGTTGTAGTGTGAAGGGATCCTAAAATTCAGAACCCTGTCACAAACTTACAAGCCTTACTACTACGTAAATATCCCTTTGAACTAGTTTCTGGTTCTATTTAAAAAGTCAGAAACATTTGAAATTAATTTACAAATAAGAACAGATACACACTGTGTGGGGAGGCTGAGGTGGTAGTATCTCCTGAGCCCAGGAGTTTAAGTCCAGCCTGGGCAACATAACAGCAAGACCCCATCTCGAAAAAAAAAAAAGCATACCTTTTATTTATTTATTTTTTTACACACAAAGTTTCACTATGTTGCCCAGGTTTATTTGGAACTCCTAGCTTTAAGTGATCTTCCTGCCTCAGCCTCCCAAAGTGTTAGCATTACAGATGTGAGCCGCCTCGTCTGCACTAGAACATATATTTTAGATTTCAGATTGGGTGGCGGGCAGGGATAGAATCTCCTTGTTAGTTATATAAAAATAAACTTTTTTTTTTCCTTTTTGCAGATTTGAAATTTAATTAAGCTATTAACTTCTTAATCATCATATTAATCCTCCAACTCGGTTTTAACTCCCCCCCCTCCTTTTTTTTTTTTTTTCTAGGAATAAAGGGAATCATTCCTCATTTTAACTGATGTTAAAGTGAAGATGGGTTCTTGAACTCTTGGAAGCCTGGATAAGCCACCTAATCTGCAAGATAAAAACCAAAGACTAATGCATATTGGGGAAAAGAATGCTTAGTACTTGAAGACTGAATGTTGAATACCTGTTGAATATTCCTATTGAGGTTTTTCCCTAAACATACTTCAGTAACATCTTAGGACAATTCACTGGAGAAATGTTGATCCCTGGCTGGAATATCATACCATTGACCCATCTGAAGAGTTAAAGCTGGATTTGACTGCTCTATTCTACCAGGAATATTGTTAGGCTGTCCTTTCACCAGTTTCTAAACAATTGTAATTGTTTATTGACTCAGCAATTCCTCAGATACCAGGTCAAAAGATGTACAGATATATTCTAAAGTTTTCCTATTATTAAAGGCACAAGAGTTTCCTTGTATTCTGACTGACAGTGTAACATGTTACCATTTTAGTTTGTTAGTGATGGTGGTTTTCCCTTTGAAAGCCATTTGGTATATTCATAACAATTAGTTTAATATGATTGCATAAGAAAACTGATAAAACCCAGCAATTTTAGTAGTTGTGAAAATATGTTTTTTAATTCATGTTCAAGAAGAATTACAGGACTTGAAACCAAGTCCTGATGGGGGAAGGGCCATTTCTGTTTAATCCTTAGTTTCTTAACCTGCATAGTTTATCCTGTATTGTAATTTTTTTCTTTTTTAAACTCCCAAACAAGAAGCTTGAAACTTTTCCTGTATTTTAAAATTGAAATTAGGTCACAGGGTTTAGTCAGATTTTTTTAAATTAAGGTTTGGCTTGACAGTCTTTAAAAGAAAGGTTTACCTTGCTAATACTTCTTAATAACATACATCAAATAGTATTCCCTGTGGTGATGTATATTCTCAAAGTTTTGTTATCTTCCATTTTTGGCATTTGCTGCTTATGGACTTAGTACCCAGGCAACAAAGATCAATTATGCACCTACTCTGTTGTATGTTTGCTATTATTTCCCAAAAAAAAAAAAAAACAGGCATATATGCATGAGAAATAAATAGTAGAATTATTTTGTTTCTCCCACAAAAATCATGGGAGATGGCCCAACAAATGTTTAAAAAGTAAAAGAGGCCAGGCAAGGTGGCTCATACCTGTAACCCCTGCACTTTAGGAGGCCGTGCTGGGGCGGATCACGAGGTCAGGAGTTTGAGACCAGCCCGACAAACACAGTGAAACCGTGTCTCTACTATAAATACAAAAATTAGCCAGGCATGGTGGCAGGTGCCTGTAGTCCCAACTACTCTGGGGGCTGAGGCAGGAGAATCACTTGAACCCAGGAGGCAGAGGTTACAGTGAGCCAAGATCTTGCCACTGCCCTCCAGCCTGGGTGACAGAGCAAGAGTGTGTCTCCAAAAAAAAAGAAAAAAGAACTAAAAGAAAAGGAGCAGTTTATGACTGAAGAAAATGTGGCCTGGGCTGAAAAAGTGAGGATTGATTGGAGTAGGCTAGAACTAGCTATATGTAGTTTCTAGCTCATTTGTAAGGAGGTAGACAGAGGGGCATTGGTGCCTCAGAGTGGGTGTCTGGTGAGAGGAAAAATGGCACTTGCGGGATTTTCAGGCTATGTGGGATAGGCATATTTTCTCCCTTTGCCTTTAGCTGTAGATATAGTGTGGTTATGACCTGAGGTTTCTTGTATTCATACTTGGCCCGGGGTCTATGTAGAGGCCCTAGGGTCTACTTGTGATGGAGGAGGAAAGAATGTATAAAATCTGTAGGCTTGAGTAGTAAATAAAGCCAAAAAAGCATCACTTGCTTACATTTTTAAATGAGTCACAAAACAATCTAATGCGGCTGGTAAAGAAGTTTTAAAGGTCTATCTACAGAAATTACATGCTTCTCAGATCTCTGTTTAGTAAAATAATACAGATAATTATGCCTTGAATGCATTTATTATTAATGCTAACCGTTTTAATTTGTGTCAGAAATAATGCGCACAAGTTTGTGCTCATGGTAGGATTAAAATTGTATTCTTAAAGCAAAGCAATCTGTTTTTCATTGATTTGATAAATATTTGAATGCCTAATACGTTCTGGGTGCTAAAAATGCAGAAACATGATCGTTTGAATTACTAATAATTATTTTAGTATGCTGAGAGGCTTTGAATTCACTGTACCGTTCCTTCCTAGAGTCATTCAAAACAGAAAACATTAGTTTTAAGTATAGATTCATGTTTTTCTGTTTTAAAAAGTTGAGTTAATACTTTTCACAAGAGATGAAATAACATGAGCCACTATACTTATTGGCTCAGTTCCACCCAATTTCCATATTTTGGGTGTAATTTAAAATTTTTAACTTGGAATTTTAACTTTTTTTTGTTTTGATTTTTTACCAGGTTTCTAAGCATGAATTGAGGAACAGAAGAAGCAGAGCAGATGATCGGAGCAGCATTTGTTTCTCCCCAAATCTAGAAATTTTAGTTCATATGTACACTAGCCAGTGGTTGTGGACAACCATTTACTTGGTGTAAAGAACTTAATTTCAGTATAAACTGACTCTGGGCAGCATTGGTGATGCTGTATCCTGAGTTGTAGCCGCTGTAATTGTGAATATTAACTGAGATAGTGAAACATGGTGTCCGGTTTTCTATTGCATTTTTTTCAAGTGGAAAAGTTAACTAAATGGTTGACACACACAAATTGGTGGAGAAATTGTGCATATGCCAATTTTTTGTTAAAACCTTTTGTTTTGAACTATACTGCTTTGAGATCTCATTTCAGAAGAACGGCATGAACAGTCTTCAGCCACAGTTGTGATGTTTGTAAATGCTCACAATTGTGCATTCTTAGGGTTTTTCCATCCCTGGGGTTTGCAAGTTGTTCACTTAAAACATTCTTAAAATGGTTGGCTTCTTGTCTGCAAGCCAGCTGATATGGTAGCAACCAAAGATTCCAGTGTTTGAGCATATGAAAGACTCTGCCTGCTTAATTGTGCTAGAAATAACAGCATCTAAAGTGAAGACTTAAGAAAAACTTAGTGACTACTAGATTATCTTTAGGACTCTGCATTAACTCTATAATGTTCTTGGTATTAAAAAGAAAAAGCATATTTGTCACAGAAATTTAGTTAACATCTTAAAACTGAACATGTATGTATGTTGCTTAGATAAATGTAATCACTGTAAACATCTATATGATCTGGGATTTTGTTTTTATTTTGAAATGGGAGCTTTTTTGTTTACAAGTTCATTAAAAACTAAAAACTGTTTCTGTAAGGAAATGAGATTTTTTTTAAACAACAAAAAATGCCTTGCTGACTCAATATTAAATAAAAATCTCCCCAATTTTTTGATAGACTATTTCAAGCCATTTGTTACATGGTATTCCTTTGCAAGTCAATTTAGGTTTCGTGTTATAACTTTTCCTCTTTTTTAAAAAAAATAAAACGAAAAAAGTAATTCTTTTGTCTGAAGGGGAAAGGCATTCTTTCATTTTTTCTTTTTCTTTTTTTTTTTTTTTTATGACTTGCAGGCACAATATCTAGTACTGCAACTGCCAGAACTTGGTATTGTAGCTGCTGCCCGCTGACTAGCAGCTGGACTGATTTTGAATAAAAATGAAAGCATTAAAGGGTTTCCCTACAAAACATTTTTCTTTAAAATACTTGTGAAGTGGCTATAAGCAGTTGACTTTCACCCTTGGAGAGCATCACACTGTGTGAGGTTCAGTGATTGTTGACCCTCCCCAGCCCCTCCTGCTTCTTTAAGTTATCGGTGTGCGTGCGCTTCCTCTCAATCTTCTTTGCACGCTCATTTCTTTTTCTCTGACCCATGAGAAAGGAAAACTTACTGATGATAATTTTTAAGTAATGTAATTTATTCATTTATAGCATGTCAGGATAAATTAAAAGAACATTTGTCTGGAAATGCTGCCGGGAGCCTATTGTGTAAATGTTAGGTATTTTGTAAAATAACCTTGAAATTGTAAATTGACACGTGTTTGGTCAGATTGTGTCAAGTTTAATTTGTTTTGTTTTTTCTTTTTTTATTTGAAAACTACTTTAGCAATAATTAATTCCATGATTATCACATTCTGCCATTAAGGGATATTAGTACCGTAATACTGAAGAAATCTTATTAAGTCTGAACTTTGGGGGTAGGCAGCTTCTTTGTTTCTTTTCTATCCACCCTTGTCGGTTGAGGTATTTGTTTCTTGACTAATAAACCCTTTGATACTTTTAGCCAGAAATCGGTCTCATAAAGCTATTTTTGAGTATAGTTTATGTAAAATAAAAATGTTTAGCTTTGGTAATAACTTTTCCAAGCTGAACTCCCTCTAGCAAGATATTTTTCAGTGCTTTTATTTACTATGCACTTAGACTATGCACTTTTTCTGAAATATTTTTGTAACACTTTTTTGTATTTTTGCCATTTGAAAAGGTTGTGGTGTAGTTGGTCTGTGATTAAGTTGCAGATTTAAAACTGCTGTTAGCTTTGTAAATCAAAATATAGGTGTTTTTTGTCCTGGTATATCGTCATTCCATCTGCAGCTGGAGCTGGAATCCCATTGATCTTCTAGCTACCATTCATTTTCTTCACTGTTCACAAAAGAAGAATGTGAAATTCAGTGAATGCTGTTACTAATCCTGTTGCGAGATGAATCTCATTTCACCAAAATTAAATTATGTTTTTCCGCTAAAATGATGATACAAGTTGAAGACACATCACTCTGAAATGGGAAGACCTCACCACTTAAGGCTCCACAGTGGCTTACTCAGCTGAACTCTAGGCTACTATTCTTTACTTTGTTCACCCATTGGGGGGTGCAGTTTTTTTAAAATGTTGGGAGATGGCCATTCTAACTACTGTTGAATGTCTCTGTTTTGGGAAGGTATAACAAGAAATAAAAAAGAATATATATGAAGGGAGAGACTGGTTATCTCCTCCCATATGGTTGTGCTTATCCTCTTATGGCTCACAAATGGATATTTGGAGGTTTGCTTTCACAGTGATTTCCCATCAACAACTATTTTTATTAAGACTTTTCTTGTTTCTGTTAGTCCTTGCAGTACTCATAAATGTTTTAAGCTGAGCATACTGTACTAGTCATAAGTTTAATTTCATTATAATAAAAATATCAAACAAAAGGACTTTAGAACCCAAGACAATGAGCTAGTTTTCCCTGAAGTTTGCTGAACTACTAAGGAATATGTTCTTACAACTCTTGACTAGAATGAGTCATGGGAATTCTAAGAAGGGATGGCCTAGACATTTTTAGCTCAGTTAAATTCAGCAGCATTTAATGCAGGTGAATTCCTGGGTCGTTTTCCAGCTAGTCTGAAACAGTTTGGTTCTGACTCAGACCGGTATAAAGCATTATTTTAGGTTTTATCTGCCAGTTTTTAAGCAGTTAAAACCATTTAATCAAGATGTGAGGACATCTGTGAAGTATAGTAAAGAAGTGTTGTCCCAGGTGTGCGCTGTCTTAGTGAGACTTTGTGATACTATACTTTAAATGCATTACCATTGCTTACATTTTTGGGGGGGGTTCCTCCTCAAAACTTTCACGTCTATTGTAATATTCTTAATGTCAATCTTTTTTTTTTTTTTTAGCAGTGTATGTTTGAAACAGCCAAAGATTGGAATGAACCAAGTGTAAATTAATCTAAGCAGCCCATGCAGTTTGTGTTGAATCATCAAACAGTATATTGTTGAAGTGAAATTATTTGTTTTCTGAAATGACTTGTTAGACCAGTTTTGAGGACATACTCAGAGTAATAATGATTCCTGGGATGGAGAAATACGAGATGAACCTGGAACATTCTATTATGGTGCCACAAAGAAAATCTCAAAAAAAAAAAAAAAGGATGGCCAGGCACAGTGGCTCACACCTGTAATTCCAGCACTTTGGGAGGCTGAAATGGGCAGGAGTTCAAGACCAACCTGGCCAACATGGTGAAACCCCGTCTCTACTAAAAATACAAAAATTAGCCGGGCATGGTTGCAGGTGCCTGTAATCCCAGCTTATCAGGAGGCTGAGGGAGAAGAATCGCTTGAACCCAGGAGACAAAGGTTGCAGTGAGCTGAGATCGTGCCACTGCACTCCAGCCTGGGTGTCGCAGCGAGACTTCGTCTCAACAACAACAAAAAGGTTGATACATGTAAAAAGGGCACAGGAGCCACTTGAAGGATTTATACTTGCTAAATCTGTGTCAATTATCAAAATAAACTGATAGCAAGATTACAACTCACTGAATAAGATACCATGATTCCATGTTGACATTAAAAAGGAGAGAAGAGAAAACTCTTTTAACTTGAAGTAGAATGTCAGCTCATTTAAGGTGAAAGGATTTATGTGTTAGAAAAATCACCATTTTGCAAACTATAGTTTTCAGAATCCTTAACGTAGGTCATCTGTTTGATTCCTCATGACAGTAATAAGGAACAGTTAAAGAACTGTTTCAGAAAAGTGGGGCTGCCCAAGGCAAGGCATCTTGGTAATCGGTAAGCTTTATAGAGCCAAGACTTAAACCTGGTTTTCTTTGCTTTCATGCAATTAAGCCATGGTGCTTCTCTTGTTATATCACCCTTTTAAACCCAGAGATTGATAATATGAGCCATCATTTACTGAGTGTCATGCACTATTCTAAGTGTTCTACATGTATTTGCCTAATCCTTATCGTCCTGTTAAGTACATCTGTCTCCATTTTGCATATGAGGATACCAAAGCACAAAGTTGGAGGGAAGATAGTTATATTTCCTTATTTTGTTGATTTGTTTTTTGACACAGGGTCTCGCACTGTTGCCCAGGCTTGAGTGCTACAAGACCTTAACTTTCCCCTTTCAAAGTAGTTTAATAGTGTCTAAATATCTTACATCAAAGTATACATCAAATAGGATGGCAGCCTGGAAAGATTTAAAATCCAGAATGACTGGAAGGTTGGGCAACGAAGATTTTTTAAATTGCAGCTGTTTTCACCTTAGATGTATAGTCTTTTCAGTTTCAAAATTAAATTGACTATAAATAGAGTGTGCTTAATTCAGATCTAAAAGTTTTGGAGTTAGAAAATTGTGTGCTTGGCTGAGTGCTGTGGTTCACCACGCCTGTAATTCCAGCACTTTGGTAAGCCGAGGTGGGCGAATCCCTTGAGGTCAGGAGTTCAAGACCATCCTGGTCAACATGGTGAAACCCCATCTCTACTAAAAATGCAAAAATTAGTTGGGCATGGTATTGCACCCCTGTAGTCCCAGCTACTTGGGAGACTGAGGCAGAATTGCTTGAATCCAGGAGGCAGAGGCCACAGTGAGCCGAGACCGAGCCACTGCACTCCAGCCTAGGTGACAGAGTGAGACCCCATCTCAAAAAAAAAACTGTGTGCTTATATTGCCTCCCTTAGCCCCTCAAACTTGGGCAGGGCAGAGCCCATCTGTAATAAGCAAATGGATAGTTTCTGCATTGGTCCTTAACTTTACACAAACAGTGAAGTATTTTTATTCTTGGAGCATTTTTGAACTAAGATCCAGGCACTTTAAAAGACAAAGGCAATCAGTAGCTTCCGTGTATCCACACCCAGTAAGTTAAAAAGCAGCCTTACAGAGCCTTAAGTAAAATGTTTGGGGTAACTTGGTTCTTTCTTTGTAGCATTTTCTAACATACTAGTTGACATATATCTGATTAGAGAATATAGATGTACTTAATTGCTTAGGGTGTTAGAGAAAGTAGAAGTGACAAAACAAGATGCGTCCACTGGTATAACAGTGGGATAAGGGTATCTTTGAAGTGCTTAGGCATATGTAAATCTCAGTAGATTGCAGAGTTTTTGTTTTTTAGGGGTTTTTTTTTTAGTATTTTTTAATTTACATGAAAATCTGGGAAATTTTAATAGTAATTTTCCAGTCTAGTCATGAATTTTTCATTACATCCACCAGATGGGAGCTGATTCTACCATAAGCAAAAGGCTGCTATGTGATAGTGCTGGGGATTGGGGTGGCGGGGGATGTGAACAGGCAGAATGGAGTAAGGATCTTTAGTGGAAGTATGAGGGAATGACTTTAAGAGGCAGGACAGTACTTTGTGTGTGTTTTGAAAGTAATTGTGGGCCTGGCTTGGAAGCTCAGGCCTGTAAGTCCCAGCACTTTGGGAGGCCAAGGCAGGTGGATTACGATCATGAGGTCAGGAGCTTGAGACCAGCCTGACCAACATGGTGAAATCCCGTCTCTACGAAAAAATATATACATATATTCAAAAGTTAGCTGGGCGTGGTGGTGTGCACCTGTAATCCCAGCTACTCAGGAGGCTGAGGCAGGAGAACCTCGAACCCAGGAGGCAGAGGTTGCAGTGAGCCACTGCACTCCAGCCTGGGCGACAGAGCGAGGCTCCGTCTCAAAAAATAATTGTGTATGTCCTACAAGGCTGCGCTGGTGTCTTGATCCTTTGGGCTTCAAATAGCAAAGGTTTGCCATTCCTTAGGAGTCGTTAAACTCCTTCACCCCTCATCTATCCACGAAAATATAGGAGCACTCCACAAAATATGCAGGTCCAGGAGAGAAAGGGGCAGATCATCAGTCTTTTTACTAATTTATCCACTGACATGTTTGGTCATTTTGTGGCTCATTAGTAGAATCCATATTTAGAGCCAAATGCTAGAGCTCATTTTCTTTTGTCTCTTAGAGACCAATTAACGAATATGAAGCCCCAAAAGATGTGCAGATGTGGTCAAGCTCCCCAAGCAAGACCAGAACCCAGGCCAAATAGTACTACTCACATTTAGAGGTAATGTATGTTTTCTAGGGGCACATTTAAGCCAGAGCAATTTTTTAATATAATGCATTTATTAGCCAACCCTTACCTAGTTATCATCAATACTTCATCTATGTGTTGATAGCAAAAAAAAAAAAAAAAAAAAAGCCAGTCTTGTTGCTTCATAGTCTTATTAAAAATTGATTTTTTTTCCTAAAAATCACCTTAAAACTTGACTAAAACTGTATCTGGACTTAAGATACATTATATCTACAAGAGTGGAATACATTAATTAGATTTGCAGTCTGCTACATAAAACCAAACTTGACCAAGTTATTTTTGCTTGAAGTTGTGAATACTTTTACACTTTAGAGCATTTCCATGCACCTAAGTTTATATAGATTGTTCTAATATACCAGTATATTCACTGGCAGGGTGTTCTTTCTCATAGTTCATAGTATTTTTATAGCCTGTCATTTATGGAACAGAATGTCTTGGGTAAAAAAATGTAGCCTTTTCTCGTCATTACCATATTAAGTCTTCAATGCTGCTAATTCAGAGAAGCAAAATAGTTTGAATAACTGTTGGAAACAATTCCTGTGGATTTCAGGCAGCCTGCTATTGGTTCTGTATGCCAATGAACAGCGGCACAAATCTTGGTGAGAAAGTACTGCATTGATATTTAGGATCAGAAGAAAGGGTGGAGGTGGATATTTTTAGAAACTGCTTTTAACAGTTGCTAAGTAAATATTTTTTATTAATTGCAAAACTGGTTTGTACTGTGCTAACGTATGTAATTCCATTAACAGCATAATGTTTTAGTCTACATTTAGACAGTAAAACCAATAAAATAGCTTCTAGTGTTTCTTGTGCCACCAAAAAAAGTGAAACTATTTGAGATAGTTTTTAAAATCATTGACCATCCTGTACCCTGCAAAATTATGACGCATATATTATTGAGTTTTCTATAATAGCATGCATGATTTTTTTTAGCCTATGACAAAGTGCAATTCCTATACAAACAATAATAGGAATTGAGTTTTTAAATGCCAGGCACTGTACTAGTCCCTGGGAATTCAGGGGTGACAATTCAAACGGACCTATATGCAATATAGGGTGTTACAGATACAGTACTCATGGGGCAGATGGAGACCAGAGAAAATGCTCTATGAATTGCATCTGAAAGGATGAGTAGGCCGGGTGTGGTGCCTCAGGCCTGTAATCCCAGCACTTTGGGAGGCCGAGGTGGGCGGATCACCTGAGGTCGGGAGTTTGAAACCAGCCTGACAAACATGGAGAAACCCCATCTCTACTAAAATTACAAAATTAGCTTGGCATGGTGGCGCATGACTAATTCCAGCTACTCAGAAGGCTGAGGCAGGAGAATCGCTTGAACTCAGGAGGTGGAGGTTGCGGTGAGCCAAGATCGCGCCATTGCACTTCAGCCTGGGCAACAAGAGCGAAACTCCGTCTTAAAAAAAAAAAAAAAAAAAAAAAAAAAAAAGATGAGTAAGGTTTTGCCAGACGGTGAAGACTCCTCGCCTTGAGGGAATTAATCTTGGAGGAATGATAGCAAAACACATGTTCAGCCAACAGGGAGTACCCATTCCTTAGCACAGAGCCAAATGAGTGGCTAGAAAGTGTTGAAGGTTCACGTGGGCTTGATAATGAGAGTGCCCTCAGTCACAAACATTTTAACCAAAATTTGAAATAATGAAGTATTTAGAGTAAGAAACGTTCAATCCAGCCATGACCCTATCCAATGACAATTTTATTGGTCTGCAAATCCTTGCAGTGCCACCAAGGAGGAGACTGAACAAAAGTGAGATCATAAATGATACTAAATGTTAGAGGCAGAAGATGATAAGTAAAAGCATTTAAGCAGCAAGCATAAACCCAACTTTAGGGAAATAGGATGGTTTTTAGGGCAGGTAGCAGTCCTGAGAGTAGAATTTTTTTTTTTTTTTTTTTGAGACAAAGTCTCGCTCTGTCACCCAGGCTGGAGTGTGGTGGCACAATCTTGGCTCACTGTAATCTCCACCTCCGGGTTCAAGCGATTCTTGTGCCTCAGCCTCCCAAGTAGCTGGGATTCCAGGCACGCACCACCACAGTCAGCTAATTTTGTGTATTTTTAGTGAAGATAGGATTTCGCTGTGTTGCCCAGGCTGGTCTCAAACTCCTGTGCTCAGGCAATGCGCCCACCTTGGCCTCCCAAAGTGCTGGGATTACACGTATGAGCCACTGCGCCCGGCCTCAATTTTCAGATCAGTGGTAGGAAGTCAGAAAACAAGTTCTTCATGCTGTCATCGCACCAAGTCTAACCCTCTAAAAAGTCTTGTTCCTAATGCTAACAGTTGCTTCAATAACAACCTTATAAATTGGTGGTAAGGACTCACTGGTTTCCATTACATATTGAAAGTTTGGATTTTAAGGCTGATAATCTGCTCCTATGGGATAAATCTATCTTGTCTTTTTTTTTTTTTTTTTTTTTTTGAAACGGTCTCCCTTTTTTGCCCCGTTTGAAGTGCAGTGGCACGATCATGGCTCATAGCAGCCTCAACCTCCTGGGCTCAAGCATTCCTCTGCCTCAGCCTTCCAAGTAGCTGGGACTAAAAGTGCGCACCACCATACCCAGCTATTTATTTTTTTAGAAACAGGATCTCTCTGTTGCCTAGGCTGATCTCAAACTCCTGGGCTCAAGCCATCCTCCTGCCTCAGCCTCCCACAGTGTTGGGATTACAGGTGTGAGCCGCTGCACCCAGTCTTAATGTATTTTTAAATGACCCTATCTGCAATTTCTGTCCTTAGAAGAAAATGTTCTATATTTATAACTGGACATCAGGAAGGAAAACACTGTACATTAATTTTACTCTGAATGATTGCCTGTGACTTTTAGGTCACATTCAAATGTGCATTGTCACCCAGGAGAATATCAAGCCTAATAGGAGGACTTTGCTGCTTGCAAAATCTGGAGATCCATTACTCTGCTTTTTTGTCCCTGGATACTATGTTTGGAGTGGTGACAAGCTAAGAGAGAGAAATGAGAAGAAAGCAGTGATGCATGGAAAGTAAACAGTGAGATGGTCAACTCTCGAAGCTCTGGGCTTCTTTTGGAAAAATACCCCATTCAAGGTCACAGAGCTTTTTAGTGGCAGGGCTAGGAAAGAACCCAACTGATGCCCTTTTGGCCACTGAATTGCTACTCTAGGCACGGGGCAGTGATTTTAAGTATGATCCCAGAACCAGCAGCACCAGCATGGTCTGGGTATTTGTTAGAAATGCACATTCTTATGCCCTGCCACAGACCCACTGAATGGAACTTGGGATGGAGTCTAGTAATCTGTGTTTTAAGAAGAAACCCTCCATCCCGGCCATCCCCAGGTGATTCTGGTGCACAATAAAGTTTGAAGAGCCACTGGCAAACAAGAATGAGACCGAATGGGTGCCAGAATGAACTGGGAAGGGATCTGGTGCAAGACCTATTATTTGTCTCAGTATCCTCATCTATAAAGGGGGAGTAATCACCAGGCTATCAATCTGTTGCTAGTCATGAGTATGGAATGAAGTCAAATACCGTAGGGCTTGTTCCAGACAGTGGAGAGCTAAAGGCATGTCTTAGCTTATAAAAACTGCTCATTTCTTCCCAATTGTACATTTGGTGACACGGTAGCTTGAAATTAGCTGTGGTGAGAAATTGGAAAACCCTACCATCAGGACCTGCCTCTCAACCCCAGCTGGATTAAGAGAAAATGTAAAATTAGGATAGAAATCTGTTTTATGTATCTTAGTAGGACTTCATTTTCTATCAAAATCACATATCGTCAATCTATGAAGCCACACATTCCCAGGCATGGGGTCAGAAGAGAAGTACCTAAAGCCAGACATGCAGGTTTGAGAGTTCTTATTCCAGGGGTGATAGGTGAAGTTGCAGAGCTATGTGAATTCTTTCAGCCTGAGGGTACTGATGTGGAAGTGAGGGCTGGACACAGAACTCTGAGGGATATGAAGCTAAAGAATGATTAAATACTGGAGAAGAATGGGAGTAGTCACAAAGGAGGACATCCAGAAAGTTAGTCATGTCTTATGAAGAAGTTGAGGAGAAAGCTGTATTGTTTATTAGTCATGGTACTTAATGACAAACGCTTGAATAATGGCTTTATGCAAAAAGTCCCTAATGTGAGCCAAGTAACCTGCCTTCGATCTTCTGACAACATCATCTGGAACTTGAGGCCTTCCAGATTGACGCAGCAGAAAGGCACACCAGCAATGAACTGGCTGAGGTGGGAACTGACACACACACATACCACTTTTACATAGTTTATTGGCCAGAACTACTCAGCCCCCATCTATTTGCAAAGGAAGCTTAAAGATGTGGGGAAGAGGAGAGGTGTGTAGTTCCTCCTAATGTTCTTGCTCACAAATTGTATGTACTATTTTAGAGAAAGTTGGGTGTGTCACAGAAGCAGTCTCTGGCTGTTTGTACCCTCAGGTATCCAGGCTAGATCTTCCAGGAAGGCAGAACCTCAGGCTGTAAACTCAGATGACTCTCCATTGGCTCCTTGCCTGGCTTTCAGGGCTTGTCACATAGGAAAACAAGCCATGCAGTCCCCCGTTGCTAGGAAATGCATAAACATAGCAAGAAATAACCTGCCCATCTGCTGAGGGTTTAGCATTGCAACTTTCCCATAAATGACCAACAGCTGTTTGACTTTTAGGGGGCAATGTCTCTGTGTCGGTGGCGTAGGAATAAGTAAGAGAAGAGAGGACCAGGCATGATGACTCACGCCTGTAACCCCAGCCCTTTGGGAGACTGAGGTGCGCAGATTGCTTGAGCTTAGGAGTTCAAAACTAGCCTGGGCAACATGGCAAAACCCCATCTTTACAAAAAATACAGAAATTAGCCTGGCATGGTGGTATGTGCCTGTAGTCCCATCCCAGCTACTCGGGAGGCTGAGATGGTAGGATCATTTGAGCCTGGGAGGTTGAGGCTGCAGTGACCCATGATTGTGCCACTGCACCCCAGCCTGGGCAACAGAGTAAGACCCTGTCTCGAAAAATAAGGAGCAAAGAGTAAGTTTTTTTTTGTTTTGTTTTGTGTTTTTTTTTTTTTAAGGCAAAGGCCATATCTCCTTTTCCCCTTGTACTCATAGAGTCTAGCATAAAAAAGTGACCAGTAAAGCTGCTGTTGAATATTAATGTACATCAGGATAGTATTCGCTTTCTTTCAGCAGTTTTGACCCAGATTTGTGGTCAGTTAAAACCCTACTATCGGCCAGGCACAGTGGCTCACGCCTGTAATCCCAGCACTTTGGGAGGCCAAGGCAGGTGGATTGCTTGAGGCCAGGAGTTTGAGACCAGCCTGGCCAACATGGTGAAACCCATGTCTACTAAAAATGCAAAAATTAGCCAGGTAGGGTGGTGGCCGTCTGTAATCCCAGCTACTCAGAAGGTGAAGAGAGCCAGGAGAATCATTTGAACCCATTTGAACCCAGGAGGCAGAGGTTGCAGTGAACCAAGATGGTGCCACTGCACTCCAGCCTGGGCAACGAAGCGGCAAGACTCCATTTCAAAAAAAAACAAACAAAAAAACCCCCTGCTATCTCTTATTCAAAATCTGTTTTCAGGTCACATCTATCTTGAACCTATGCAAAAAAAAAAAAAAAAAATTGTTTTGTTTTACCCACATGCCAATTGTAGATTCAGAGCTTTTTATTTTATTTTATTTTTGAAATGGAGTCTTGCTCTGTCGCCCAGGCTGGAGTACAGTGGCGCGATCTCAGTTCACTGCAACCTCCGCCTCCAGGGTTCAAGCGATTCTCCTGCCTCAGCCTCAGTAACTGGGATTACAGTCGTGTGCCACCATACCCGGCTAATTTTTTTTTGTATTTTTAGTAGAGACGGAGTTTCACTGTGTTAGCCAGGGTGGTCACGATCTCCTGACCTCATGATCCACCTGCCTTGGCCTCCCAAAGTGCTGGGATTACAGGCGTAAGCCACCGTGCCCAGCTATAGATTCAGAGCTTTAAAGTGGCCTCACTATTAACCAGTATAACCCCAAAAGGAAGCAGCAAAAGACCCCCAGATTCACTTTCTTGAAAATAGAACTGTAATCCTCATCTTGACTGTAAAGGGAATTTTATTAATACTTGGTCCAGGGCTTTTTTATTTTTTTTTCTTTTTTTGAGATGGAGTTTCGTTCTTCTTGCCCAGGCTGGAGTGCAATGGCATGATCTCGGCTCACAACCTCCGCCTCCCGGGTTCAAGCGATTCTCCTGCCTCAGCCTCCTGAGTAGCTGGGATTACAGACATGCACCACGACGCTCAGCTAATTTTGTATTTTTAGTAGAGATGGGGTTTCACCATGTTGGTCAGGCTGGTCTCGAACTCCTGACCTCAGGTGATCCACCTGCCTCAGCCTCCCAGAGTGCTGGGATTACAAGCGTGAGCCACCGTTCCCGGCCTTTTTTTTTTTTTTTTTTAAAGAGATAGGGTCTCACTATATTGCCCAGACTGGAGTGCAGTGGGTGTTCACAGGTGTGATCATAACAATACACTGAAGCCTGCAACTCCTGGCCTCAAGTGATCCTCCTGCCTCAGCATCCCAAGTAGCTGTGACTGCAGGCACACACCACCGAATGCAGTTCTTATTTTGTTTTAAAAGTATGTTTTCAAAAACCCAGTGTTGTAGGCCTAAATCTAACAACTTTAATTCTTTTTGGAGATGGGGTCTTGCTCTATCACCCATGCTGGAGTGCAGTAGCACCATCAGAGCTCCCTGCAGTCTCTAACCCCGGCCTCAACCAATCCTGCCTCAGGTACGCAACACCATGCCTCGGTGATTTTTTCTTCTTTTTTTTTTTTTTTTTTAAAAGATGGTCTTGCCGGCCAGGCGCGGTGGCTCAAGCCTGTAATCCCAGCACTTTGGGAGGCCGAGACGGGCGGATCACGAGGTCAGGAGATCGAGACCATCCTGGCTAATACGGTGAAACCCCGTCTCTACTAAAAAATACAAAAAACTAGCCGGGCGAGGTGGCGGGCGCCTGTAGTCCCAGCTACTTGGGAGGCTGAGGCAGGAGAATGGCGTAAACCCGGGGGGCGGAGCTTGCAGTGAGCTGAGATCCAGCCACTGCACTCCAGCCTGGGCGACAGAGCGAGACTCCGTCTCAAAAAAAAAAAAAAAAAAAAGATGGTCTTGCCATGTTACCCAGGCTGGTCTTGAACTGCTGGCCTCCCAAAGCACTGGGGTTCCAGGCTTGAGCCACCACGCCCAGCCCAACTTTCTTTTTTTCTCTAATTCTTGCTGACCTTCATGCAGACTTTATTATTATTATTATTATTATTATTATTATTATTATTATTATTATTAGAGGCAGAGTTTCACTCTTGTTGCCCAGGCAGGAGTGCAATGGTGCTATCTAGGCTCACTGTAGTCTCCGCCTCCCCGGTTCAAGCGATTCTCCTGCCTCAGCCTCCCAAGTAGCTGGGATTACAGGTGTCTGCCACCACACCCAGCTAATTTTTTTGTGTATTTTTAGTAGAGACAGGGTTTCACCATGTTGGTGGGGCTGGTCTCAAACTCCTGGCCTCAGGTGATCCGCCCACCTTGGCTTCCCAAAATGCTGGGATTTCAGGCGTGAGCCACTGCTCCCTACTCGTGCAGACTTTAGAACTGAAGTGCTTTCTCAGGCTTGTCTGTTGCTCAAGGACTTGCCATCCCTTCTGCTTTGCAAAAGAACATGGAAGATGACTCAAGAACTTATTTGGGTGTGTTTAACAGCTGGCTGTAGAATAAAGCCCACCCTTAAGGTGGCTTGTCACTTTGGTTACACTGTGTGCTCTAGTTATTTGCCATATAAACTTTCACCTCAGGCTCTTGTGCAACTTGAATTCCAAATCCATGCTTTGAAAGGGCTAATTATCCCAGTTGACTCACTATGTCTACAAATGAATCTACTACCTTGCCTCTCTAAACCTGCCCTTCCTTCTATGCATGGACAAGCAGGACACCTGGGAGCCACCCTTGACTCTTCTATCAAGTCCATCTCACTGTTTCCTTGAATGTGCCCTTTACTATCGCTTGCCTGAACTCTTTTTTTTTGCTTGTTTGAAACAGAGTCTCACTCATCACCCAGGCTGGAGGGCAGTGGCATCATGTCGGCTCACTGCAACCTCTGCCTCCCGGATTCAAGCGATTCTCCTGCCTCAGCCTCCCGAGTAGCTGGGATTACAGGTGTCCACCACCATGCCTGGCTAATTTTTATATTTTTAGTAGAGATGGGGTTTTGCCATGTTGCCCAGGCTGGTCTTGAACTCCTGACCTCAGGTGATCTGGTCATCTTGGCCTCCCAAAGTGCTGGGATTACAGGCGTGAGCCACTGCGCCCGGCTGCCTGAACACTTGAAGTAGCTCTTATCTAAGCTTCATTCTCCATATGATTCTTCTTGAATGTGCCCCTTCCCACCCCCACTGCTTTCAGGATAATGACCAAATTCCGTGATCTGTTCCCTGCTTACCAAGCTATCCAAATTTATCTCTTGGCTTCTATTCCCAGCCCCAATTTCCATCCCACACTGTATACTCCAGATACACTCGCAATTCCCGGGATTCATTGTGCCATCTTGCCTTCATATGTTTCTCTGTGCTAGAAATGTCTTCCACTTTCTCCAATCTGCCTCTTTGTTCAAAAGCCAATTCAAATGTCTCTGGGAAGTTTCCCACACCACGAGAAAAGCTGGCCCGTGCCTCCTCTCTGCCTTCACTGCCGTGCTTTCCTCGCCAGATTCTGCAATTGTGTTTCTGCAATTACTCAAACATGCATTTGCTTCTGACCAGACAAAGCTCCCCAAGGCCGGACTTCATTCATCTTTACTCCTAATGCTTGAGGAAGGGCACATGAGTTGCAGAGGCTTAGTGACGATTTTTTTAGTGATAGACTCATGGGGGAAGGCAGCTCAGCTATAGCTAAGACAGCCTTGGGGTGTGGAGGTGGGGCTGGTGAGGTGACTTCCAATCAGAAAAGAACTTGTAAATCTATAGACATGGGTCATAACCTGAGCGTGTGTTTCACCCAAAGATGTGTTCATTTCTCTCCAGGGGGACATAGCTGGGGGTGAGAGAAGCGTGGAGAACACAAGATTCTGGTATTGAAAAATAGCAAAGAGTCTAAAATTGTTATTGCTGGAAGGGACATTCAAGATCATGAACCTTTAGGACAAGACTGCACCTTTTAAATATACATTTTAAAATATGCTTCAACACTCTGCAGTTGAGGAAACTGGCCGAGAAAGGCAGAACTGACTGCATTAAGGCCATAAAACAATTGAGCGGTTTCTTCACTCCTTTTTTCCCCTAAGAGACAGGGTCTCACTTTGTTGCCCAGGCTGGAGTGCAGTAGCACAATCACAGCTCACTGCAGCCTTGACATCCTAGGCTCAAGTTAATCTCCCCACCTCAGCCTCCCAAGTAGCTGGGACTACAGGCATGCACCCCCATGCCTGACTGGTTTTTTATTTATTTATTTATTTTTTCGTAGAGACGGAGTTTCACCGTGTTAGCCAGGATGGTCTCGATCTCCTGACCTCGTGATCCGCCCGTCTCGGCCTCCCAAAGTGCTGGGATTACAGGCTTGAGCCACTGCGCCCGGCCTCTGGCTGGTTTTTTAAATTTTTATTATTATTATTTTTAATGTAGAGACGGAGGTCTCCCTATATTGCCCTGGCTGATCTCAAACACCTGGGCTCAGCCATCCTCCCCTGCCTCGGCCTCCCAATATGCTGGGATTTCAGGTGTCAGCTGCTGTGCCCTCTGGATTTCTTCACTCTTAACCCTATTGTCTTCATATTTCTCATGTTAATTGGGATTTAGATCAGAAAGCAGAGAGAAAATGGTTTTCAGTTCTCCCAAGACAAAAGGTTGGAAATGAAGAGTCTTTTGAGAAAAATGAAATGTGAATGGTCATCTTGTTGGCTGTCACTGCTGGTTTAGACTTTTCAAACACTTTTGTTCACATGTCCCTAAAAGAAATCTGAAAATAGTGTATCTCTTTGCACACTTTTAAGTTGACATCTAGTTTTTTATTATTCATTTTAATTATTTTTAGTTTTTGAGATGGAGTCTCACTCTGTCAGCCAGGCCAGAGTGCAGTGGCATGATCTTGGCTCACTACAACCTCTGCCTCCCAGGTTCAAGCAATTCTCCTGCCTCAGCCTCCCTAGTAGCTGGGATTACAGGCATGTGCCACCATGCCTGGCTAATTTTTGACATCTAGTGATTTTTTTTTTGAGATAGAGTCTCACTCTGTCGCCCAGGCTGGAGTGCAGTGGCGCGATCTCGGCTCACTGCAAGCTTCACCTCCCAGGTTCATGCCATTCTCCCGCCTCAGCCTCCCAAGTAGTTGGGACTACAGGCACCTGCCACCATGCCCAACTAATTTTGTTTTTGTATTTTTTAGTAGAGACGGGATTTCACCGTGTTAGCCAGGATGGTCTTAATCTCCTGACCTCATGATCTGCCTGCCTCAGCCTCCCAAAGTGCTGGGATTACAGGCATGAGCCACTGCGCCTGACATCTAGTTTTTTAAATTGTAACTTTAAGTTGTTGCAAAACTTGTGGTTGGAGGGTTTCTATAGGGGTTGTACTTTTTTGAGCACCATTAGAACTCAGATTTGAGATTTCTGTTTTTAATTATATCCCAAGACAGGTCAATGAAAGATATCCATAGTGTTAATTCCTCCCTCCTTCCCTCCCTCCCTTCCTTATTTATTAGAGACAGAATCTCACTCTGTTGCCTAGGCTGGCATGCAGTGGTGCAGTCACAGCTCACTGCCGTCTTAACCTCCCAGGCTCAAACAATCCTCCTGCCTCAGTCTCCCGAGTAGCTGGGACCACAGGCACATGCCACCACGCCTGGCTAATGTTTTTTTTTTTTTAAAGAGATAGGGTTTCACCATATTGCACAGGCTAGCCTTGAACCCCTGGGCTCAGGCAATCTCCCTATCTCAGGCTCCCAAAGTGCTGAGATTACAGGCACGAGCCACTGTGCACAGCCATGGCCTCCTTTCTTTTTTTCCTTTTGTCTTTTATGTTTTTCCTTTTTTCTTTTCTTTTTTTGATACAGAGTCTTGCTCTGTCACCCAGGCTGGAGTGCAGTGGTGGGATCTCAGGTCACTGCAACCTTCACCTCCTGGGTTCAAGTGATTGTCCTGCCTCAGCCTCTTGAGTAGCAGAGTCTACAGGTCCCCGTCACCATACCCAGCTAAATTTTTGTATTTTTAGTAGAGACAGGGTTTTACCACATTGGCCAGGCTGTTTTCGAACTCCTGACTTCAAGTGATCCTCCTGCCTGAGCCTCTCAAAGTGCTGGGATTACAGGTGTGAGCCACCACGTGTGGCCCATGGCCTCCTTTCAACTGTGATTATCTTGGGCTGGTGACACTTATCGAGGAACTGGAGTCACACCCTTCTGGGGCAGCTCTACTTACTATGATCCTTGGAAAACACATGTTCAAATTTCCGTCAGAAACTTCACATTGCTCTTTTTTCTTCTTGAACTCCTATTTCCATTTCACTTTTCCCACAATATTAAGTCATACGTGCCATTCATTTTCATGCTATCCTCTCTTTTAATGATTGCCATATAGCATTTCTTTGTAACAGACGTAGGCACTTGAATTCCAATTTTAATTTTTAATTTCTTGTGACCATAAACCTTGAAGTGTTACTTCTTCTGGCTAGAATTGCCATTAGAGTTATTAGACATAACTGATTGAAACCACATAAGTACAATACAAATTTGATAACAGTTTGCATATGGAGAGTTACATTTTATTTACTGAGATGGATTTTTAAAAGGTATGTTCATGTATACATTGATAAATATTATTGATTCCTAGATTGGAACAGGAGTCACTATCAACACTATCCTTATTGTTTTATTTTAATCCATATGAGTTTAGAAGCCCTTTTCACAAAATTATGTGGAACTGGAAAGAGTTTTGTTATTACAGTGTCACTCAATTCTTTGGATTCTTTCCAAGATACTTGGCAAAAATCACTTGGAGCTGTTTTATTGAAAATCAGCAAACGATTCCATCAGTTCCTCCTTCAGCATTGTATCATGGCAACGCCTTTTCTCTAAGGCTGTTCCCCTGAAGGAGCTTTGCTGTGATTTGAATGTGTGCCCCAAAGCTCATATGTTGGAAACTTAATATCCAATGCAACTGTTTTTGAGAGATGGGACCTAGGCAGGCATGGTGGCTCACATCTGTAATCCCAGAACTTTGGGAAGTTGAGTTGGGAGGGTCACTTGAGCCCAGGAGTTCAAGACCAGACTGGGTAACAACATAGTGAGACCCTGTCTCTACAAACAAAAACAAAAAACTAAATTAACTGAGCATGGTAGCACATGCCTGTAGTCCCAGTTTTTCTTTAGGCTGACGTGGGAGGGTTGCTTCAGCCGGTGTGGGTGAGGCCATAGTGAGCTGTGATTGTCCCACTACACACCAACCTGGGTGACAGAGTGAGACCCTGTCTTAAAAAAATAAAAGAGAGAGGACCTTTAAGGGGTAGTTAAGTCATGAGGACTCTTCCCTCACAAATGGATGAATTCCCTTATCATGGAAGTGGGTTTGTTATAAAAGTGAATTTGGAGGCAGGAGGATTGCTTGAGCCTGGGAAGTCAAGGCTGCAGTGAGCTGTAATCCTATCACTCCACACCAGCCTGGGCTGGGTGACAGAGCTAGAGCTTGTCTGTTTTTTTTTTCTGAGACAGAGTCTTGCTGTGTTGCCCAGGCGGGAGTGGAGTGACTCGATCTCGGCTTACTGCAACCTCCACCTCCTGGGTTCAAGCAATTCTCTGCCTCAGTTTCTCAAGTAGCTGGGACTACAGGTGCCCACCACCACGCCTGGCTAATTTTTGTATTTTTAGTAGTAATGGGGTTTCATTATCTTGCTGGTCTTGAACTGACCTCGTGATCCACTTGCCTCGGCCTCCCAAAGTTCTGGGATTACAGGCAAGAGCCACCGCACCCAGCCTAGACCTTGTCTCTTCAAAAAAAAAAAAAGAAAGTGAGTTTAGCTCCCTCTTGCTCTCCTGTGCACAGCCCCTTGCCATGTGATGCCTTCTACCATGTTATGATGCAACAGGAAGGCTCTCACCCAGTGTAGTCCCTTGATCTTGAACTTGCCAGTCACCAGAACCATGAGCTAATAAATTTCTGTTCTTTATAAATTACCCATTGTGTCAGGTATTGTGTTTTAGCAGCACTAAAATGGATCAAGACAAGGTTCTTCTTCTTCTTCTTTTTTTTTTTTTGAGACAGAGCTTCACTCTGTCACTCAGGCTGGAGTGCAGTGGCATGATCATGGCTCACTGTAACGTCTGCCTCCTGGGCTCAAATGATCCTCCTACCTCAGCCCCGCAAGTAGCTAGGATTACAGGTATGAGCCACCACACCTGGCTAATTTTTTATTTTATTTTATTTTTTTGAGATGGAATCTCACTCTGTCACTCAGGCTGGAATGCAGTGGTGCAATCTCGGCTTATTGCAACCTCTGCCTCCCAAGTTCAAACAATTCCCCTGCCTCAGCCTCCAGAGTAGCTGGGATTACAGGCACCCATCACCAAGCCCAGCTAATTTTTTTTGTGTTTCTAGTAAAGATGGGATTTCACCATGTTGGCCAGGCTGGTCTCAAACTCCTGACCTCAGGCAATCTGCCCGCCTTGGCCTCCCAAAGTGGTGGGATTACAGGCATAAGCCACTGTGCCCGGCCTTATTTTATTTTATTTTTTATATTTTATTTTATTTATTTTATTTTATTGAGATGGAGTCTTGCTGTGTCGCCAGGCTGGAGTGCAGTGGCGCAATCTCAGCTCACTGCAACCTCCACCTCCTGGGTTCAAGCAATTATCCTGCCTCAGCCTCCCTAGTAGCTGGGATTTGACAGGTGCATGCCACTACACCCAGCTAATTGGGGTATTTTTAATAGAGATGAGATTTCACCATGTCGGCCAGGATCTTTTTTTTTTTTTTTTTTTGAGACGGAGTCTCGCTCTGTCGCTCAGGTTGGAGTGCAGCGGCACGATCTCGGCTCACTGCAACCTCTGCCTCCCAGGTTCACGCCATTCTCCTGCCTCAGCCTCCCGAGTAGCTGGGACTACAGGCGCCCGCCACCATGCCCGGCTAATTTTTTTAAATATGTTTAGTAGAGACGGGGTTTCACTGTGTTAGCCAGGATGGTCTCGATCTCCTGACCTCGTGATCCACCCGCCTCCGCCTCCCAAAGTGCTGGGATTACAGGCTTGAGCCACCGTGCCAGGCCAAGTTTTTATTTTTAAATGTCGTAGAGGTGGGGTCCTCACTATGTTGCCCAGGCTGGTTTAGAATTCCTGCACTCAAGCTATCCTCTCACCTTAGCCTCTCAAAGTGCTGGGATTATAGGCATGAGCCACTGTGCCCAGCCAGGACAAGCTTCTAGAATAAGGTAGATTGGTTTTACAATATGCCCACTGGTTGAGGGACCATGAGAGCAGGACCTTCTTTTTTTTAGACAGGGTCTCACTTTGTCACCCAGGCTGGAGTGCAATGGCACAATCACAGCTCACTACAGCCTTGGCCTCCCAGGCTCAAGTGATGCTCCCACCTCAGCCTCTGGAGAAGCTGGAACTATAGGCGCATGCCACCATGCCCTAATAATTTTTGTATTTTTTGTAGAGATGAGGTTTTGCCATGTTGCCCAGGCTGGTCTGAAGCTCCTGGGCTCAAGCGATCCACCCATCTTGGCCTCCCAAAGTGTTGGGGTTATAAGTATGAACCACTGCGTCCAGCCCAAGAGTAGGAGCTTCTCGAACCAGGCTGCCCACAGGCCCAGGACCCTAAGCAAGGTGTCTCAATAGTTTTCTTCCAGCTCTCATTCTTATTCCTTTTCTTCTCCAGGTTTGAATCTCTGAATCTGATTCCTGAAACTCCTTTGAGCTGAAAGTTAGCTCCCACTGTTATAATCCCTCCCCGTGAGTTGAGTATCTCTTTCAAAGACTTACCCTGTATAATTAGCAAATCAATCCATGATCTAAAATGCTGCTTTAAAAAAACAACGTAATAAAGAAAAAAACAAACAAAAAACAACGTAATCAACAGAGGTGGCCTGGGAAAGCTGGCCTACCACATTTACCTCCAGCTTCAAAAAGACAAGTTTGCTGAAAGCTTTCAGTGTCAGCTGTTTGAGCCATTTACAGTCAGCTCTTACACAATACAGAGAACTAGCAGCCTCTACTCAATTCGCTAAAGCACTCTGGAAAATTGTGTGGGGGTGCTGGCCCCTAATTCGCCTCTGTTAGCATTTTAGTTCAGGCCATTAACTTTGCTTTTGTATCTGGATCTAATGGATTCTTGCCTCTTTCTGACCACATTAATTATCTCAGGTTTCACTGGGACCTTTTCCTTGGCTTGTTCCCATTTCTATTAAAGGTGAAGTCACAACATCAAAGCTGCATACATTGCTAACCTTCTTTTCCATTAACTCTTGCTCTAAAACAGAAGCGGCATCCTCCTTCCTCCTGGAAGGCAACTTGATGCCTTGGAAATAACACTGAAGCTAGGGGAGGTAGAAGACCAAGTTACTAGATTTCACTCTGACAATGACAATGACCCAAGTTAACTTTCTTCTCTACCCTGAGATTCAGGTCTTGATCTAGACAATTGGATAAAAATTTTCCTCCTGTCTTATCCTCCCACCATCAGGTATCAAGGCTAAAGCTCTGTTGAGTGTAACACTTTTTTGAGACAGAGTCTCACTCTGTTTCCCAGGCTGGAGTGCAGTGGCCTGATCTAGGCTCGCTGCAATCTCCACCTCCTGGATTCAAGGGATTCTCCTACCTCAGCCTCCTTAGTAGCTGAGATTACAGGCGTTCGTCACCACACCCAGCTAATGTTTGCATTTTTAGTAGAGATGGGGTTTCACCATGTTGCCCAAGCTGGTCTCGAACTCCTGACCTCAGGTGATCCACCTGCCTTGGCCTCCCAAAGTGTTGGGATTACAGGTGTGAGCCACCACACCTGGCCTGTTGAGTTTAGAATAGTGCCAAGCACGGCCAGGTACAGTGGCTCTTGCCTGTAATTCCAGCACTTTGGGACACCGAGGCAGGCGGATCACTTGAGGCCAGGAGTACGAGACCAGCCTGGCCAACATGGTGAAACCCTGTCTCTACTAAAAGCACACAAAAAATTAGTTGAGTGTGGTGACACGCTCCTGTAAGGTACTTGGGAGGCTAAGGCAGGAGAATCTCTTGAACCCATGAGGCGGAGGTTGCAGTGAGTGATGACATCACTGCACTCCAGCCCAGGTGACAGAGTGAGATTCTGTCTCAAAAAAAAAAAAAAAAAATGAATAGGGCCAAGCACATAGCTGTTGATGAATGTGAACAGCCAGTATTCATATCTAAGTGGAAGCTATTCCCAGAATTTGAGGCCGAGTTCACAAAGAACTCTTTCTCACGATCTCAGGGAACATGGTTGGATTAGGTGGGTTTTGATGTAGGAAGACACACCTCTGACTGGTGGGCACACCTGGAGGGTTAAAGCATTATCTCCTTGAGTTCATTGTCCAAGTGGAAAAAGCAAGGGCCACATTGCTAGGGCCTGGGCTCCTAGAAAAAGTGGGTGGATGGGCTGATTTGTCAGTTTGGACCCACCTAGCTGGTTTCTACAGCTCTGCTCAGGGGACAGGCGGGCCATGCCCAGGCTGTGGATGAGTCATGGTAGCTGCATATCTGCACAGCAACTCGCCCTACCTGCCTCATGGAGGGAATGCTGGAGCCACCTGGGAAAGCCAGACCTGTCCCATGGTGGCTGCCAGAAGAGCCTGATAGGGATGATGGCCAAAGTCCAGGGGAGCAGGAGAAACAGCATGTGCTGAACATCAGTGGCCCACACTGAGGAGGCCGGGGAGGCTCAGGTCCTACCCTCAGACAGTTGTGGTCCATCCAGAGAAGAGGCCCCACATCTACTCAGGAGCTGGGAGAGGAACTGTGAGGGGTGGAGAGCTCAGCACTGAAGCCTAAGGAGTGAATTCTGGCCCCTCTGTTCACCAGTTGTGTGACCTTAGACAAATCTCTCAACTTAGCTCTAAAGGAGGACATCTGTCCCACAAGGTTTTTATGAGAATTCAGCAATGTTTTATAAAATACGGGTAAATATAAAGGACTATGTAAACATCTAGCTGGTGGAGATGTAGGAAGAGGGCTTTGCAGGCAAAGCATGTCAAAGGCCTGAGGCTGAGAAGTGATGTCCTTATGAGGACTGAGGAGGTTACAGAGTCCAAAGGGCTGGAGCGTGGGGTGTGAAAAGGGAGCAGAAGGGAAGTATTCCTAGACTGTGGACGTCATGAATGCCAGGCACAAAGACAGGCTTCGATTCTATAGGCCATTGGGAGCCTATGAATGTGCCTGTGAGGGGGTAGGAGATGACTTCAGGGCTCTGTATTTTCAGACGAGATCGGGCGCGTTCAGGGTGGTATGGCCATAGAATGTATTTTCTTTTCTTTCTTTTTTATGTTTTTTTGAGACAGAGTCTTGCTCTGTCGCCCAGGCTGGAGTGCAGTGGCATGATCTTGGCTCACTGCCACCTCTGCCTGCTGGGTTCAAGCGATTCTCCTGCCTCAGCCTCCTGAGTAGTTGGGACTACAGGTGCCCACCACCACGCCCGGCTAAGTTTTGTATTTTTAGTAGAGACGGGGTTTCACCATGTTGGCCAAGCTGGTCTTGAACTCTTGACCTCGTGATCCACCCGCCTCTGCCTCCCAAAGTGCTGGGATTACAGGTATGAGCCACAGCACCCGGGCTGTAGACTGTATTTTCTTTTTCTTTTTTTTTTTTTTTTTTGAGACGGAATTTCTCTGTTGTTGCCCAGGCTGGAGTGCAATGGCGCGATCTCAGCTCATTGCAATCTCCGCCTCCTGGGTTCAAGCAATTCTCCTGCCTCAGCCTCCCTAGTAGCTGGGATTACAGACGCCCACCACCACACCCAGCTAATTTTTTTGTATTTTTAGTAGAGACGGGGTTTCACCATATTAGACAGGCTGGTCTCCAACTCCTGACCTCAGGCGATCCACCCGCCTCAGCCTCTCAAAGTGTTGGGATTACAGATGTGAGCCACCGTGCCCAACTTGACTGTATTTTCAAATGTAAGGCCTGGCATGTTTCCATGGGGAGGTGACATCGACAATGAGGACAAGGGAGGAAACGTTAGCTCACTTGGGATGCACCCATAAGCGGGTAACAGACTTGCGCTTCACCCCTTTTAGAGATAAGAAGCCAGTAGAGTACCCATAGGCTTGGCCCTAGGAGCCCCCTGGACTGAGCTCCTTGAGGCCAAGGCCCCCAGTGTGGAGACCAGGCACAGAGTGGGCTCTCTGGATACAGTTATAGAATGAAAGAAAAGGCAAGGACCTGGTGTGGGTGGCTCATGCCTGTCTGTAATTCAGCACTTTGGGAGGCTGAGGTGGGTAGATCACTTGAGGTCAGGAATTTGAGACCAGCCTGGCCAACATGGCAAAAACCCATCTCTACTAAATATACAAAACATTACCCAGGCAGCGTGTAACCCCAGCTACTCGGGAGGCTGAGGCAGGAGAATTGCTTGAACCTGGGAGGCAGAGGTTGCAGTGAGCCAAGATTGCGCCAGTGCACACTCCAGCCTGGGTGACAAAGTGAGTGAGACTCTGTCTCAAAAATAAATGAATAAATAAAAATAAAAAAGAAACCTCTAGCTCAGCTCCCTGCTTTACAGGAGGGAGAACAGCCCTGAGCAGGATTTTGATGTGCAGGAGCCACACAGCAGGTGCTGAGAGAGCGAGGCCACAGACACAGGGACTCCCTCCCCCCACTCCAGCCTTCCCCCTGTGAATGGACATGACCTGGGCCAGCACCCCCGAGAAAGTGCCATGCTGCAGGTAAAGACTGCTTTGTCCTGCCAGAGCATGGTTCCCAGAACTTGCCGCAGTCCCAGTAACCCTTCCCCCACAGTGATCGGCTCCCTCCTGGATTCCTGGGTGCAGGAAGGAGGTGTGAGGTCAGCAGTTCCAGCAGCCAGGAGAGGAGGGTGCCGCCCTGCCTGAGATGACTTCACTGTCTCCACCTCATCTTTCCCACTCTGCCTACAGTCAGGAGCTTCTTGTGAACCTTGCTGGGCAACTTTTGCTTCCTTGGAAAACCTCCAGAAGAAATACAGGGACACAGGGTCCATTCCACCTGCTGCACTCAGCAAAGATTTCTTACTCTGTGTAAGAGAGGCTTGGGCTGCTGTTTGTTTCCAGCCTCTGCCGGTGCCTCCACAGTGCAGGACATAGGCCTTCCCTCCTTTTCTCTCCAGTGCCCTAGCGGGTTGAGGTTCATGCTACTCACTGGATCGGAAAAGCAAAGGTGGAGAGCCAGCCACAGTAGAGCCAGTGAGCCTGGAAACTCTCCTCTCCCTTCCATCATAGCCCTCTCGTGGTCTCTGCCTAGCACGCAGCGGTGGCAGGTGATCGTTTGCAACATTTCCCAGATCATGGTAGCTGACTGTGAAAACCCCATCTCAGTTGAGTAAGGCCCCGATTGGAACAAGGCCCTGTACCCTCTAGTCCTCCATTACTCCCCACACCCCATTCCTGTGGCTCTCCCTACACCACCCTCTCCAGTCACCCTGACCTTCTGCCTGCCTCCCTCACGGAGACTGAGGCTGGCCCCAGAGCATTTGCACTTGCAGTCAGCCTAGACTCTCCTTTCCAGCTTTTCTGAAATGCCACCTTCTCCGTGAGTCCTTCCTAGGCCACCTCAAATGTGAAGATGCAACCTATCCTTCATGCCTCATTCCTTTCCGTGTTTTATTTTTCTCCAACTCACATATTGTATACTTTACTGCTTATTTTAGAGTAGCAATAATCTCAGCCCCCACTAGGATGACAGCAACACGAGAACAGATGTTTTGTTGGTCTGTTTGCTCTACACAATGCCTGGCACACAGCAGGCTCTCTACAAACGTCTTTGAATATTGAAAGAATAGATGAGTGAATGCATAAATAAGAGAGTGATGAAAGCTATTTTTGCCTTCCTGAGCAAGGGAAGTTCCCTCCCAGCTATGGAAATCCTGAAAAGTGCAACAGATGGACTCTTGTAGGAGAGAATGGGCCAAACCACGGGTCAGGATCTAGGATGTTAAAACTACCAAGGATGGCCGGGCACAGTGGCTCATGCCTGTAATCCCAGCACTTTGGGAGGCCAAAGCAAGTGGATTGTTTGAGGCCAGGAGTTCGAGACCAGCCTGACCAACATGGTGAAACCCTGTCTCTACTAAAAACACAAAATTAGCTGGGTGTGGTGGCACATGCATGTAATCCCAGGTACTTGGAAGGCTGAGGCAGGAGAATCGCTTGAACCCAGGAGGCAGAAGTTGCAACGAGCCGAGATCATGCCACTGCACTCCAGCCTGTGTGACAGAGCAAAAGACTCTGTATCAAAAAAAAACCAAAAACAAAATAAAACAAACAAACAAAAACTACCAGGGATGAGCACCACCTCCACTCCTTTCCCCAAACATACTTTAATTTTTAATATTTATTATTATTATTTTTGAGACAAAGTCTTGCTCTTTTCCCCCAGGCTGGAGTACAATGGTGCGATCTCAGCTCACTGCAACCTCCACCTCCCAGGTTCAAGCGATTCTCCTGCCTCAGCCTCCTGAGTAGCTGGGATTACAGGCACCTGCCACCATGCCTGGCTAATTTTCTTGTTTTTAGTAGAGATGGGATTTCACCATATTGGCCAGGGTGGTCTCAAACTCGTGACCTCAGGTGATCTGCCCGCCTCAATCTCCCAACGTGCTAGGATTACAGGCGTGAGCCACTGCGCTTGGCCTTATTATTATTATTTTGAGGCAGGTTCTCATCCTGTCACCCAGGCTGGAGTGCAATGGTGCCATCGTGGCTCACTGAAGCCTCAACCTCTTGGGCTCACTTGATGCTCCCACCCCAGCCTCTCAAGTAGCTAGGACTATGTGCCACCACACGCAGCTAAATTTTTATTTTTTAAACAGACCTCAGCCTAATTCTTTCTTTTGTTTTGTTTTGTTTTTGAGATATAGTCTTGCTCTGTTTCCCAGGCTAGAGTGCAGTGGCGGGATCTTGGCTCACTGCAATCTCCCCCTTCCGGGTTCAAGCAATTCTCCTGCCTCAGCCTCCTGAGTAGCTGGAATGACAGGCATGCACCACCACACCCGGCTAATTTTTGTATTTTTAGTAGAGATGGGGTTTCACCATGTTGGTCAGGCTGATCTCGAACTCCTGACCTTAGGTGATCCATCCACCTTGGCCTCCCAAAGTGCTGGGATTACAGTTGGGAGCCACCACGCCAGGCCATTTTTTTGTATTTTCAGTAGAGACAGGGTTTCACCATATTGGTCAGGCTGGTCTCAAACTCCTGACCTCAAGTGATCCACCCGCCTTGGCCTCCCAAAGTGCTGGGATTATAGGCATGAGCCACTGTACCTGGCCCCTTCTTCATACCTTTTTAATGTAAGGTATAAGTTATATATGATAAAGGGCACACATCTGAAGTAAACACCTTGATGAATTCTTACATGTTTGTCCACTTGGCTACCCACCACCCAGTTCAAGATGTGAGCCATTTCTATCACCCAAGGAGGCTCCCCAGAAGGCAACTGTCATCTTGGCTTTATCATGGTAGGATTGGCTTTGCCTGTTTTAGAACTTCACCTGAACAGACCCAAACAGTGTGTGCTCTTTTGTGTCCAGCTTTTTTTTTTTTTTTTTTTAGGCCGGTTTCCACTTTGTTATCCAGCCGGAGTGCAGTAGCACAAACATGGCTCACCGTAGCCTAAACCTCCTGGCCTCAAGCAATTCTCCTGCCTCAGCCCCCCAAGTAGTTGGGACTACAGACACACACCACTACACCTGGCTAAGTTTTGTTTTTTTTGGTTTGTTTGTTTTTTTTTTTTTTTTGAGACAAGAGTCTCACTCTGTTGCTTAGACTGGAGTACAATGGCCCGATCTTGGCTCACTGCAACATCCGCCTCCCGGGTTCAAGCAATTCTCCTGCCTCAGACTTCTGAGTAGCTGGGATTACAGGCGCCTGCTACCACGTTTGGCTAATTTTTGTATTTTTAGTAGAGGGTTTAATTGAGGGTTTAGTTTAGGGTTTCGCCATGTTGGCCAGGCTGGTCTCGAACTCCTGACCTCAGGTGATCTGCGCCCCTCGGCCTCCCAAAGTGCTGGGAGAGGCGTGAGCTACCACGCTCGGCTATGCCACAACCCGGCCCACACCTGGCTAATTTTTTATACTTTTTGTAGAGACGAGGTTTTACCATCTTGCCCAGTCTGGTCTCAAACTTCTCAGCCCAAGCCATTCTCCTGCCTTGGCCTCCCAAAGCGCTGGGATTACAGGTGTGAGCCACTTCGCCTGGCCATACCACCACACCTGGCCCACACCTGACTGATTTTTTTTACTTTTTGTAGAGACGGGGTTTTACCATCTTGCCCAGTCTGGTCTCAAACTCCTCAGCTCAAGCCATTCTCCTGCCTTAGCATCCCAAAGTGCTGGGATTACAGGAATGTAAACCTCCCAGTGTCAAGTCTGGTTTTCTTTTGCCTAACATTGTGTCTATGAGGTTTACCCACATTGTTATGTATCACAATAGTTTGCTCTTTTTTATTGCTGTATAGTATTCCTCTTAACTTTTTTTTTTTTTTTTTTTGAGACAGAATCTCGCTCTGTCCCCCAGGTGAGAGTGCAGTGGCGCGATCTCAGCTCTCTGCAACCTCCGCCTACTGGGTTCAAGCGATGCTCCTGTCTCAGTCTCTCAAGTAGCTGGAATTACAGTAATGCACCACCACACCCAGCTAATTTTTTTGTATTTTTGTTAGAGATGGGGTTTCACCATGTTGGCTAGGCTGGTCTTGAACTCCTGAGCTCAAGTGACCTACCTGCCTCGGCTTCCTCTTCACATCTTGAGTGTATAGTTGTATGATCTGGACCAGTTCTTTCATCCGGCCTAACACAGGACATGGTGAACCCTGCTTCTCTACTTGCTCTTAAGTCTCTTGCTTTATTTACATAGACACACAAGCTAGAGAGACACTTGGTTGCTGTGCTTCAGCCTTAGGCTCCTCATAACAGCCCACAGCAGACCGGCATCAGGGACAAGTGCTTTGGCCCTAGAATCAGACCTGGGTTCAAATTGTTCACCTGCCACTTCTTTGCTTGGTGACCTTCAGCAAGTCACTAAGCCTTCATTTCTTTTCTTCATCTATAAAATGCAGATGTAATTATACTACTGACCACATGGCATTGATGCAAAGATTTAATAAAATGAGCCATGTCCAGCCTGGGCAACATAGTGAGATCCTATGTCTAAAAATACAAAAATTAGCAAGACAGGTTAGTACACACCTATAGTCCCAGCTGCTCAGGAGGCTGAAGTGAGGATAGCTTGAGCCCAGGAATAATTTGACACTGTAGTGAGCTATGATCACACCACTGCCTTCCAGCCTGGGTGACAGAGCAAGACCCTGTCTTAAAAAAAAAAAAAAGAGCCATAAGTCTGGTACTCAGGCATAGGCGATGCTTTGAGAAGTTAATTATTATTATGGCTTAGACCACCAGACACTCCTCCAAAACTGAAGTTCCACGATCTTTGCCCAACAGGCTGATCCACAGCTATTTCTTGGCCACCTCCCCCCATGCCTCTACCAGGCTCCCTGCTCAAGCCTCCATTTTTGCAACTTTCAAAACTCATTTATTTTTTATTTTTATTTATTTATTTTTTGGAGACAGAATTTCACTCTTGTTGCCCAGGCTGGAGTGCAATGGCGCAATCTCTGCTCACAGTAACCTCCGCCTCCCGGGTTCAAGCAATTCTCCTGTCTCAGCCCCCCGAGTAGCTGGGATTACAGTCATGCATCACCACACCTGGTTAATTTTGCATTTTTAGTACACACGGGGTTTCTCCATGTTGGTCAGGCTGGTCTCAAACTCCCGACCTCAGGTGATCTGCCCATCTCAGCCTCCCAAAGTGTTGGGATTACAGGCGTGAGCCACCGTGCCCGGCCTCAAAACACTTTTATAAAAGGGCACAGGGAACAACTGAAACCCAGAAGAAATGCAAGGAAGCACACATATATCAGGATTGTTTTACAAGCTCCATAATTGAAGCTTTGTATCATCGTCGGGTCAGATTCATTATCAAGGCTTTCATTCAGGACTTTGAACTTCAGCTTCACAAAGTGCTGAGTGAGGAAGCAGTTTAAGTGCGGAAGGCAGGCAGCACTTTGAGATTCAATCTGGTCTCCCAGATGAGAAGCCTGCGCCACCTCACGCTCACGCACGGAGGTCTGTTCCCTCCCAGCTAGAGAGCTGCCGTCCCCACCAACGCGACCACTCACAAGACACAGCCCCGCCGAGGGGAGCATCCCAACATCACCCCGTGACTCAGCCTCCTGGGACTACCAGCCTAGCATGGTGACGTGGTGCATGAAGTGCCTGTATCAAGGAGAGCCTTGGGAGCACATCAGTCACCCGACTCACCACCAGCAATGACTGTCACTTCCCCTACAAGCTTCACTAAGGATTTACAACAGCAGCGATAGGATCTGACACAGGTGGACAGCTGCGCAGTTTCGCAGTCACGCATCGAGTGGGACTCAGAGCATCTCCAGGAAGCACTGCTGTCTTTGTCATGTGACATGAGAGCTTAGATCCATCAGTGAGTGTGCTGAGCCCCTTCCAACCTGATCTCCCTCCCACGCCCCCAAGTTCCTCCTTACTGTGAAATTCTGGAGCCACTGCTGGTCACATTTCAGGGATTTGTGGGGCTCTTGCACTACCCTGGGATGACCACCCCATAGGACCCAGTGCAGCACACTGGCAGCCACTGTGCAGAGAAATAGTAACAAAATGATAATAAAGAACATTCACTGAGTGATGACTCTGTGTCTGGCACAGCATGCATTAGCTCATTTCATCCATTTGACAATTCTGTGAGGCGGTGTTATGGCTTGAACATCTCCCTGCCTAAAAGATGTAGAAGTTGGCTGTGGGTGATGGCTCACGTCTGTAACCCCAGCACTTTAGGAGGCCGAGGCAGATGGATCACGAGGTCAGGAGTTTAAGACCAGCCTGGCCAAGATGGTGAAACCCTGACTCTACTAAAAACACAAAAAATTAGCGGGCGTGGTGGTGGGCACCTGTAATCCCAGCTACTCAGGGGGCTGAGGCAGAGAATTGCTTGAACCTGGGAGCGGAGGTTGCAGTGAGCCGAGATTGTGCCACTGCACTCCAGCCTGGGCGACAGAGCGAGACTCCGTCTCAAAAAAAAAAAAAAAAAAAAAAAAAAAGAAGAGATGCAGAGGTCCTAACCCCCAGTACTTGTGATTGTAACCTTATTTTGGAAATAGGGTCTTTGCAGGTAATCAAATTAAATTGAGGTCATTAGGGCCCTGATCCAGTATGACTGTTGTCCTTGCAAAAAGAGAAATTTGGACACAGAGGCACACAGACAGGTAAGAACCATGTGAACATGAAAGCAGAGGTCTGGGTAACACACGTATAAGTCAATGAATGTCAAAGACTGCAAGAAAAGCACCAGAAGCTAGGAGAGGTCTCGAACAGAGACTTCCCTCACAGCCTTAGAAAGACTCAGCCCTACTAATACCTTGATCTGGGCCTGCCAGCCTCCAAAAATGAGAGGCAATATGTTTCTGTAGTTTAAGTCACCCAATTTGTGTTACTTTGCTATCTATGACAGCCCTACCGAGCTACTACAGGCGGGTGTTATTATTACCCACAGTTTATAGGCAGGGAAGCTGAAGCTTGACTCTGTCCTGGCTGTAGAGAGAGTCCAATGATGGAGATACTGAAGGGGACAGGAAGTTCAGGAGAGGCTGTTTGTTCCACCAGCTCCTGCTTGGCTGTGGACATTTATTTTTCTTTTTATACAGACGGGGTCTCGCCGTGTTGCCCAGGCTGCTCCTAAACTCCTGGGCTCAAGTGATCCTCCTGGGTTGGCCTGGCTGTGGGCTTTTACTCCTACTGCAGCAATAGGGAGTTTTGCAGTCTGAAGCTCAGGCTGGTGGCTTCTCCCTGCCCCCCTCCAGTCCTTGAAGGCCCAAAAAAGGAAGGGCTGAGTCAGTGGTTGGGGAAAGGAGCCATAAAGAGACACAGGCCAAAGGCTGCCAAGCAGGCTGCTGGGATGAAGGACAGGGGCTGACTCCCAGGGGTGAGGGTCTGGCTGGAAGATGGTGGCCGCACCAGATTGGCCTGTACTGGAAGGGCCTGCAAGTGTTGCCTTCCTTCCCTCTTGGGCTCTCTCAACCTCAGAGTCCTGAATGGGCCTTGGATGGAGGTGGGGACCCTGCCAGGGGCACAGAGAACGGCATGGGCACAGCCAGGGCAGGGAAGCATAGCCATCGGTGGAGGGTGCGAAGATGGGTGGACAGAGAGCAAGGGCTCTGGACTCGGGTACACCTGAGTTCAAACCCTGTTTTCTTTACTCACCAGCTTGCTGAATTTGGTTTGACCTCCCTTGGCCTCAGTCTTCCCATATGTGCAATGTGTGGTACTTGTTTGGACGAACGGAGGCAAGATGGCGCAGTTCCGGGTTCCTCACCGTCAACTTTCCCGCGCCGGGAAAGACACGGGTGGACTGCGCAGGCGCAACCCGACCTCCGGCAGAGAAAAACCGGAACCCGCCTAGCCTCGCCTACCTCCCAGCCCCCGACCCGCCTATGTCCCGCCCACTGCCCCCCCACTTCCGGGCCCAGGACATAAAAGCCGCTCCCGGCGGGTGCGAACTTCCTGGGCCCCTCCTTGCGCGTGGGACCCAGGAACCTCGTCGGAGAACGCCGGAGCGACTTTGTCGGCCGGAGACCGGTGAACCTCGCTCCCTCGTTCACATTGGCTTGTAAATAAAGTTTTTATTTGCCTTGCCTACTTGCCTTTTCTCTGGCATTTGCTCTGGGGGTCGCATTAAAGCAAATCAGTACTGACATAAAAACAGACATGCAGCCTGGCACCATGGCTCACACCTATAATCCCAGCACTTTGGGAGGTTGAAGTGGGAGGATCTCTTGAGCCCAGAAGTTTGAGATCAGCCTAGGCAACATAGTGACAACTTGTCTGTACAAAAAATAATTAGCCAGGTATGCTGGTGTACACCAATGGTCCCAGCAACTTGGGAGGTTGAGGAGGGTGGATCACTTGAACTCAGGAGTTCAAGACCAGGCTGGGCAACATGGCAAAACCCAGTCTCTACCAAAAATATAAAAAATAAAAAATTAGCCAGGTGTGGTGGCCTGTGCCTGTGACCCCAGCTACCCTGGAGGCTGAGGTGGGAGGATCACTTGACCCCAGGAGGTGGAGGTTGCAGTGAGCTGAGATCACACCACAGCATTTCAGCCTGGGTGACAGGAGTTGAGACCCCATCTCAAAAACAAAAGGCTGGGCATGGGGGCTCACTCCTGTAATCCCCGCACTTTGGGAGGCCAAGACGGGCGGATCATGAGGTCAAGAGATCGAGACCATCCTGGCTAACATGGTGAAACCCCGTCTCTACTAAAAATACAAAAAATTAGCTGAGTGTGGTGGTGGGCGCCTATAGTCCCAGCTACTTGGGAGGCTGAGGTGGGAGAATGGCGTGAACCCGGAAGGCAGGGCTTGCAGTGAGCTGAGATCGTGCCACTGCACTCCAGCCTGGGCAACAGAGCAAGACTGTCTCAAAAAAAAAAAAAAAAAGACGTGTAAGGCGGGACACAGTGGCTCACTCTTGTAATCCCAGCACTATGGGAGGTCAAGGTAGGTGGATCACTTGAGCCCGAATTCGAGACCAGGCTGAGCAACATGGCCCTGTCACCACTGAAAATACAAAAAATTAGCCAGGTGTGGGGGTATATGCCTGTGGTCCCAGCTACTTGGGAGGCTGAGGAGGGAGGATTGCTTGAGCCCAGGAGGTAAAGGTTGCAGTGAGCAGAGATCACACCACTGTGCTCCAGGCTGGGTGACAGAGTGAGGCCCTGTTTCAAAAAGGGAAAGAAGGCTGGGCGCAGTGGCTCACGCCTGTAATCCCAGCACTTTGGGAGGCCGAGGTGGGCGGATCGTGAGGTCAGGAGATCGAGACCATCCTGGCTAACACGGTGAAACCCGGTCTCTACTAAAAATACAAAAAATTAGCCGGGCGTGGTGGCGGGCGCCTGTAGTCCCAGCTACTCTGGAGGCTGAGGCAGGAGAACGGCGTGGATGCGGAAGGCAGAGCTTGCAGTGAGCCGAGATCGCGCCACTGCACTCCAGCTTGGGTGACAGAGTGAGACTCCTGACTCCAAAAAAAAAAAAAAAAGGAAAGAAAAATCCCCAAAACAACAAAAACCAGACACATAGAGCAGTGGAATAGAATCCAGAAATAAATTCACACATTTACAGCCAATTCATTTTCCACAAAGGTGCCAAGAACGTACACTGGGGAAGGGGCAGCCTATTCAACAAATGATGCTGGCAAAACTAGATATCCACACGCAGAAGACTGAAACTAGACCCCTCTCACTCACCATACACAAAAAATCACATCGAAATGGTTTTTTTTTTTTTTTTTTTTTTTTTTTTTTTTTTTTTTTTTTTTTTGAGACAGAGTCTCGCTTTGTCACCCAGGCTGGAGTGTGGTGGCATGATCTCGGCTCACTGCAAGCTCCGCCTCCCAGGTTCACGCCATTCTCCTGCCTCAGCCTCCCAAGTAGCTGGGACTACAGGCGCCCGCCACCTCGCCCGGCTAGTTTTTTGTATTTTTTTTAGTAGAGACGGGGTTTCACTGTGTTACCCAGGATGGTCTCGATCTCCTGACCTCGTGATCCGCCCGTCTCGGCCTCCCAAAGTGCTGGGATTACAGGCTTGAGCCACCGCGCCCGGCCGAAATGGTTTAAAGACTTAAATGTAAGATCTGAAACTATGAAGCTACTAGAAGAAAGCATTGGGGAAAGGCTTCAGGAGATTGATCTGAGCAAAGATGCTTTGAGTAAGACCTCAAATGCATGGACAACAAAAGTAAAAATAGACACATGGGATTATATCAAGCTAAACATTTTCTCACAGCAAAGGAAACAATCAACAAAGGGAAGTGACACCTGTGGAATAGGAGAAAATACCTGCAAACTGTGCATCCAAAAAGGGGTTGATAAGCAGAATATATAAGGAGCTCAAACAACTTAATAGCATGAAAACATATAATCTGATGAAAAAATGGGCAAAACATCTGAAGAGACATTTCTCAAAAGAAGACATACAAATGACAAGCAGGTATATGAGAAAATGCTCAATAACACTAGGGAAATGCAAATCAAAACCACAATGAAATATTGTCTCGCCACAGTTCAAATAGCTTTTATTAAAAAGAAAATAGCAGGCTGGGCGCAGAGGCTAACGCCTGTAATCCCAACACTTTGGGAGGCCGAGGCAGGTGGTTCACTTGAGCTCAGGAGTTTGAGACCAGCCTGGGCAACATGGTGAAACCTTGTCTCTATCAAAAATACAAAAAATTAGCTCATGCTTGTAATCCCAGCTACTCGGGAGGCTGAGGCAAGATAATCGCTTAGACCCAGGAGGCAGAGGTTGCAGTGAGCCAAGATTGCGCCATTGCACTCTAGCCTGGGCAACAAGAGCGAAACTCTGTCTCAAAAAAAGAAAGAAAGAAAGAAAGAAAATAACAGATCACGCCTGTAATCCCAGCATTTTGGGAGGCTAAGGTGGGTGGATCGCTTGAGCTCAAGAGTTTGAGACCAGCCTGGCCAACATGGTGAAACTCTGTCTCTACTAAGATACAAAAATTAGCCAGGTGTGGTGGTGGATGCCTGTAATCCCAGCAACTCAGGAGTCTGAGGCAGAAGAATCGCTTGAACCTGGGAGTTGGATGTTGCAGTGAGCCAAGATTGGCTATTATTTTGAGACAGAATCTTGGCTATATAACAAGCCAAGATTGTTATTATTTTGAGACAGAATCTCGCTCTGTTGCTCAGGCTGGAGTACAGTGGTGCGATCTTGGCTCACTGCAACCTCCACCTCCTGGGTTCCAGAGATTCTCCTGCCTCAGCCTCCCAAGTAGCTGGGATTACAGGTGTGCACCACAACACCTGGCTAATTTTTGTATTTTTAGTAGAGGGGGTTTCGCCATATTGGCCAGGCTGGTCTCGAACTCCTGACTTCAGGTGATCAGCCCACCTCGACCTCCCAAAGTGCTGGAATTGCAGGCGTGAGCCACCGCACCTGGCCAGGAATGTAAATTAATACAGAGACTATGGAAAACAATATGGACAGTCCTCGAAAAACAAAAATAGAACTACCACATGATCCAACAGTTCCACTACTGGGTATACAACCAAAAGAAAAGAAATCAGTATATTGAAGAGATACCTGCACTCTGGCATTTATTCAGTACTATTCACAATAGCCAAAATGTGGAATCAACTTTAGTGCCAATCAATGGATGAACAGATAAAGAAAATATGGTATATACATATGATGGAATATTATTCAGCCATAAAAAATAAGAAAATCCTGTCATTTGCAGCAACATGGATGGCACTGGAGGACATTATGTTAAGGGAACATAATGTCAGGCATAGAAAGACAAATATTGCCTGTTCTCACCCATAAATGGGGGCTAAAAAAATTGATCTCATGAAGGTAGAGAGTGGAATGGTGATTACTAGAGACATGGGGAAGGAAGAGTTGGAGGAAAAGGGAGATAAATAGAGGTTAGTTAATGGGTACGAAAATACAATTAGATAGAAGGAGTAAGCTCTAGTGTTCGACAGCACAGTAGAGCCACTATAGTTAACAAGAGTTTGGCCAGGTGCGGTGGCTCACGCCTGCAATTCCAGCACTTTGGGAGGCCGAGGTGGGCAGATCACCTGAGGTCAGGAGTTTGAGACCAGCCTGGCCAACATGGTGAAACCTGTCTCTACTAAAAATACAAAAATTAGCTGGGCGTGGTGGCTCATTCCTGTAATCCCAGCACTTTGGGAGGCTGAGGTGGGTGGATCACCTGAGGTCAAGAGTTTGAGACCAGCCTGGCCAATGTGGCAAAACCCTCTGTCTACTAAAAATACAAAAAATTAGACGGGTGTGGTGACAGGCACCTGTAATGCCAGCTACTTGGGAGGCTGAGGCAGGAGAATCACTTGAACCTGGGAGGCAGAGGTTGCAGTGAGCCAAGATTGTGCCACTGCACTCCAGCCTGGGCAACAAGAATGAAACTCCGCCTCAAAAAAATATATATATATATATGTACGATTATAGGCAAGTTTTTCTTTTTGAGATGGAGTCTCACTCTGTCCCCCAGGCTGGAGTGCAATGGTGCAATCTTGACTCACTGCCACCTCCACCTCCCGGGTTCAAGCAATTCTCCTGCCTTAGCCTCCCGAGTAGCTGGGACTACAAGCGTGCTAGCTACTGGCCTGGCTAATTTTTGTATTTTTAGTAGAGATGGGGTTTCATTGTGTTGGCCAGGCTGGTCTCGAACTCCTGACCTCAGGTGATCCACCCCCCTCGGCCACTCAAAGCGCTGGAATAATAGGCGTGAGCCACCTCGCCCGGCCCAATGGCCGTCTTTCTTCATTTGGTCTTTTCTTTTCCTTTTCGTGTTAACAGCAGCAGAACATTTCGTATGAGAGGACTCTTGGGCAGTGGCTTCTATTCTGAGGCCCACTGGAAACCAGGACCGTCAGGCTTGCCTCATCTCTGTGGCAAGGTTGTGCTTTGATTTTTTTTTTTTTTCCTCTCGCAATCTCATAGGAATTGCAGGACACCAAGAGAAAGTGATCCTTCAAAGAGTTTTACTTTTCCTTTATTCCCGTGATTCCTCCCTGTCCTGGGCACCTTGCTGGAAGCAACCTCAGGGAGCAATAAGGCAGCTAACATCCATCAACTCTCAGAAGGCAGCCGGAAAAGGGTGATCCAGTTGATGGTCTATCTTGAGTTGTTTAAGGAGTTATTTTCTGCCCCAGAGTCACAAAGATAATCTCCATTTTACTCTTCTGGTTTTGCAACTTTGCCTTCCCACTTAGATCTTTTTTTTTTTTTCTGAGATGAAGTCTTGCTCTATCGCCCAGGCTGGAGTGCAATGGCGCTATCTTGGGTCACTACAACTTCCACCTCTTGGGTTCAAGTGGTTCTCCTGCCTCACCCTCCTGAGTAGCTGGGATTATAGGCGCATGCCACCGTGCCTGGCTAATCTTTGTATTTTTAGTAGAGACAGGGTTTCACCATGTCGGCCAGTCTGGTATTGATCTCCTGACCTCAGGTGATCCACCTGCCTCGGCCTCCCAAACTGCTGGGGTTTTAGGCGTCCCACCGTCCCCGGCCAACAGTCACGTTTCTAATAGGCAGAGTGTCTTCCTGTGGCCTGGTGGCGTTGGGCTTGTGTCTGGAATCTGCCTAGCAGCTCTCTAAGTCCTGGCCTCAATTTGTAGCTCTGAGAAACAGCCACACGAAGCAGAGAGATCATGGATGTGAATGAAACTGCCCTGTAAATCAGAAGAGGTGCAAGGAGGCTGTGGGCAGATGCTGATGAGGCCAAGCAGGCTCCTGAGAAACAGAGGCAGCACCCAGAGGGCAGAGGCAGCCTGGGAGCCCTGCCCTCCTCTCAGCTCCGTCCCTGCCCCCAGTGACCACCTTGGGAGGTGATACCTTATGTGTGGGAGGGCAGGGCCTCTGTCTCTTCTCAAAGGTGTAACCCAGTACCAGGGCTATGAGAATGCCCAGGGCTCTGAAGATCTCCTGAGCTGCCCACTGGATGTGGGGCAAAGCCCTTCTGGGTACCAGAAAGATGGGGGTTTCCAGGAGTCATTGTTCCTGTGTTTTGGCTTGTTCCTTAGATGGGGTGTGGTGGGAGAGGCTGGACTTGACAGAAGACCTGGGCCCTGCTCCTCGATCATCCAGGACTCAAACCGGGACCCTTTGCCTCTCTAGGCCTCAGTCCCTGACGTATAAACTAAGATATTATTTCTGTCCTGTGGTAAAATTCTGAATTCTCTTTCCCACCTCAAATTACAAGAGGTATTTATTGAATGATTTCTGGGTTTGGTGGGGGAAAGCCTCCATATACTTTGTTTGTTTTCTGAGATGAGGGTCTGGTTATGTTTCTCAGGCTGGATTTGAACTCCCGGGCTCAAGTGATCCTTTTGCTTCCACCTCCTAATAGCTGGGACTACAGGTGCCTGCCACCACGCCCAACAACCACTATACACTTTTATCAATTTAATCCTTACACCTCTAAGAGGTAGCTACTATTGGCAAGTGACAAAGATGGAATTTATGCTTTTGTAGTTTTAGGAATGCATTAGCTGGGTGCAGTGGCTCACATTTGTAATCCCAGCACTTTGGGAGGCCGAGGCGGGTGGATCACAAGGTGAGGAGTTCGAGACCAGCCTGGCCAACATGGTGAAACCCCGTCTCTACTACAAATACAAAAATTAGCCAGGCGTGGTGGCACATGCCTGTAATCTTAGCTACTTAGCAGGCTGAAGCAGGAGAATTGCTTGAATCTGGGAGGCGGAGCTTGCAGTGAGCTGAGATCACACCACTGCACTCCAGCCTGGGCGACAGAGTGAGACTTCGTCTCAGAAAAAAAAAAAACAAAAAAACAGAATGCATTGCCCCAGCCCTGTGAGGCCCCCCAGGTCATGGGTCCCTGGCAGTTGGCACCACTTCCACTCCACTGCCTGATGCCGTGTGCTTATCCGGCCAGTGTCTTCCACCTGCCACCAGGCCCTCCTGAGACCCTCTGATGTGCTCAGCTGTGGGCTTTACTGAAGGCCTGGGGGACGTGTGTCTGGTGTCGGACCCTAGCTCGCCAAGCCCTGCAGTGGTCAGTCTCTAACACAGGTTTCCCAGTCCACAGACATGCTTGTCAGCCTCTCGTGGCTGTTTGGCTTACATTCTGATTTATTGAAAATGCTAGGCTGGGCGTGGAGGCTCACCCCTGTAATCCCAGCACTTGGGGAGGCTGAGGCAGGTTGATTGCTTGAACCCAGAAGTCCCAGAACAGCCTGGACAGCATAGCAAGAACCCATTTCTGCTAAAAATACACAAAAATTAGCCAGACGTGATGGCATGTGCCTGTGGTCACAGCTACCCAGGAGGCTGAAGTGGGAGGATCACTTGAGCCCTGGGAAGTTGAGGCCGCAGCCAGCTGTGATCACACCACTGCACTCCAGCCTGGGTGATAGGGAGACAGAGCAAGATTCTGTCTTGAAACAAAACAAAACAAAACAAAACAAAAAAAAAAAAAGAAGAAGAAGAAAAAGAAAAACAGAAATCTGGCAGTACCAGGCCTGTGTTTGCTCAGGAAAAAATTCGCGGGAACTGCGGGCCCTTGGCCTGACTTAGCCCTGTGCTCCTTCTCAGAGTGCCTCTTACCTCTAGTCCCCTTCCCTCATCTCTGTCCTCATTTCTGTTATGTGCCCCCTTCCAGAGGTGGGTGAATTTTTTTACTCCTATGTAGTCTGTATGTCAAGTCAAACAATTGAAGGGAAGCTCTGCTCGCTATATCCTGCTCTTGTTGACTGACAGACCACTTGAACACATCGAGGCTCCTTCCTCCCTCCCTCCATCCCTTCTTTCTTTTCTTTCTCTCTCTCTTTCTTTCTCTTTCTTTCTTTCTTTCTTTCTCTCTTCCTTCCTTCCTTTCTCTCTTTTTCTTTCTTTCTCTCTTTCCTTCCTTCTTTTCTTTCTCTCTTTCTTCCCTCATTCTTTTTCTCTCTCTCTTTCTTTCTCCTTCCTTCCTTTCGCCTCTCACCCCCCAGCTCTGTCTTTCTTTCTTAGATGGGGTCTTATTCTGTCACCCAGGCTGGAGTACAGTGGTGTGATCACAGCTTACTGGAGCCTTGAACTCCTGGGTGATCCTCCTGAGTTGGCCTCTCACCTCCTTCTCCTGAATAGCTGGGATTACTGGCACATGCCACCATGCCCAGCTCTCTGCTGTTTTTTAAAAGCATGGTGGTCCCCATTCGATACAGTGGGTGCCTTCCCGGGGCTGATGCTTTGGTCCCCTCTCAAAGCACCGATCAGGTCTCAGTTAGGTGAGTGCGGAGTCCCTCTGTGATGTGGGGGAAGCTGCCTGTTTGACTCACAGAAGAGACAGAGATAAAAGGAGATCAAGTGACCAACTTCAAACCCTAAGCCAGTGAGTCAGCGTTTAACCCCAAGCCTTGTCCTTGGCTCGGGCGTCCCCTCACCGTATCCTGAGGGTTATAGGTAATTAGAACCTCTCCCTGAGGACACTGAACACTGGTTACAGGTCCTCCCTGGCTGTGTGTTCTGCTCAGGTAGGGAACGTTGACTCACACCCAGGCCGTGCCAGTGGCCAAAACAACCTAGAGATCATTCCCTCCGCCTAGGTCTTTCATGTCAGCTGGAGTAGCTTGGCAGCAGCTTCTGGAGTTCACTGTTGAGGGCGATTCTGCATCTGTGCTCAGCGAAGGGGATGGAGTACTACTGTTGACTGGTGATACTTGCTGTGGGCTGGGAAACAAGCAGTGGGGGCTTGTGTCTCGAACTGACATCCTGGATCTAGCCTGTGGGTCAGAGGCCCCTCATGGGGTTGAGGGGAGCTCATGAGAGAGAACTGGGCTCTACAGTTTTTATAAAGGGAGCTGAAGCACGAAGGAGACAGTTGAAGGCATGACCCTCAGGCTACACACAGGCCAAGCCATCCTCAGTGTGCCTGCCACTCCCACAGACCCCTTCTCAGAGGCTGCCAGGCTGGTGCCACAGAGCCCACGCCCCCACCTCCAGCTACAGCTGATTGGACGTGGGTGGGAACCCCATCTATAGGCTGATTCACCAGGCTTTGAGGCAACCAGGTGGGAAATTAACCGGACAAGTAGATCCTCTTTGGGGGAATGTGAATTCAAGGCAAAGAGTGGAAGAGTTGGCAGCAAGAACTGAAGCTGTAAGATGAAAATGGAGAGAGTGAGGAGAGAGGCTGCGTGGGGGTAATGATACACCCTAGAGTGATGAGGCTCCCACCCCAGTTCCTGAAGCTGACATGACCAGCTCCCTGGAGTCACCTTGGGTGAGGGTGTGGGAGGCAAGAAATATAGGCTTGTTTACCAATAATTGGGTCCCAATTACCCATTGAATCGATCTCTTTTTGTAAAAAAAATCCTCATTTATTTATTTATTTACTTTTAAATTTTTATTATTATATTTTTTGAGGCAGAGTTTCACTCTGTCATCCAGGCTGGAGTGCAATGGCATGATCTCTCACTGCAACCTCCACCTCCCGGGTTCAAGCAATTCTCTTGCCTCAGCCTCCCAAGTAGCTGGGATTACAGGTGCCCACCACCATGCCTGGCTAATTTTTGCATTTTTAGTAGAGATGGGCTTTCACCATGTTGGCCAGGCTGGTCTTGAGCCTCTGGCCTCAAGTGATCCACCCGCCTCGGCCTCCCAAAATGCTGGGATTACAGGCATGAACCACCGCGCCCAGCCTTATTTATTTATTTATTTATTTATTTATTTATTTTTGAGACGGAGTCTTGCTCTGTCGCCGAGGCTGGAGTGCGATGGCGCCATCTTGGCTCACTGCAACCTCTGCCTCCTGGGTTCAAGTGATTCTCCTGCCTCAGCCTCCCGAGTAGCTGTTCAAGTGATTCTCCTGCCTCAGCCTCCCGAGTAGCTGGACAAGTACAGGCTCGTGCCACCATGCCTGACTAATTTTTGGTATTTTTAGTAGAGACAGGGTTTCACCATATTAGCCAGGATGGTCTCGATCTTTGGACCTCACAATCTGCCCGCCTCAGCCTCTCAAAGAGCTGGGATTATAGGTGTGAACCACTGCACCCGGCCTTATTTACTTTTTTAGAGACAGGGTCTCACCATGTTGCCCAGGCTGGAGTAAGGTGGTGAAATCACAGCTGATTACAGCCTTGAACTCCTGGGCTTTAGTGATCCTCCTGCCTCAGCCTCCCAAGCAGCCAGGACTACGGTCTTGTGCCACACCCAGCTAAATTCACTTATTGTAGAGACAGGGGTTTTGCTATTTTGTCTAGGCTGGTCTCAAACTCCTGGGCTCAAGGGATCCTCCTGACTCAGCCTCCCAAATAGCTGGGAATACAGGTTTGAATCACAGCACCCAGACACTTGAATCTATTTCTGACCATAGGGGTTTTTCCTGTGCTGAGGGCTGGGGCCTGCTCTGTAGGCCGACTGGGCCTCAGCTTCCAGGTGCGGACGGCAAGTCCACACGGGCTTCCTGTGAGATCGTGGAGTGGGGTTCCTCCTGTGACAGCTGACTTCAGTTAGACCTCATGCTAGGAGCATTTCCAGAGCCATGGAGGGCCGGGGACCAGCCACTGTGGGTAGAGCATGGCATCTTCCCCGTGACACCTGTCTTCAGGTGCCAGGTCTAGGAACAGGTCTTAGTCTTGGGGTGGTAATTTGACCTTAAGAAAACACGTACATTCCTCACAGCTGCAGTCTGGTTTGCCTTTTCATTACTTCAATAAATATTGACAGTGGATAGATAAAAGCCTGGGCTTGGGAGCCAGGCAACCTGGATTTGAATCCTGGCGGTGGTGTGGCCTTGGACAAGTTATATGAGCTCTCTGTGCCTCAGTTTCCTCAGCCATAAAATGGGGGTAGTAATGGCCCCTCAGGGGGTCACTGGGAGGGATAAATGTGAACACTTACAACAGTGTGAGGCACTTAGTTTGTTCTGCTAAGTGTGAGGCCTTGTGCCCTGTGTGAGCTGCTGAGGGTGCAAAGTGGATCCGGCCCCTGCTCTCACAGAGCTTACAGTCTAGCATTCAGCAGTGGCTATGGGTCCTGCCACACCTTGTCTTTCTTTCTTTCTTTTTTTTTTTTTTTGAGGCGGAGTCTTGCTCTGTCGCCCGGACTGGAGTGCAGTGGCCGGATCTCGGCTCACTGCAAGCTTCGCCTCCTGGGTTTACGCCATTCTCCTGCCTCAGCCTCCCGAGTAGCTGAGACTACAGGCGCCTGCCACCTCGCTCAGCTAGTTTTTGTGTTTTTAGTAGAGACGGGGTTTCACCGTGTTAGCCAGGATGGTCTCGATCTCCTGACCTCGTGATCCGCCCGTCTCGGCCTCCCAAAGTGCTGGGATTACAGGCTTGAGCCACCGCGCTCGGCCCACACCTTGTCTTTCACACTGTGGGGAAACTGCTCTTTTCTGGGCTTGGTCTCAGCCAGCCTTTGTGAGACCGCCATCTGCCCCACATGTCTAGTCCTGCTGTCTGATTCCACAGCTGGCGTGTGCTGGCCAGTGACTGAGAGGAGGGAGGCGTTAGGGCTGTGACTCAGGAAGACCAGTATGTCCCGGGGGAGGCAGGGATGGAGGACGGAGGGAAACAATAGCAACCCCAGGGGCAGCAGCGGCAGCTCCCTCTGTTGAGGTCCCACTGTGCCTGGCGCCAAGTCCTGTGCTTTATGGACACCCCTGTTTTTGTGTGCCGGCATTGCTGTAGCAGTTCACCTCCTACTGGGTGGCTTAAGACAGAAACTTATATCTTTCACAATTCCAGAGGCCAGAAGTCCCAAATCAAGGTGTCAGCTGGGACACGCTCCCCCGAGACGCTCTGGGGAGAATCCTTCCTGGCCTCTTCCAACTGTTGGTGGCTTCTGGCATTCCTTGGTTTGTGGCAGCGAGCTCCAATCTCTGCCTATCTCAATCTCAGTCTATCTTTACATGGAATTCTCTTTGTGCGTATTTGTGTTTTGTGTCTGTGTCCAAATTTCCCTCTGTTTTTATGTTTTTACTTTATTATTATTTTTTATTAAGATTAAATCTCTCTATGTTGCTCAGGCTAGTCTTGAACTCCTGGGCTCAAGCCATCTCCTGGCCTCGGCTTCCGAAAGTGTTGGGACTATAGGCACGAGCCACCACATCTGACCAAATTTCCCTCTTTTTGTAAGGACACCAGTCACATTGGATTTAGGGCCCACCCTAATCCAGTATGAACTAATCTTAATTGGATTACATCTGCAAAACTCCATTTCCAAATGAGGTCACATTCACAGGTTCTGATGGACGTGGAGATTTTAGGCAACACTATTCCCTGCAAATCCCTTAGTCATCACTTGATCAGAATGAATTCAGTGCTGTTAATTTATCCTGCTTTACAGATGAGAAAACTGAGGCACAGGCCAGCCCAACGTCACACAGCAAGCTGACGTAAACCCAGCTCTCTGACCTACAAAGGGCCGCCTTGTCCCTAACCAGACACTGTGGCGCTGGAGGAGTACATAAGCCTCACTCAGGAGGAAGAAGGAGGCAGCAACAGGAAATTCCTTCACCAGCGTCCAAGGCTGCTTATCAGTGCAGGGACTGACCTTCAGCCTCTCATTCTTTTTACCCTCTTTCTCTATAGACCCCAGTGCTTCCCTGAGGCAGGCAGGAAGTGGCTCAGCCTAGTGCTCTGCTGAGGCCTGTTTTCTGCTGACCTGGCCCATATTAGCCCGCAGAGGCAGCAGCAACTCAGGAGGAAAAGAACTGGCTGGAACAAGCTGGAAAGAATGTGTATCTGGGGTCAAGCAGAGGGGAGAGGGCGACAGCCTGCAGCCAGAGGCCCATTGCCAGGGAAGGGCCTTTATCTCCTCTCCGAGGCTGGGCTCTTTCACGTATCAGGGACACGGAAGCTCAGAGTGGTGAGGCCTAGCCCTGTGGCCTGGCCAGAGGCCCTGCCTTAGCTCAGAGCTGCTGATTGGAATCGGAGGGGTGTATTCGTCAGGGCAGGGAGGGCCCTTAGAGACATTGTACACATAATTGAGCATCAGACTCCCTACCTCAGGATCCTCAGGCCCAGGTGCAGGGGTGCATGCCTGTCATCCCAGCACTTTAGGAGGTCAAGGCGGGAGGATCACTTGAGGTCCTGAGTTCAAGGTTACAGTGAGCTATGATTGCACCATTGCACTCCAGCCCGGAGACGACAGAGTAAGACCCTGTCTCCAAAGCAATCAGTCAATCAATAAGAGAATCCTCCTCAACACAGCTCTCTAGACAGCTACTATCAGTCAGTTGGAGCTGGCATAAGAGTTGAAAATGACCCTGTGGTTCTAATTCCAATTCCAGACCCAGAAGTCTGAGCCTTGGTGGCATCTCGCAGTATACCGAAGCCTGGAGAGGTCCCGCGGCCAGACGAGAGGCAGGGTGGAACCAGGTCTCCCATCCAGAGTCCAGGCACCATTTCATGACACTGGGACTTCTTTTTTTTTTTTCCCTGAGACAGAGTCTCTCTCTGTTACCCAGGCTGGAGGGCAGTAACACGACCTCAGCTCACTGCAACCTCTGCCTCCTGCGTTAGCAATTCTCTGCCTCAGCCTCCTGGGTAGCGGGGATTACAGGTGCCTGCCACCACGCCTGGCTAATTTTTGTATTTTTAGTAGAGATGGGGTTTTACCATCTTGGCCAGGCTGGTCTTGAACTCCTGACCTCGTGATCCACCTGCCTCGGCCTCCTAAAGTGCTGGGATTACAGGTGTGAGTCACTGCACCCAACGACACTGGGACTTTTTACACAGGGGCGACACCCAAACCTTCCTGCCTTCCCCCTCACTGTGAATCACTCTTGGCTGCTACCAACAGCGAGGTTTCGCATCTGCTGCAATTGCAGCCCTGGCACTGGGGTTCGAGGACAGCTGCTCCTGCTGCAGGACCCACCCCGTCCCCGGGCAGTGTGGCCTCTTTAGTCAGGAAACTCAAAATTGTTTTGAAGTACAAGTAGGAGTTTGCCTGGGTGAAAAAGTTCAAGGAGGGAATTCTGGGCAGAAGAATCAGCATCAGTGAGGACGAGACCAAGCAGAAGGAAGAGGGGCGGGAGGGGGCTGAAGGGACTAGGAGCAGCAGAGACACACGAAGCCATTGCTCACAAGACCTGGCTCTAGTCTTGGTTTAGCTACGAGCTTGCTGGGATGCTCGGAACAAGTCCCTGCCCTTCTGGGCCTCAGTTTCCCCATTGGTACAGTAGGGAGGCAGGGCTGGATGCTTTGTCAGGGTTCCCTAGTACCCTTCTCATCTCTTTCGTGGCCAGTGCAGGGGACCCAGATAGTGATCTTTGGAGAGGCCCAGCCTGGCCTGGAACTCCACATTTCCTGGGCCTCTGCCTGGCCCATTCCAGGATTGCAGGCAAGAGAGACACTGTGTCCTTCTCTCCTCTCTGTGCCCTGGCAAAGGGTACGAGACACACAGTGCTCTGTGACCCTGGGAGAATCACATACACTCTCTCTGGGTCCTTTCCTCCATGGTACAGCTAGCCCCTGGCTGGGACCCAAGGCTCTGACAGCTGGGAGGGTGGCTGGAGGCGGGGACGCCTGCATAGCCAAGGAATGTGTTTACTTCCCCCATGTGCTGGAAGGAAACTGAGCAAGGCCCCTGCTGAATTCCTTCCCAGTCAGGCCTGCAGGCCTCTGCACCTCCTCCCCAAGCTGGCCTCATTGTTCTAGGCAACTCCTCTTACAAGCTACATTTCTGGGACCCTCTTGCCTCATTTTATATCCCTCCATGGATATAAACCCTGACATAGTTGGGGTAACCCATTGGCGTCAGGCTCTTGGCCTGGACCCAGGACCTGGGGCCCTCCCAGCCAACTCTGCATCTAACCACTGTGAGGCCCTGGCAAGTCGCTTGCCTGCTCCAGCCTCAGTTTCCCCTTTCTATTATGAGGGGATAGGTGGAAGTGGGCTCTGAAGGCTCCTTCAGTCCCAGGAGTCAGCACCTCAGCGACACCTCCTGGGAAGGCAGGGTCATCCGACGGTTGTGAGCACAGGCTGCCATTTGCCAGGAGGCTCCAGCACTTGGAGGTGCCAGGCTCCATTCCAGGTGCTGCTGACACAGCAGCAATTGAGACAGGTGCAGTCCCGTCCTCAGCGAGAGGGGCCATGTTGAACAAATACTTCATTGTAAACTGGGTGCATGTTCCAGAGAAGACTCGTGATGAACCAGTTATGAGAGAGGGAAGAGCCTGCTCTAGATGGGGGTCAGGGAAGGGCTGACCGGGGAGGTGACATTTAGGTGAGATGTGGAGGAGAGATGGTACCAGTGTCAAGAAAGGGGTGGGGGAGAGTGCTTCAGGCTGAAGGCCAGTTTGTTCAGTGGAATGAGGGGCAAAGACTGAGTGGAGACCGTGGGGGCAAAGAAATGATTCCAACATTTACAGCCTGGGGGACCTGAGAAAGGGCCCTTAACCTCCCCGGTGTCATTTTCACCATCTGTAAATCAGTGATAGTATCCTAAGGATTTAATCATGTAGCGCCCCCTGCTTGCTTCAGGGCCTTAGGAAGAAGAAGCACTAAAATGGCAGCGAAGTATCTAGTTACATTCTGTGCAGGTGTGATTTCTATTAGTCTGCTTATACCCTTTGCTTGTTCATTTTTTCTGGTCTCTGGAACTTGATTTAAGATCTCTGTTTTTTGATTCTTTTGCTCCTATTTTCTAATTTGTACTTTCATGTTACTTTTTATGGCTTCCTTTACACTTCTGTTAAGGTGACATTATTAATATTATGATTACTGCTATTATTATTATTTTCCATGAGTCTGTCTTACAAGCGGAAAACGGAATTGTGGGAGAATGCTTCCAAGTGTGTAAGCTGCCGTGCAAATATGAGGAACTCTTATCACATACCCAAACTGTCTTGGAGCTGCATTGATATATAACATATTGTATCACAGAATCAAAAACTCCATGTAAACCTGCAGCCTCATCCCTGTGCCAGGGAGAGGCAAACATGAGGCATTTTTCCCCATGTGGCTTTAGGGACTTGAGTGAAGAATGTCCCAAAAGGAGACAGGTCCTGTGGGAAAGGCTGACGAAACTGAGAAGAGAAGCTCTGGGAGCCCAGAGCACTGTCTGCAAGACTGGGTGGCCCTCCTGAGGGAGAGAACTGGGTTCGTATGCAGAGTGAATGAATGAATATGAGGCAGACTTTTCTAACACTTTTCTAGCTAATCTATTCCAAAGACAAAGTGACCTGAGAGGTAGTAAGCACCCTGTCACTCTACCTGTGTGAACTGTACAGTTACTCTTTCTATTAATACAGTGGTTTGGAGAGGATTCAAGCTTTGGGTGGAAGATGTGTGTATTGGGGGAGATGGGAGGGTAAAGACTACGGGAAAATAAGAGAGAATGTGTCATCAATTAGGATTAGATTTGACTGCAGGAAACAGAAGCCCAAAACAGTAATGTCTTATACCACACGGATACTTTTCTTTCTTACTTACTTCTTTCTCCCATGAAAGTCTGAGGATGGGTAATCCGGGCTGGTGTGGTAGCTCTTCTCTGCCTAATTGCAGGGATAAGGGGGTGAGAGGGGGGTCATGCCTCCTCTCTTTCAAATCACATTCCCTATGATGTGGCCTTCATCCTCATGGTCCAAAATGGTGGCCAGCATATCCACATTCCCGGGAGCAAGATGAAAGAAGGGACAGTGTCAGAAGGATGAAGGGGCAAAGCTGGAAAGGGCAAAGGAAGATTCTCAGAAGCTGCCAGGGGTGTTGATGCTCTCACCTCATTGGCTAGACTTAGTCACATGGCCATGGCCAGTGGCCAGTGGCAAAGGAGGATGGGAAAAGTTCGGGGTGGCCATGGTTGCAGCTACCAAGTCCATCTTTGTGGAAGAGGAGAAAGGATGTTGAGGGACAATCAGCAGTCTCTTCCCTAGATGATATTCCTGATCTCTTTCCATTCTAAAAGTCGAGTCCATGTGTTTGTTGTTCTCAATTCCCTATCACTATAACCAAGGTCTGAACACTTGCCATTGGCCCAAAGCAGGGATCTGAGTGACATGGAACGGTGAGACAGGTGAGGGAAGGCAGGAGAGCTCAGAGAGATGCCAGATATTGAAGAAGGGCAGACTCTCCATTCTTCTTGCTGACTAAGCACCTTCCCAATGTTTGGAAGTCTGTTTCTGGGAACATGTGAACTGAGCAACCTGAAAAATTGCCTTCCCTTGGGGCAATCAAGTGTTCTGTCTTTGGCTTTCAAAGCTGGGCAAGTTGTGAAATGGGTACTTGAAGGATGTTTTCATATTTGTACAAAAATGGAGGTGAAGCTATTGTTCACTGTGTCAGGAAGTGCCCTGGATTTAACTGCTTGTGTGAAGGGATTCATTCTGGAATTCAGAATCAGGAAAACGCTTATCTCCAGCTGAGCTCATATGACTTTCTTAGTCTGCCAACACATCAGATAATGCAGTGGCCCTCTGTTGTGTTTGTTTCTTAGCATTATGCCTTTCTCCTCCTTTTGGTAACGTCAGCTGCTTTTCTTCTGTGCAACCCACCCCCTCCCCACCCCAGCTTTCAGTCCATGTGCTTCTTCTGATGAGGCTGAGTCCATCCTTTCTTCTCCTCCAGGGGTTAGCACAATACTCAGGCCTGTCTAATTGGAGTCATGGTGATGAACTTGGATTTGTTCATGGTCCAGTTTGGGCCATTAAGAGACAGCCCTGGGACTTCTGCTAACATAATTAGTGGAGTGGTGGGGAGGGGTGAGGGGAAACACATCTTTTCCAGTGTGGGTGCTAAGCTGAGAAGATGTAAATCTGGAGGTGCTGGTGGCTATCTTTGCACCTTAGAGAAAGAATTTTCTTGGGAATGAGGGAATAGAATCAATACAGAGGACAGCAGAGCAGAGAAAGGAGAGTGTGACACATTGCCAATGACATTACCGAGCCCCTGGAACCAGCCATGCCTGAAGCTGTTATACCGCTGAATTTCTTTCTTTCTTTCTTTCTTTTTTTTTTTTTGAGATGGAGTTTTGCTGTTGTTGCCCAGGCTGGAGTGCAATGGCATCATCTCGGCTCACCACAACATCCGCCTCCCGGGTTCAAGTGATTCTCCTGCCTCAGCATCCAGAGTAGCTGGGATTACAGGTGCACGCCACTATGCCCAGCTAATTTTGTATTTTTAATAGAGACAGGGTTTCTCCATGTTGGTCAGGCTGGTCTCTAACTCCCGACCTCAGGTGATCCACCCACCTCAGCCTCCCAAAGTGCTGGGATTACAGACATGAGCCACCATGCCCAGCCTACCTCTAAATTTCATAGTATATGAGTCAATGTTCTTTTTTGCGTAAGCCGGTTTGAGCTGAGTTTCCATTACATGCAAATGAAATTATCCCCAATAATATATTAACTAAAACATAATTCTGCCAGGAAATGGAGATAAGAATTTTGTGATTAAGAATGCAAAGTCTGGCCGGGCACAGTGGCTCACGCCTGTAATGCTAGCATTTTCGAAGGCCAAGGCCAGTAGATTGTTTGAGGCCGGGAGTTCAAGACCAGTCTGGCCAACATGGTGAAACTCCTTCTCTAGCTAACAATATAAAAATTAGCGGGTCATGGTGTTGCTTGCCTTTAATCCCAGCTACTCAGGAGGCTGAGGCATGAGAATTGTTTGAACCTGTGAGGCAGAGGCTGCAGTGAGCCGAGATCCCACCACTGCACTCCAGCCTGGGCAACACAGCAAGACTCTGTCTCCAAAAAAAAAAAAAAAAAAAAAAAGGGCTGAGTCATCTCAGCCTGGTGATGTATCTGCTGTTCTGCTGCTTCTATAGACAACATGTTGGGAGCCTAACGAGCTTGGACACTGTGGCAGACTGTCTGTGAAATGGTTGCCGGTGATTCAACCCTGTGCGTATGTGCTGCCTCCCAGTGGGAGGTGAAATCCATTCTCCCTCCCCTTAAATCATGACTCATAGCTTGTTTTGTGACTTGCTTTGACTAATAGAGTGTGGCTTATGTGATGGTGTGCTAGTTCCAGGCTGAGGCCTTACGAGACCTGGAGGCTTCTGCTTTGACTTCCTTAGAGTTCTGAGCTGCCATGTAAAGAGGTCTAGTTACCTTGTGGGAAAGATTATGAGGCCATGGGAGAGATGAGGCCTGGGCAGGCACCCGATGTTTCAACCCCCACTGTGGAGGCATGAGACATGTGAGGGAAGTTATCTCGAACACTGTAGCCCCAGCCAACACCATGCATAGCAGAAGAACCACCCAGGTGAGCTCAGCCAACCCATGTGTGGGATATGATGAGGTTTCTCTTCAAATAATCTGATCAATCTTTTATTCTTTAATTCATAGTACCCGCCCCCCCTTTTCTCCTTTTTCTTTTTCCTTTTTGCCTTTGTTAGATGCCCAGGCACACTTCAGTACCAGGCGTTATCAGTACCAGCTCACATTCGTTTCTTTATTTGGAAAGAGGACTAACTTTCTAGCTCATTACAGACACCCCTTCCCCTTCCTCTTTACTTTCTTTTATGTGCCCACCCTATCTAAAAAAAAAAAAAAAAATCAACGTTTAGTCAACCAGGATTAGTTTAGATTGTACGACCTGATCCCGGCCAATGGGGAAAGGGTACAAAGGCAGGACTTGCGCCAAGAATAAAAGCTCTCATGCCCTTTGTTCAAGTGTGGTCTCATGGCAACTAGCCAAGAAGGCACCCCTCTGCGCAGAAGTAAAATTGCTTTGCTAAGAATCCTTTGTTCGAGTGTTCAATTTCCTTAGGATTTTGAGCATTATTCGTAACACATGGAAATCATGAGAAATAATAAATTGATATTTTGAGCCAAGTCATTCCAGCACTTAGGGAGGCCAAGGTGGGAGGATCGCTTAAGCCCAGGAGTTTGAAGCCAGACTAGGCAACATAGTGAGACCTTGTCTCTACAAAATATAAATTAGCCAGGTATGGTGGTGCATGCCTGTGATTACAGCTACTTGGGAGGCTGAGGTGGGAGGATTGCTTGAGCCCAGGAGGTTGAGGCTGCAGTGAACTGTGACTATGCCACTGCACTCCAGCGTGGGTGACAGAGCAAGACCCTGTCTCAAAAAAAAACAAAAAGGCTATTTTAAGCCGTGAGTTTTTGGGTTGGTTTGTGTTGCAGCAAACCAAATGTTACTGTTTAAGTTGACTGAAACACCCACTTGAGCAATTTTGGAATATCAGGATGTGTCACTGTATTAGTCGTTTCTTGCATAGCTGTAAAGAAAATACCTGAGACTGGGTAATTTATAAAGAAAAGAGGTTTAATTGGCTCACAGTTCTGCAAGCTGTACAGGAAGCATGGTGCTGGCATCTGTTCAGCTTCTGGGGAGGCCTCAGGAAACTTACAATCATGGCAGAAGGGGAAGGGGAAGCCAGCACATCTTACATGGTAGGAACAGGAGCAAGAGAGAGAGGGCAGGGGCTGCACACTCTTAAACCAACCAGATCTCATGAGAACTCACTTACTATCATGAGAACAGCACCAAGGGGGATGGTGCTAAACCATGCATGAGAAATCTCCTTGCCCCCTCCTCGCCCCCACATGATCCAATCACCTCCCACTAGGCCCCACCTCTGACACTGGGGGGTTAGATTTGGGTGAGGACACAGATCCTAACCATATCATCACTCACTGGGTGTCTTATCTGAATGAGGCCCTCACTGAGAAACCATGGTGGGCTGTGTTGGGACTGAGGGTCAGATTGGTAGAGCATCAAGACTAGGATTCTGGAACAATGAGAGAAGGAACTCTGCTTCGGCACTGGAGGGTCCTGGGTTGCTGGGAGTTCACCTCGAGGAAAGAGAGAGGTAGAGTCAAGATATTTGCTTGGCAGCCTGACGGATGTCAGGGAACACCATTTGTGAGGCAGTCATTTGAGCTGCCTTCAGCCCAGCCTCCTTTTGGGGAGCTGAAGGGAGGGAGAGCAGAGACTGGCTGCCCTAATCTCCCAGGTGGTGGCGGGCACGGCGGCAGGGGAGAAGCCCTCTCACAGCCCGCCTTGGGACAAATAGGCCCACGAGGGCTGCAGTGCGGTGGACAGAAGGCCAGGAAAAGGTGGTCTGGGACAGGGACTCTGGAATCACAGACCACCGAGTCCTTATGGGCTTAGAAGACCCTGGGCCGGGAGAAACCAGAGTTAAGATTTAAACGTCTCTACCCTCCTCTGTTTTTTTCATCATCCTGCTTCATTTGGGATTTGCCTTTCTAAACCATCTGAAATCCTTTTCAGAAGCAGGTGGGAGGCACATCAAATGCCTGAGAGCTGGGATTATCCCCGGAACCCCAGCAGGAGGGAGTGGAGCCCGCAGTGCCCCCTCGGGCTGCACCTGACCCACCCCAGGAGGGCCTGGAGTGTGAGCGCATGAGTGTGTGTGTGAGTATATGGAGGGGTGTGTGTGTGACTGTGTGAACATATGTAAGCATGTGTACGCGAGCACTTGTAAGAGCTGTGTGAAAAATGAGTGTGTGTTAGTGTATGAGAGTATGGGTGTGTGAGTGTTGTGTCTACGTAAGTGTGCACGAGAGTGTTTGCGAGTGTGCAAGCTGTGTGGAAATGGGTGAGCTCTGGTTTGTATGAGTGTGTTGGTGTGCAAGGGTGTGACTGTGAGCCTGAATGTGTGTATGTCTGTGTTAGCATGTGAGTGAGTGAGTGTCTCTGAGTGTGTGAGTTTGGGGTGATTTGTGTGAAACGTGTTAGCGTGAGTGTGTGTGAGAGTGTGCACGTGTGAGAATGAGAACACGAACGTGTGTCTGAGCGTGAGTGCTAGTCTGTCCTCCCCATGGCACCACGGTGATCTTTCGAAAACATACTGGTATCGTTCACTACCTAGCGGAAGGTGCTGCAGGGTGCCCACTGCTCCTAGGACCAGCACATGTCCCTGGTGGCGGGAACTTGCCCTGGCTAATGGGGCTTCTCCTCCCCAGCCTCAGTCCCCTCCTTCCATTCCCCAGACCGGCCACAGCTGGTTGAAGGCAGCCCCAGGACAGGTCTTCCTGCGGGGCAGTGCACAGGCCAGGGCGTCAGGGCCGGATGCTCTGGGACGGGAGAGTGTGGGGATGTCGGCCGCCCAGGGGCCCAGGACAAAGAGAATGCGAATGTGCCAGAGGTACTCCTGAAACTTTGTCCTGACAACAGTGACGCTGAAAAATCCCCAGGCCTTGGCCTTCCCGGACTGCCAAGGTCACAGGCTACCTTTCACTGGGATTTAGCCTGGGAGGCTGGAGACGCGCTCTCTGCTGCCCTCTTCTGGGCACCTGCCGCCTTGCGGATGCAGAGGGAAGCCAAGCCCACTGGCCCTGCCCAGCAGCTTCTAGTTTTGTGCGTGGGCACAGGGCTGCAGACGAGCCAGTCTGGGTGCTTCCCAAGGCTCAGGATAGGGGTTCACTGATGCTTGACGCTCATTGCAGGTCTGACACTTGGTAGATGCCCCCACAAAGGGAAAATGAACGCATGGATTGGTGAGGTCGTAATCAGAGGGGAAACTGAGCCCCAGAGAAGGGAACTTTGAGTTTGTTCCACAGGCAGGACTGGAACCACGCCCACTGGGTCCCCAGGGCTTGCTCTGCTGTGGCGTCACTGGGGCGTGAGTCCTGGCCTTTTCCTGCTTGCTATGAGCAGACTTTCCCAGGTGACTGGGCTGCCCCAGGAGAAATAGGAGGCCCTCCTGCTGGGGCAACTGGGGCAGGCTGGGCAGCGAGGGGCTGGAACCCAGCCTCCCTCGGCCGGTGCCCAGGCTTGCCCTGCCAGATTGTGCTGAGTTGGCCCACGCCTGGGCGGAAGATGACACGGACGCAGACACGCCCGGGAGCCGGAGGGTGTGGGGGTGCCCCACATCCTCCTCTGGGTCTACCCCCTCTGCCACGCCATCATTACCCCCAACAGAGGAGGATGCCAAGGTTCAGAGAGGCTGGCGTTGCCCAAAGCCGCAGCCCCGGCATGTCCAAGCCTCTCTCCCTGGATCCCGGAACTGGCCAATGAGTCCTGCTTCCTCCCTCCAGCTGCACTGGAGCTCTTCCGTGCCCTGAGCTGAGATGGGACCCCTTGAGTCTCATCCCAGGGCTCCCAAACAATAGCTGGTCTCATCTATTCTGGTCACTCCATGAAGAAAAACAGAAGACATAGACACGCAGAAAGAAAACGAAATCACCTGAGACGCCCCCACAGTGATCAGCCACACCCCCAGATAAGCTCCTTAGCCCTGCCCTTGGTTGAGTTTAAATGGATTCTTCCCCTCCTACTGCCTCCAGGACCAATCCCCTCCCTAACCTCTCTGTGTGGCCTCCCCGAGTTCATTTCCAACCCTGTCTGAGTCAAGACACCCCCACCCCGGCCTCACAGGCCCAGTGCCTGACCCTCTTAAGCTTCCCCTTCTCCCACCACACCCTCCTCAATGATGGCTCAGGAAGCCAGTGGGCCGCAGGGACTGAGATCCCACTTCTGCGTGAGATGACTTGGTCAGCGACCCCTGCTCTAAGACCTTCCATGGCTCCCAGGCCAACAGAAGAAGGTTCAGATAGCTTAGTCTGGCATTCAAGGCCTCGCCTCACATGGCCCCCTCCACCCTGGTGGCCTCCAGGAATGGTCAGCTTCCTTCTGGGTTGACCTCCCTTGATCGCTTGGGAGCTGTGTAAGAGCAAAACTCCATCTACTTTATCACAATATTCCCAGGGCTTACCCCAGGCCAGCACATAGTAGGTGCTCAGTAAATGTTCACTGAAACCAAAGGGAGCTGCTTTGGTCAGATCAATTCAGTCCTGTTAATAACAAGAAGCAGCACTTATTCAGCAGGCATTAAGTCCAGGTATTGTGCTAAATGCGCTCTAAGGATTCCTCACTGAGTCCTCGGAACTGCTCTATAAGGTGGTGCTACTGTAATGCCCATTTTCCAGATGAGGGAACTGAGGCCCACAGATACTAAGTGATTTGATCAAAGCCATATCCAGGATTCTGATCCAGCCCATACTCTACCCACCTTTTTTTTTTTGAGATGGAGTTTCACTCTTGTTGCCCAGGCTGGAGTGCAGTGGCACGGTCTCGGCTCACTGCAACCTCTGCCTCCTGGGTTCAAGTGATTCTCTTGCCTCAGCCTCCCAAGTAGCTAGGAATACAAGTGATTGCCACCAAGGCTGGCTAATTTTTGTATTTTTAGTAGAGACAGGGTTTCACTATGTTGGCCAGGCTGGTCTCGAACTCCTGACCTCAGGGGATCCTCCCACCTTGGCCTCCCAAAGTGTTGGGATTACAAGCATGAGCCACCTTGCCCAGCCCCTACCCACTTTCCTAGACTGTAGGGTTTGCCTGCCTGTGCCCGCTTGTGTGCATGCTAGGGCTCTGCACTCTTTTTGTCTCTCTTTTACCCACCCTTCTCTGTCAGGGCCCAAAGGGCCCTTCCATTCCTCTCTCTCAGGTTCAGCCCCAGAGCCAAGGCAGTGCAGGGAGGGGCTGAGTGCCTGAGGCTGCAGGGATGGGCTCTTCAGAGAATAGGAGCACATTTGCTGTTTCATGTGGCTAAACAAGATCCAACAGGCTGTTTTTAGGCAGCAAATCTCAGGTTCCTGAAATGAGCTTGAAATGATGCAGCATTCAAGAAGCCTGGCCTGGGAATTTGGGCCCAGGCACAATCGCAGACATGCTCTGTGACCTTTGGCAGGGAGCTTAGCTTTGCTGAGCCTCAGTTTCCATGTCTGTACAATGGGCACGAGAATAGCCACCTCACAGCATCGTGGAGAGGATTAAACATGAGCTGGCATTGGAGGCGTCCCGTAAACCACAAGCCACTAATAAAGGTGAGGGAGGGGATATTATTGCCCTGGGATTAGCAGTGGTCCAGTTCAACCACTAGGAAGAGAGAGGGGAAGGACAGATGCAGCCGGCAGGAGCCCAGGTTTTTCCAGTTAGGGTGTGTGCAAGTGGGTGGGGAGAGGAGGAAAGGAGCACAGGAAGGAAGGTGGGCCTCTGTTGCCAGCTGCTGAGTCACCCTCCTCTTCATTCTTCCTTTCACGTTTAAAAAAAAAGGTCTTAATTACTTTTTTCTGCTTACAAAAGCAGCACATGCTCATTGTATAAAGTTCAAACAACATCAAAATATACACTGTGGAAGGTAGCTCGTTTCCCAAGCTTATGCTCCCCAGATGGAACCGCAGTTAACATTTTGGTGTATGTTCTTGCAGATTTTTCTAATTAGAGAAGCAGATTCCTTGAAGATAATTTTATTTATTTGTTTGTTTGTTTGTTTATTTATTTATTTATTTATTTATTTTGAGATAGAGTCTCACTCTGTTGCCGAGACTGGAGTGCAGTGGCATGATCTCAGCTTACTACAACCTCCATCTTCTGGGTTCAAGTGATTCTTCTGCCTCAGCCTCCTAAGTAGCTGGGATTACAGGCATGTGTTGCCACACCCAGCTGATTTTTGTATTTTTAGGAGAGAAGGGGTTTTGCCATGTTGGCCAGGCTGGTCTCGAACTCCTGACCTCAGGTGATCTACCCACCTCAGCCTCCCAAAGTGCTAGGATTACAGAGCTGAGCCACTGTGCCCAGTCCTTTGAAGATAATTTAAAGCGAGGCAGAACTGTGTAATGGGTAGCCTCCCACCACCATCTCAGAACTAACCACTGTTAACAGCTTTGCAGGTATATGCTTGAACATTTTATACGCATTTGTATCTACAAGTGAGCGTAAAGTTGGGGGGAGGCGTTAATGATTGCAGACACAAAGGCCAAGATGCCAGGGTACAAATCCCAGTAGGTCATTAACTTGGGTGAGTGACCTCTCTGAGTCACATTTTCTTCCTCGGAAGATGAGAATTCCACCTTCTTTGGAGCGTGGCTGAGAAAATGAAATGAGATAAAGTATGCTGAGCTCAGCATAATGTGTGGCTCAGCCAGGATTAGCTATTGTTACAGGCCCACACAAAGAGGCTTTTCCTCCTGCAAAAATGGGATCATACTATGCATACGCTCCTGCTTGGTTTGGAGGCAGAATTACGGGGAAAGATTAGTCACAGGGATCCTGAAATTTACATTGGAGATGAGAAGTCTTGCTTTTAGATTCACAGAATTGGTTGTGCAAATGTAGGCTGGGAAAAACCTGGATTTCACAAGCTGAATCATGGCCACCTCTGCCAGGCGACTGCATCACCAGATGCTGAGCTCTCCAAGGAGGGAGGTGATGGAGCTTCTGTAGCCTGGACTGCTCAGTCATCTGAGGCTTCCATTCCCCTTCCCTTGCCATGCAGACTTCCAACTACCCACATGGTGCTTTGAAACATTTTGAAACATCTAAAACTTTCCTCCCTTCCCAATCCCCACCTCCTGCAAACCCGCTTTGTCCTCCAATCTCCCCAGCCACAGCAAAGGCACCAAAATGTGCCATTTGCTTAAGTCAGACAGGGGAGGGGTGAGGAATGCTGTATTCTGACTTTTCCCTCCCACAGATCACTTTCTCTTGGCCTTTCCTCCCACACGTGCCCACTCTGCCTCCAACCCACCACCCTACAGTTCATTCCCCACCCTACAGCTAGAACAAATGTTTCAGTTTACTTCGGTCTTTTTGAGTAGGTAGCATGATGGGTTGAATGGTGGCATCCCAAAAGATATGTCCAAAGCTGGATTCCCAGCATCTGTGGGACTGCGACCTTGGATCTTTGCAGATGTAATTAAGTTAAGGATCTTGAGATGAAGGGATCATCCTGGATTATTTGAGTGGGCCCTAAATTCACTGACAAGTGTCCTAATCAGAGTCACATAGGGAAGATTTGACAGAGAGAAGGGGCCGTGTGTGGTGGCTCACGCCTGTCATCCCAACACTCTGGGGGGCTTTGCTTGAGCCCAGGAGTTTGAGACCAGCCGAGGCAACATGGGAGGACTTTGTCTCTACAAAAAATATAAAAGTTAGTTGGGCGTGGTGGTGCGCCCGTAATCCCAGTTACTCAGGTGGCTGAGGCATGAGAATTGCTTGAACCCAGGAGGCGAAAGTTGGATTGATCTGAGATCGTACCACTGCACTCCAGCCTGGGTGATAGAGCCAGACTCTGTCTCAAAAAAAAAAAAAAAAAAAAGACAGAGAGAAGGGGAGGAGGCCCTGTGACCACGCAGGCAGAGATTGGAGCAATGTCCTCGATGTACCAAGGAATGCATGGAGCCCCAGAAGATGGAAGAGGCAGGAAACAGAAGCTCCCCACAGCCTTGGGAGGAAATGTGGCCCTGCCCACGCCTGGATTTGAACTTCTGACCTCTGGAAATGTGAGAGAATAAATCGCTATTGTCTTAAGTCACCCAGTTTGTGACAATTTGTTATGGCAGCCACAAGAAAGGAATACAGATGATATCTACATATGGTTAAGATGTCAAAATGATGCAAGAGTGGGTATTGAGAAGTTTGTTTTTACAGGTAACCACTTTTATTAGGCACTTTTGTATTTTTCCTGGGTTTCTTTATATACATATAAAAAAGTATACAAGAGGAATACATTTGCTTTCCCTGCCCCATTTAGGAGTGATCTTTTAATTTTACTTTTTTTTTTTTGAGACAGAGTCTTGCTTTGTTGCCCAGGCTGGAGTGCAATGGAACAATCTTGGCTCACTACAACCTCCCGAGTAGCTGAGATTACAGGCATGTGCCACCCTGCCTGGCTAATTTTTTGTATTTTTAGTAGAGATGGGGTTTTGCTATGTTGGTCTTAAACTCCTGACCTCAAGTGATCCACCTGCTTCAGCCTCCCAGAGTGTTGGGATTATGGGTGTGAGCCACCGTGCCTGGCCAGGAGATACACATCTTTTAAAATGTGTATCTGACACTGTCAGTCACACACTTAGATGAGATCCAAACTCCTCAAGTGGGCTACAGGGCTCCACTCAACCTGGCCTCTGCGCCCCTCTGACCCCATCCCATGGTCTCCTCTTATCTTCTAGGCTCCACCCCCACTGTTCTCCTGTATGAAGATCCCACCCTTCTTCTTTGCTTTTTCTTTTTTTTTTTTTTTGAGATGGAGGCTCACTTTGTCACCCAGGCTGGAGTGCAGTGGCATAATCTCGGCTCACTGCAACCTCCACCTCCCGGGTTCAAGCAACTCTCCTGCCTCAGCCTCCCAAGTAGCTGGGATTACAGGCGCCCACCACCACGCCCTGCTAATTTTTGTATTTTTAGTAGAGATGGGGTTTCACCATGTTGGTCAGGCTGGTCTCAAACTCCTGACCTCAGGTGATCTACTTGCCTCAGCCTCCCAAAGTGCTGGAATTACAGGTGTGAGCCACTGCACCCGGCCAATCCCACCCTCCTTCTGCCAGGTCTTGGTGCCATCCTTGCTCCTGCCTGGACCCCCCAGACCCTTCAGTCCCCACTGTCTTCCTGTAATTTCTACTGAAATTTCATCTCCCCCGAGAAGCCCTCCCTGAACTCCCAATTTAAAATAGCTCCTTTGTTTTTGGCTCTTCTTATCATACCACCCTATTTACAAAGTGGAAATTCCTGCCTTTCACTGAATGTATGCCAATATAAAATTGTCTTGATGATATATTATCTTTCTTTTTCCTTCTACCTAATACTATAAATATATCTGTCTCTTTGTTTGTTCCTGTTCCCCCTACCTTGCTCTAGACTGTAAACTCCTTGAACTGGAATCTATTTTGTTCACCCGTCCATCCTGGGTGCTGGAAACAGTGCCTGGAACATAGCAGGCCCTCCATAAACATTTGTCAAATACATAAACGAATACTGAAGGCCAAGTACTTTCTAGAAACCGTGACGTACACTAAAGAAAGAGTTCTTAGGGTTTCTCTAAAATAGCTCTAAAATAGCAGGCAGCATTTTGCGTGTCCATGCATTATTCAGGACCACAGCATCCTATTTCACCTCCTTTGTGTGGGTCATTGAGCCATACCCTGCAGTCATTTCAGGGTGCCCTTCCTGCTGTCCCCTTCTCAGAGAAGCAGCTCTCAGGGAGCCTTGGGAACCTTTCTTTCTAAAGCAGAAAAAAACTCTCTTTCCTGCGCCAACTTCTTCAGGGCACAGAAGGAGGTGGAAGGTGGTGCCTCCAGAGGGGCTGCTGGTTCCAAGGCCGATGGCATCTTGGGACACTTGTTGGGAACCCTGAGTCAATTCTGGTGAGTGAAATCTCCCACGGCCTTCTTCCTGGCCAGAGGCAGCTGGAGGATCTCCCATAGGCTGGAGGACCAGATTGAACACTGCTCTCACCAAGCTGGTATGGAAGGTGGTACCCTGGGTTTGCTTCCTGATGTAGCTACTTACCAGTTAGGGGACCCTGGGCATGTTTCCAACACTCTGAACTTGTCCTCCATCTATAAGGACTGGAATATACACCGGTTCGTTGTTCTGTAAGGACCGGAATAGATACTCACAGGTTGATATCACAAATGAGATAATATGTGTAAAATAAATTAACAGAGCTGGGCACAGAGTAAAGGGCCCAACAAATTATAGGTACTTTTGTTGTTGTTATTATTATTATTTTTTGAGACAGGATCTCATTCTGCTGGCCAGGCTGGAGTGCAGTGGTGTGATCACAGCTCACTGCAGCCTCCATCTCCCAGGCTCAAGCAGTCTTCCTGCCTCAGCCTCTAGAGTAATGGGATCGCAGGCGCACACCACCACACTCTGCTAATTTTTGCATTATTTTTGTACAGACAGGGTTTTGCCGTGTTGCTCAAGCTGGTCTTGAACTCCTGGGTTCAAGTGATCCACCGTCTTGGTCTCTCAAAGTGTTGGAATTGCAGGTGTGAGCTGCCTCGCCTGGCCATTATTATCTCTTTTTTTAAAATTTTTTTTGTTTTTTTTGAGACGGAGTCGCACTCTGTCACCCACGCTGGAGTGTAGTGGTGCGAACTCGGCTCACTGCAAGTTCCGCCTTCCCCAGTCCACACCACTCTCCTGCCTCAGCCTCCCAAGTAGCTGGGACTACAGACACCCACCACCACGCCCGGCTAATTTTTTGTATTTTTAGTAGAGACGGGGTTTCACCGTGTTAGCCAGGATGGTCTCGATCTCCTGACCTTGTGATCCGCCTGCCTCAGCCTCCCAAAGTGCTGGGATTGCAGGCATGAGCCACCGCGCCCGGCCATTATCATCTTATTAACAAGTATTGTCTAACCTCTCTGGTTCTTGTAAAAGCATAATGACAATATGCATCTCATAGCAAGGATCAAATGAGGTCACGGGCTGGAAAATGCATTTTGTGCTGGGTTTGGTGGCTCATAGCTGCAATCCCAGCACTTTGGGAGGTCAAGGTGGGAGGATTGCTTGATTGCCCAGGAGTTTGAGACCAGCCTGTGCAACATAGTGAAACCCCATATCTACAAAATACTTAAAAAAGTAGCTGGGTGCAGTGGTGCATGTAGTCCCAGCTACTTGGGAGGCTGAGGTGGAAGGATTGTTTAAGCCCAGGGTGTGGAGGCTGCAGGGAGCCGTGATTGTGTCACTGCACTCCAGCCTGGGTGACAGAGTGAGACCCTGTCTTAGACAAAAAATTAATGGAAAGTTCATTTCAAAATGCAAAATCCTACAGAAATGTGTTAGGTAATAGTCCCTAATAACATTAATCATGGAAAGTCCTTGTAAGCAAGGAAATGTGTCCTTTCAGGGGAGGCCACAAGCGGGCACCCCTCCCCCTGCCAGGGCCATGCCTCCTCACCCACTCCTCCAGGAGGGCCTGGTCCACACCTCCCTGTAAGTAAAAGGAGGTACAGCCCCTCCATCTGGGAAGAGCCTGGGCCTGAGGCTCTGTCCTGGGGACTTTTCGCTGGACTAGTCACATGGGGTGCCTAGTCCTTCTCTATAGAATGGAGGCCCATGGGATGGCATTGAGGGATGTGGTTGAAAGTGTTACTACTTGTAGAGCTGTGCTCAGAAATGGTCTCAACCCTGCATTTCTCCAAGTGGGGTGCAGGATCTCATATTTACATGCGATGATGGAGTTTCTTCTCTAACACAGGAGTTCTCTGGCTGTTTTTTTCACAGCTGTCTCTCCAGCCTCAAGCACAGGTAGGCACGCAGTAAGTGCTTGAGTGGCACTGGGTGAGTAAAGAGGCTACTCCTTTACATGGATATTTGCCATTATTCGTGTCCACTCCCAACCCCGAGACCCCCAGGAACCTCAAACCATGGTGTGCTACCTGTCTGTGGGAGTCGAGAAGCCCCATCTGACTTGGCGATCCATTCCCCAGGTGTGTGGAAAGGGAGTTCTAGAAGGAACCATGGCAAGGACAAGGACTGTGAGCTTTGAGAAAGCCCCAGTGTCTGGTTGGGTCCTGTTTTGAAAGCTGAAAAAGGAAGAGGTGCAGCGGCCGGTGGATGGCGCCTGGAGCGCCCTGGTCTGTCCCTGTACTCCCTCCCTAGGCTCCTTCGTGGCCTGTGGCCTTGTGGAATCTCAGGCCCCTCAGTAGGGAAGTGCTGCTACCCAGGCCTCCTCTCAGCAACTTCTGGGATGCACAAGAGAGATGCAGGGACGCCCTTTGCATCAGGTGACAGGCAGTTGATATGATTTGCCTCTGTGTCCCCACACAAATCTCATCTTGAATTGTAATCCCCAGGTGTCAAGGGAGGGGCCTGGTGGGAGGTGATTGGATCATGGGAGCAATTTCCTCCATGCTGTTCTCATGGTAGTGAGTGAGTTCTCATGAGAGCTGATGGTTTTAAAGTATGGCACTTCCTCGCTGTCTCTCCCTTCTGCCGCCATGTAAGACGTGCCTTGCTTTCCCTTCCCCTACTGCCATGACTGTAAGTTTCCTGAGGCCTCCCCAGCCATGCAGAACTGTGAGTCAATTAAACCTCCTTTCTTTATAAATTAGCCAGTCTCAGGTGGTATTCTTTATAGCAGTGTGAAAACAGACTAACACAGTGGTTTTTCAGGTGGTGGTTTTTTTTTAACTCCTCAAAATATGGCAGAGTTTGGAGGATCACGCCAAGGCAGATAACCATGTGAAAAGTGTCCTCATGTACTGGTCCCACTGCCTATGGCACAGCTAATGTCCAGTGTTACTGCAGGGCCTGGCTAATGTCCAGAGGCCACTGTGAATCCAAACACCTGTGTGAGGTGTGAACTGGCCTCACATTTCACACTCTGTCTTTCCTTTTTGACCTGGTCAATCACACCATTGTGACTGACAGAGAGGGTTTGCCACATGGCTAGACCCCAAGTGCCCCTTAACCCTCACCGCGCTTCAAGGGACACTCTCCGTCCCCTAACCCTCCACACCAGGGAAGCATCCCCAGACATGGCTGCTCCCTGGGGCCTCCAGCTGCCAGGATGTGGGTCCTGACTACTATCTGTGCGGCCTCTGAAAGTGTCTGGCAGCGCGGAGGCACTTGGGGATGCTTCAGCTGGGCCTGTCAGGTTCTTCCCCTGCCTTCTCCTCCTCCCGCCTTCCCCAAATTCCCAGAAAGAAACAGGACAGGAGCCAAGGGCCAGGACTTTATTATTGTCACAGAGCACAGGAGAGACCACTTGGGTCTCAGTGAAGGTTTGCTTTTCCTCTTCTTCAGGGGAAGCTACTGTGAGAAGGGCCACCAGCCAGGCTAGGTCAAATGGGGTTGGGGCCACAACATGATAGTTAAACCCATAAACACAGACTTGATTTGATCCCAGCTTCACAACTTCTTAGCTGTGTGACCTTAGGTAAGTCTGTTAACCTCTTTCAGCCTTGGCTTTGTGGAGTGGAGTGAATGGCAGGGCCTGCTTCACCGAGGTGGAATGGATCAGGATGGAGGGGTTCAAGGCCTATGAAAGTGTTTAGCACAGCGCCTGGCAGATCGTGACCAGTCACTGAGTGGAAGCTATCATGACCAAATCTGATTTCTCCATGGTCTGGCCAGCCCTGTCGCTGCAGATGAGGAAGAGGGGGTCTCATTTCATAAATGTCTTCAATGCGGCCTGTGAGAAAGATGGCTTGGGATACCTGTGGGAGCTGCCTGGTCCCTGGCAATGTGGGAGTTGGACCCAAACATGAGGGTTCTGGGGCTTTGGCATTTACTACCATTTCTACAACCCCATGAAAAGCCCTAGCCAAGAGTTCAGGGAAAGTTCTAATTTTATTTTATTTTTTGAGATGGAGTTTCGCTCTTGTCACCCAGGCTGGAGTGCAGTGGTGTGATCTCAGCTCACTGCAACATCTGAGTGGTGTGATCTCAGCTCACCTCAACCTCTGCCTCCTGGGTCCAAGCAATTCTCCTGTCTCAGCCTCCTGAGTAGCTGAGATTACAGGCGCCCCCCACCATGCCTGGCTAATTTTTTGTATTTTTAGTAGAGACTGGGTTTTGCCATGTTGGGCAGGCTGGTCTTGAACTCCTGACCTCATGATCCACCCACCTTGGCCTCCCAAAGTGCTGGGATTACAGGCGTGAGCCACTGCGCCTGGCCGGAAAGTTCGGATTTTGTACCTGGATTACGTTAGGTCTTTTGTCATTCAGTCAGTTAGCATTCTCTACAGGCAGTCAGAGAGGCTGAGTTTTAAAATTATTTATGTATTTTTTAGAGACAGGGTCTCCCTGTGTTGCCCAGGCTGGAGTGCATTGGCTATTCACAGGCACAATAATAGCTCTCTGCAGCTAAGAACTCCCAAGATCAAGTGGTCCTCCCCGTCAGCCTCCTCAGTACCTGGGACTGTAGGCACTCACCACCGTGCCTGGCTTTTTATTTTTGTAGCTTTTGCTTTTGGCTAAGAAATTGCCATAGGCCATTGGACTTGAAATCAGAGCTGGCGCTGCCTTTTGCTGTCTGGGCAACCTTGGGCTGGCCACTTTACCTCTCTGAGCCTCACTGATCCCATGGATCTATATAAGGAGGGCTTTGAGGATGAACCAGCCTGTGGAAGCAAACGAAAGGAAGTGATGGGGGCACTGCTGGTGGTGCAGCGATGGAGAGGGTTTCATTAGTCGCTGACTCAAAAGTGAGGGGGCAAAATGAACCTCAGTGTGTGTGTGTGTGTGTCCAACGTCTTGTAGCAAGGTTACAGATCACCGTTTGTAGGGGAAGAGCCATAGTGTTCCTGGGGGTGGCTAGAGGCGCCACAAGAGGGCGTTCTGAGTTTTTATATTCTCTACCTTGAAAAATTTTCCATTTGTTCTCTGGCTGCACTCCAAATCGAACGAAGACTTATGGTTTTTAGTTTACCTAACTGATTGAATACGCTTTTAAAATGAGTTCATGTGTGTTTACTAGTTTATCAGTCATGTGGATGCAATACGGCGGCCCCTGTCTCAAGGCACATTGGGAAGTGGGTTTAGGGTGTGGTGGAGACAAGAAACGCATGCCTGATGGTGTCCTGGTTCAACCGCTGCTCAACTGGGTGGCCTTGGACAAATTTCCCAAGAGCACGGCAGTGCTGAAGTTCCCACATCCAGCCTCACAGGGATGTTACGAAATAGACAAGATGGAAAGAAAAGCAATGCAAAGGTTTGGAACATGGTTCATAAGCCCTCTTACCTCCAGGGACAGCCTTCTTCTTGAACCCTCATCCTGTGCTCCAGCCGAGGCCCCCATGGGAGTTGGCGGGGGCAACTCTGGGGTGGGAAGGAGGCGAATCCAGCTGTGAAACCATGACCTCAAGAACAGTATTTCCAGGAATCCCCATCTTAGCATTTAAGGGATTCCTGGGAAAACTGGACCGTGAGGACAAGGTGGGAGTGCGTGACCTTCAGCACCAAGGCCGCCGTGTCCCTAAGGACCAGCTGTAGTTCTCTTCTGCATCCAGGCCCATCTGTAGCAGCCAGTGTGGGGTGCCACACGTTGCCGGATGTGGCTCATTGCTCTGGGGGGAGTAGTGACTGGAACTTCAATTGCCCTGGAAAGTACCAGAAACCCTCTGGCGCCCCCGCCCCCAGGACTGCCCTCTGCTCTCTGCCTGGCTCATGTGTATTCCCCAGTCTCCTGCTAGAGGGGTGAATTTAAACCAACCATTCAGTTCCTAGGCTGGGTTTGGCAATTTCCTCTCTGATGACCTCCAGTAAGTCACTTAACCCCTGAGCCTTGGCCTTCTTTAATTATAAAATGCATGAGTCTAGGACCTACTGGAGAGGTGAGATGAATAAGATTAGGGGGAAGAGGGGAGGAGGAAGGAAGCCTGTAGTATTAATGGCAAGTGTCCGGGTCTGTCTTTGCTAAAAGTGACCTGAGATGTAAACACAAGATGGGAGCAGGATTTGGAATGTTCTCCTCCTGCTCCCCGGTCCCAGGTTCCATAATCATGTGCAATGGGTAAACATATGGATTTGAAGGCAGATTAGGGTACAATCTCAGCTCAGCACAATCAATATGTGACCTTAGGTGAGCTGCGTAAATGGGCCTCAGTTTTTCTAATCTGTAAAATGGGGCTATAACACCACCCACTTTCCAAACTTTTGGGGAGGTTAGATGAAACTGCTTGACTCCACGACTCTCCTCTGCTGCTCATTCATTGCATGTCTGAAGCCTCTGGGAGAAGTCAGACATTTGTGAGGTGCCTGGACTGGTTTCGGCAATGCCCCAGAGCCAAGGTTAGAAACAAAGAGTGAAGACCCTGACCTAAAGGCCAGAATTTTTATCTTCAGGGCTGGAAGGGTTTTTAGGAATTGTTTGATCCACAAATGATGAATGAGTTTCAGCTGTGAATCAATAATAGTGGCTTTCCAGGGCTCATTGTTGAGGATTCTGAAGCTGCATCTGAGCGCTTCAAGAATGGATGCCTGGTGGGGCATACAGGCTCAGGCCTGTAATCCCAGCACGTTGGGAGGCCGAGGCAGGCAGATCACCTGAAGTCAGGAGTTTGAGACCAGCCTGACCAACATAGTGAAACCCCATCTCACTAAAAATACAAAAATTATCCAGGCATGGTGGCACACACCTGTAATCTCAGCTACTCGGGAGGCTGAGACACGAGAATTGCTTGACCCTGGGAGGAGGAGGTTACAGTGAGCTGAGATCATGCCACTGCACTCCAGCCTGGGTGATAGAGTGAGACTGTGTCTCAAAAGAAAGAAGGTATGCCTTTACTGATTAGCTGTGTCTGCCATGGGCTGAGAAAGAGAAAGCCGAGTCAGGGTGCTGGGGAAATGCTAACACCTCATGCTAAGATGGACACACTGGAGTACGCAGAGGAGTCAGGACAGGCCCAGACTCGTGAAACAGATTGTGGCACCAGGGGAACTTGTGTCGAGGAACTTCCCCAGCATCACAAGTGGCTGACAGTATGGAGTCTGGAAACACTCTGTCCTTCCTGGTAGGGCCCCCACAACCCCCAGCACTTACCACTTCCAGGCTGATGGCTGCAGAACAACTTCTCTCTTCCTGAGCTACAGTGCTTCATCTCAGACTCCCAACTGACCAGAGATGCAGCACTGCACCTCAGGCTGGGAGACAGGGCGCTGCGCTGCTCCACTCTGGCGACCTGTGGCGGGCTCCAACCTGGCGAGGAGAAGGGGCATTACAGGGGACCTGGGCTCCACCCCTCCAGCTCTGGTCAGGAGGCTGTTGTAATTCCCCACAGCTGTGTTTCCTGTCTGTGGCCTGCCATTTGAGCACCCAGGACCAAACCTTGACCTTTTTTTCCTTTTCTTTTCTTTTCTGTTCTTTTCTGTTCTGTTCTTTTCTTTTTTTTCCTTTTCTTTTCTTGTCCCAAACAGCTTAATTTAGGAGAACATTTAATGAGTATAATTAAGCAGTTTTTAATACATTCACAAAGAAGTTGTGCAAACAATGGCACAATAAATTTTAGCTTATTTCACCACCCAAAAAAGAAGCTCCTTATCCTTAGACAACCCCTCGTCCTGGACAGACCAGTTTCTGTCTCTATAGATCTGTCTATTCTGGATATTTCAATAAATGGAATTATTTAATATGTTGACCTACCTTTTGATGCCATGCTCCATGTTTATGCTTGGTGCATCCCAGCCAAACAACCTCATTCATGGTACTTAACATTTTATATCATCAAACAATCAATTGTCTTCAACCTATTTTTCTTCTGCCACTCCTGTCTTCCCAGCCATCTTCCCAGAATGATTTTTCAAGATGTAAATATGGTCATATCTTTTTCAAGTTTAATATCCTACAAGGGCTCCCCATTGCCCTCAGGCTGAATTCTGGAGCCCGCCCCAAAGCCTGCAAGGGCCTGCCGTATCTGGCCCCAGTGACTTCTTCCTCTTGGGCTACAGTTCATAGATGTCCTTACATTCTCGCAGGGAGCCTGTGCCTACCCACTTCAGGCTCCCCAGGACTGTGCTGCTCCCCCTCACTTTCCTTGCCCATCTCCTCCTCCTGTGCTAGGTCTCTAATCAAGTGTCCACTCTGGGAAATCCTCCTTGACGTTTTTGTTTTTTTGAGACAGTCTCCATCTGTCGCCCAGGCTGGCGTACAGTGACGCGATCTCAGCTCACTGCAACCTCTGCCTCCTCGGTTCAAGCGATTCTCATGCCTCAGCCTCCCAAGTAAGTGGGACTATAGGCGTGCACCACCATGTCTGGCTAATTTTCGTATTTTTAATAGAGACAGGGTTACACCATGCTGCCCAGGCTGGTCTAGAACTCTTGACCTCAGGTGATCCACCCACCTTGGTCTCCCAAAGTGCTGGGATTATAGGCATGAGCCACAGTGCCCAGCCCCTCCTTGACTTCTTTAGCCATCAGCACCCCCTGCTCTGTGTTCTCACCCACCCTGTTCCCTCTTTCTAACCCTTTACCATGCTGGTAATGTGGTTTTCACTTACAACCACCTCCACTTGTGGACCACGTGGCTCACCAGCGAGGGGAAGGGACCTTGTCAACTGTGCTCACTACTGAAATCAGGGACAGGTGGTGTAGATGCCACCTAAGCCCAGGTTGAATGGCTGAATCATAGTTCCCAATCTCATTATCTCTAGTATCAGTGTTATTTCTGTGTGTCTCACCTGGCTAGATCTCCACTTCCTGAGGACAGTGCCTGTGTCTTGTTAATTTGGGGGGCCCTGGCTCTGACCCATGGCTTGGTACATGATGATGGACCCAGGTATTGCCATTTGGTGGCTGATTGGATGACCATGTAGATAATTCATTTTGTTTTCTGGGCCTGGCTTGGGTGGGAACTTTCAGGTGAGCAGGCAAAGCCCCTCCTCATTCTTCCTGCCCTGCCAAGATCCCAGGGCACCCCAGAGGACCTTCTTGCATTGCTTAGTGGTCACTGTGGTGGCCTTGATGTTGGATGACATGCATTTTCAGGAATGTCTGAAGGGGATGGGTAGCCTTTCTTCAGGACTGAGAGAGAACAGAAAAAATATATCTCCTTAAAAAAACAAAAACGGACCTGGGAGCAGTGACTCACGCCTGTGATCCTAGCACTTTGGGAGGCTCAGGCAGGAGGATCGCTTGAGCCTAGATTTCAAGACTAGCCTGGGCAACATAGGGAGCCTTTGTCTCTTAAAAAAAACAAAAACAAAAACAAACAAAAACAAAAAACAAAAACGATAGGTGCAGTGGCTCACGCCTATAATCCCAACACTTTGGGAGGCCAAGGCGGGCGGATTACCTGAGGTCGGAAGATCAAGACCAGCCTGGCCAACATGGTGAAACCCCGTTTCTACCAAAAATACAAAAATTAGCCAGGCTTGGTGGCAGGGGCCTGTAATCCCAGCTACTTGGGAGGCTGAGGCAGGAGAATTGTTTGAACCTGGGGAGGTGGAGGTTGCAGTGAGCCGAGATCTTGCCATTGCACTCCAGCCTGGGTGACAGAGTGAGACTCAAAAAAAAAAAAAAAAAAAAAAAAGTCTGTCTCTTACACCTCTGGCAGAATGCTGAAGTCAGGCCTCACTCCGGGAAGAGTGGAAAGAGTATTTCCCTCTGGTCTATCATGCCGGTTAGGTCAGCAGGTCAGTTCTGACAGCCTGTGGAGAGGACAACCTCTGTCTAAGGTATTGCCAGCCAGAGACCTGCTTTCCTCTTCTGTGGAATTCTCTTGCAGGAACTCTTTTCAACTGCATTTGGTTGCTGGGCACTGTGACTCATGCCTGTAATCCCGAGCACTCCGGGAAGCTGAGGCCAGTGGATCGCTTGAGCCCAGGAGTTCAAGACCAGCCTGGGCAACACGATGAAATCCTGTCTCTATCAAAAAATACAAAAAATTAGCCAGTCTCATAGCCTGGTCTCTACACGAATAAATAAATAGATTTTTAAAAATCCTGCATTTGGCTGGGGAGTGATTCCAACATTGGACTCCTTTGGGAGTCACAGACAGCTGGTCTGCTCTACTCTCCACGGCTCCCACTGCCCCTGAGAGAGAAGAGCTTAGCATGTTCAGCAAGGAGATTTCGGTAAGAATCAGGCAGGGTTATCCTGAAAAAGAGATGATTTGCTGCCGAGAACTAAGCTGACAAGGTGTGTCCTCCGCCTTCACTTGGTGCGTGATTATTTCCAAAGCCCTTTCAGATAAACTACCTTTGGCTTCTCACGTGCAGCAGGTGGGTAAGTGATGTGGGGGGGTTTGTAGCCTCTGCTGGGAGACAGGACACAACAGAATGGAAAGCAAATTGTCAGGGAGAAATTGATCCATTCTGTTGTGGAATGGATCAGTTGCTCCCTGTCAATTTGCTTTCAGTCCTATTTTCTGTGGGGTAGAAAGCCTCAGTTTGCTGCTATCATGTCTTTGACACCTTTCTAACTCTCACTAATTGCCCAGGCTTCAGGCCCAGGGCCTTGCAAGGCAAACTATTAGGTTAAAGTATAATAACATTGTTTCATTTTTACTGTATTTATGGTTACCTTTATTTGCTAATTATGTACAGTATCAGAGTTTTCTATTTACAGTAGCTATTTCTATTTGTATTAAAAAGGACTCATCTTACATTTAAAAATATTATAATCGTTTGCAGACATAGAAGAAATAAAATAGAGGGCATCTGAATGACTGAGTTTGGGAAACAGTGTCCGATCCCATTTAATCATCAGAACGGCTGGTGCCGCTGGCAAGGGAATGTTATTGCTTCTACATGGAGGACCAGGAAGGGAAGGGGATTGTTCCAGGGTCACAGGGCCTGAGCTTGGACCAGGGGAGTTGAAGACCATTTCCACCAAGGCCATTTCCACTCCAAGATGTAGGCTAAGATTATTGCAGCAAAGATAGCATCTCCCCTGGGTTTAGAATCAGGAACTAGATGGGAGGTAGTCCCATGCTTCTGAAGGAGAAACTGATGCAGGGAGAAGGGCTAAGGCACAGACTCTGACCAGGGGAAGGTGTTTGCCTCCATTTCCTCTGTGGTCCTTGAATCTGCCCACCCCTGGCTGTTGGTGCCTCATTCTGTTCCTTTGTGTCTGGAATAATCATCATGATTATGAATCTAATAAGCATGGTCATTTGTGGAATTTTATAGTCCTGGATATTGAATGTTTTCATTACGCAAGTCCCTGTGCGTCCACAAAGCTCCCCGGGAATGGATTTTTCCAAGGGTACAGAGCTGGGAACTGAACTGGGGTTCGTAACCCAGGGCCCCCATTTTAACCTCTACACTGAATGTCTCATGCCCTGACCAATTGGCCAGACCTTAGGTTTGGGGGCAGGGTCTAATCATTTCACCTCTCCATTCAGCACACTGCCTCTTCTATGGGCCAAGGGGAAGTGGGACTGAGAAACACGCCATCCTTGACCTGGAGGACCTCAGTCAGATTGAGTAGAAGGAAAATGCCCCTCACAAGGTGAGCAGGGGACAGACTCAAGTGGGATGAGAGAGAGAGAGACAGAGAAAGAGAGAAAGAGAGAGAGTGCGTGCCCTAGAAAGGACAGCCAAGCACATTCAGAGGACAAAAAGGTTCCCACCCCTGGGGAAGCTGAGAAGGCTTCCCAGAGGAGGAGTCAGTGCAGCTGGGCTGAGAGGAGGGGCAGAGGGGCCGGGAGGGAGGGGCTTCTCCTGGCTCCAGCAGCTCTTCCCTGGAGTCTTGCACACTTAGCACTTGTCCCAACCCCTGCCTCCTTCACCTGAGGGCCTCACTGAGAAGAGGGGTCTATGGCCACCCCTCCCCCATTCCACTTACCCCACCAAAGGCTCCCTCCTACTCTGGATCCCCAGTCAGGATGAGAGCCACCGCTTGGGGGTCCCAGGTTGCACTTCTTACCAGGCCCTTCTCTCTGTGGCTGTTTCCCCTTCTGTGAAAAGCAATGTTGAGCCAGGTGGCCTCAGTTTTACCTGATGGCTCTGGGTGCTGGCTGCCGGCAGCGTTGGGGGCCGCTCCTGGGTGGATGGGCTGTTTCCGCCTCTGTGCTCCCCATGTCTTCAGGAAATGTCTCTGGGCTGTGGGGGACCTCTGTCTTCTGTCGGGAGGCTTGGGGAGGCGTGGGTGAGCTGGGGAGGAGAAAATAAACAGTGGCTGTCTGGGTTTTCTCGCCAGGCCTGAGCCAGGAGGCCTCCCTGGGCTCCTTCCCTTATATGGCCAGGCTGCTCTGGGCTGGGAGCTTGCCGCAGAGCTCCCCCACCCTCTACCAGCACTCAGAGGGCCGGGGGTCATTGCTGGTCACCCAGGACTCTGCTGTTGCAGAGGCCAGAGCAGGGCTGAAGGTGGAGGGCAGGCCCCAGGACATGTGGCAGGAATTGCCTGGACAACTTGGGCAATTGGGGAGGATTTATGTTGAGATAAGGGATGGGAGAGAGGAACACCCAGAGAAAGAGGGGACCTACCCCATACTGACTTAACCCCCAACTCATGGTGTGATCCTAACCAAGCCCTTTCCCTCTCTGGGCTTCTGTTTCTCCCCCTCTCAAATGAGGGTGTGGAAAATAAGAATTAATTCTCACAGTCACTCTGTGAGGTGGCAGCTTGTATATCCTCATTTTGCAGAAGGGAAAACCAGCTTGGAGAGGCTAAGTAATTTGACCACAGCTTTCCAGCTGAAAGAGAGCAAGGCAGGATTTGAACTCCGGGCCGTCCGACATTAAGGTCTGTGTTCTGAATTGGCTGGTTGTCAAGGCTCCCGTTGTGGGTGACAGTCCCTTCCATGTGCCTTATGGAAAAGGGATTCTGTGAAGTTGCAATCCTGGAAGACCAGGGACGCCCCAGCGCCCAGTGACCCAGCCTGAAGGAGGCTGTTCCGCGAAGGAAGGGGGACAGGGACTGTAAGTATTCACCCTGGTGTCCCTGGCACATCACACAGGGCATGGCACAGGCTCAGGGATCAGAAATGGGTGTTGTGGAATCACCAAGAAAGGAAGTTTTGGCAGTCACACCTGTCCCCTCACCCTCAGCCACATTCTGAGGATGAAAGAAAACAAGGCATGAGAAAGCACCAAGATGCCACCTTTTTTTTTTTTTTTTTTTTTTTTTTGAGACGGAGTCTCACTCTGTCGCCCAGGCTAGAGTGCAGTGGCCGGATCTTGGCTCACTGCAAGCTCCGCCTCCCGGGTTAACGCCATTCTCCTGCCTCAGCCTCCCCAGTAGCTGGGACTACAGGCGCCCGCCACCTCGCCCGGCTAGTTTTTTTTGTATTTTTTAGTAGAGACAGGGTTTCACCGGGTTAGCCAGGATGGTCTCGATCTCCTGACCTCGTGATCCGCCCGTCTCGGCCTCCCAAAGTGCTGGGATTACAGGCTTGAGCCACCGCACCCGGCAAGATGCCATCTTTAAGACCAGCATTGCCTGTTCACAAGCTCTTTCTTCCCTCTGAAGCATTCCCTGTGTCTCATCCCCAGGCCAGTGTCTTCTGAGCTGACCACTCCCCGTTCAGCCCAGCTGCAGGACTGAAAGATGAGGTGAGTCTGCTCAAGGACGGGGCTCTGGTTGAAGCCTCAGGCTGGGCCCAAGTCCCAGCCAGCAGCAGTGACCATGGGAGAGGCTGCCGGAGGGGAGGGTGAGGGGGGAAGAGGGGGTGCGTCTGGGAACTGTTCGGAAATGTGCCTCGCAAAAGCACTAACATCCTGTGCGCTGTTGAGCTAGCCCTGGAACCTCCCTCACCCCATCCATCATTGTGGCATCCTCTCGGACCCCAGCCCCCTTCCTGAGGCCCACGGGTGGGGTGAGGGAGCAAAGGACCGACTGTCAGTGTGTCCGAGAGACCACAGCTGGCAGTTCTGCAGGCCTGTTTAGTGTCAGAGCCGGGCAGTCAGCGGGAGGAGGCGCCTGCAGCCCTCCTAATCCAATTTGTTTAAACCCAGTCTCTGTGGCTTATTTGCTAGTGAGGGAGGCCTGGGTGTGTGCTGTGCTGGGGTGCACGTTTGCACACATTTGTGGGGCATGCAGAGGTGAACAGGTGGACCATGTTATGTAAGACAGGCCTGCGACTTGTCCCACATCCCTGAGCGTCAGCTCCTTTCCTAGAACCCTGCCTCCTCCTCCCTTCTCCTCTGCTCACCTCCAAATCTTCCTGCACTTTTTCCATCCGCATGAGAACTGGTGCCAGAATTCTCCTTTGCAACTGACCCTACGTGCAACTCTGAGTGAATGCTTTCACTTCCACAGGCCTCAGTTTCTCCACTTGTCTTATGGAGCTGGCATCTCGCCTCGCCCTACCTGTTCCACCATGAGCATGAAATTTAAAAATTGGCAAGTGTGGGAATAATGTGATGAATGGTAAAAACTGCTCTGTGTTCTTGAGTTTCACCATGTGCCAAGGGCCGCGCCTGGGGACACCAGCCCGACCTCACAAACCCTCTCAAAGTCCTATGAGCTGGCTCTTTATCACTAGGCTCAGAGAGGTTGAGTGACTCATCCAAGATCACACAGCCCCAGGTCTTCCTGCTTTAGGAGCTCACTTTCTGGGGAAGATTACTATTATTTTCCCACATTTCTCTCAAGTCTATTATTCACCAAATCAAGTTGAATAACAGAGGCTTTATGTCCAAATCACACAGGCTTTGCATTGCTATTTTGTAAGGAGAATGGGGTAGACCGGATTCTTGGCTCCTAGTTGGATTTCCCTTCTTGGGTTCCATTTCTTTTTACCTACAACCCAGACTCTGACAGCCCTGAATTGTCCACACTGCCACCAATCAGTGGGGAGCCTTCCTTTACCAAGGCCCATTCTGCTTCTCATCATCCTGAGGCCCGGTTTCTTGGTCATTCTGAGGTTGGGGTGGGGAGTTTATCCTGAGAGACCCAGGTTACTCCAGGAGCCGCCTGCAGGTGGGCTGGGGTGGGGAGTGGCTGTGGGTGCCGGAGGGGTGGAGGTGGGGCAGGCTCACAGTTCTGTCTCTGAGCTGCCCGCTGCTGGCCCTCCTCTGGTCCCAGGAGGCTGCTTCTCCAGAGTTCTTGCTTCTCCAACACCAGCGTGGCAGGGGTGGCTCCCACCAGTCAGTGCCCTTGCCTGAAAGAAACAAAGATCTCACCTGTCAGAAGGACACCAGGGTGCCCTTTGGCTACGGTCGTGGCCTCTGAGGGTCCTGGCCAGGCTGCCAGGCTCTGAGGGATGGAGGATGGGTCTGGGCCACTTCTGGGTACTCTTAGGCTGAACCTACTGAGATCTTCCGGGCCTCAGAGATCCTGCTCCTTGGGCCCTGAGCAACCATTATCCCTTCTTGGCCTGCCTGGCTTTTAAGGGAGAGTTTCTGAGAAACTCCAAGCTCCAAGAGCAGGAGGAGCCACCTTCCCTTCTTAGCACACCCAGGCCCCTTAACAAAAGAACTGTCCTGAAAGGAAATTTCCCAGAGGCTCCTCTGACCAATGCCCCCAACTCAGCCTCACACATAAGAAAGGAACAGGTAGGGTTTAATCAAAATCTGGGGTTAACATGATGACCAAGACCAAAGGGACAGGCTTGTGGCTGTCTTTGATGCCTCCCATGTACACAAAGCTTTCAGCCTGCAAAACACTCCCATAACTCAAGGCACATTCACTGATGTCGCCAGAGGTAGGAATAATTCTTCCCCTTTCTGAAGTTCCAGGAGCCTGTGCGATTTGCCCAGGGTCACCTGTGGGACAGCATGAGAGGCAGACTTGAACCCAGGCTCCTGATGCTCAATCCAGCTTTCTCCTGGGCGTGGGCAGTAGCTGGCTGGATGACCACAAGTCAAAGTTATCATAGCCATGGTCATCGCAGAAGCCCCTGTGCCCTTTCCTGCCTTGCTCATTTCCAAGAAACATGAGGGGCTGGGAATGGGCCACATCTGTGAGCCAGATGGCACCTTAGTGAGAAGGCTGAGGCCAGGGCTCCAGGCAAGCTCACAAACTCATGCACACACCCAGCTCTTTCTGGAGGGACCTCTTTGCTCACAGTTCCCCTTCCTCAGCTCACTCACGCCTGTGCACTTGTTACAGCCCTTGCTCTCCTTGGGCTTCAGGGCCCTAGGGTTTCCACCATATGTCTGGAAAGAAAAGACACAGGCTTTGAGTCATTGCAGAACTGCGTTTGAATCTCGTCTCTAGCACTTCCTAGCTGTGTGATCTAAAGCCGGTGTCTTCACCTCTCTGAGCCTGTTTCCGACCTCACAGTCTTGTTTGTGAAGGTCAAATGAGGCAGATGTCAAGCGTGAGCATATTTCCAGGCACATCATAAGCCCATGATAAATGGCTGCCATTTCTATTATTAGCATGGGGCTGGGGCCATAGCAAAGCCCAGTCATGGGAGGAAGAGCAGAAGCAGGGAGAGAGCAAAGGTCTGAAGAGGCATCTGGGGAAGCTGTGGGAGCCCCTGCGTGTCCCTTTCCATGTCCCCTTTGTCGCACAGCTTCCCTGGGCCTCTGTTCCCAGAGTGCCCTCCCACCCCCTTGACACCCCAGCTGAGTTCACCAGCCTCACACGCTCCGCACTTCCTCCCCAGGGAGGGTTGCTCCGGGGAGTTTTGAGCAAGCCCTGGGAACGCAGTTTGAGGCTGAAACAAGAGCATTGCAGGGAAAAGGGAAGAGAGGGGGAAAAAAAAAGACCTGCCCAGCCTAGAATCCCAAGCCTTGCCTCGAGCAGCTCAGGCCCTGGGGATGGGTGGGGCATAGACACCAGGATCCCTGTGAGTCCCTGTCACTTGGCCCTTTGGTGAGGGCAGAAACTGGGAAAAGAGTGACAAAGGTAAGAGCCATCACCTGTCCGGCTGACTGTGCACTAGGCACGTTGGGACATGCTGTAATCATAATGACAGCTAACATGTCATTGGGTGCTTCTGATGCACCCCACACTTGCTAAGTGCTTTATTTTACACAGCTTTTCTCATCTGATCCTCAAAGTGACTTATGAGTTAGGTACCAATAATTTTCTTTTCTTTCTTTTCTTTTCTTTTTTTTTTTTTAAACAGACAGGGTCTTGCTCTCCAGGATCTTCCTTTCCAGGGCAACACCTGTTGCCCAGGCTGGAGTGCAGTGGAAGAGCCAGTTCACTGTAACCTTGAACTCCTGGCTCAAGTGATCCTCCCACCTCAGCCTCCTGAGTAGCTGGGACCACAGTCATATGCCACCATGCCCGGCCAATTTTTTATTTTTTAATTTTTTGTAGAGATGGGGGTCTTGCTGTGTTGCCCAGGCTGGTCTCGAACTCTTGGCTTCAAGTGATCCTCCTGCCTTGCCCTCCTGAAGCACTGGGATTAGAGGCATGAGCCACTGTGCCTGGCTGAATTAGGTACCATTCTTTTAATTTTTTGTTTCTTTACTCAGAGATCCTTGTTTTAAAGAATTAGGTACCATTCTTATCTCTGCTTTACTGAGGCTCCAGGGGTCACAGCACTCCCTCCTGGTTACACAGTTAGTGAAGATTGGCTCCAGGCAGCCCTACATGCATTCTCACAGCTCCTTTGTAAGACCAACTACTCATATCATTTTTACAGAGTGATAACCAGAGTCAATATCTCTTGGCAATATTTCGGTGTATTGTACGTTGTTCTTTCTGGAGAGGTGTTTGTGAACAGAGAAAGCATTGTCAGTATAAGTAAGACCATCTGAGCCCTGGAAAACCATCTGTCTCCAGAAGCAAGGGGGCTTCTCCTTTTGTTGGTGGTGGTGTTCTGCCTCTTTCCCATGGCATTTCTCCCCTCTGTGCTGTTTGTTAAAAGAAATTCACATCATGTTGAAGGCATTGGTTCTCGGCGGGGCACAGTGGCTCTCACCTGTAATCCCAGCACTTTGGGAGGTCAAGGCGGGTGGATCACCTGAGGTCAGAAGTTCAAGACCAGCCTGGGCAACATGGTGAAACCCCATCTCTACTAAACATACAAAAATTAGCTGGGCACAGTAGCACATACCTGTAATCCCAGCTACTCGGGAGGCTGAGGCAGGAGAATTGCTTGAACCCCCCAGGAGGCGAAAGTTGCAGTAAGCAGAGATCACACCACTGCACTGCAGCCTGGGTGATAGAATGAGACTTTGTCTCAAAAAAAAACAAAAACAAAAACAAAAAAAAAACAAAAAAGGCATTGGTTCTCCCTCTGTCCTATAAGCTTTGCAAAGAGCATGGACCTCCAGGGTTCCAGGGGCTTCGCAGGGACTGGGCAATGCTTTCTAGACAATACAGATGTTGGTTTCTTCTGGAATGTGTTGGGTGGGAGGAGCTGCAGGCTAGGTACCAGGTTTTCTGTAGATATGCTGTGTGATGGTGGACAAGGGTATTCCCCTCTCTGAGCCTCAAGGGCCCGCATCTACATGATGTGGGGGGGATAGGACTGGACTCCAGAGTGTCCCGAGTCCTTCTAGGTCAGACACGGAGGGACGGTCTGACCCCACCCCATTCCCTGGTGTGAGTGTGCGTGTGAATGCAGGTGAATGGCCGGCATAGATCTCCATGGAGCGAGAGAGAAACTGGTGCATCTGGGAATGAGGATGGCACTCGCTCAATGCCTCCCACTCCCTTGCCCCCATCCTACCCTTTATTGCTCAGTCCCAAAGTAGGCCCCAGTGATCTGGACCAGGTGGATTTTCTGCACCAGGACTTGAAGTCTTGGAACGTCAGTGCTGGAAGCACCCTAGTCTTGCACCCATTGTTCAGATGAGGAAACTGAGGCATGGAGAGGAGAAGCAAGGAACTCAAAGTGATTCAGCCAGTCACAGGTTCAGCTGGGACTCCAGCAAATGTCCTGACCTCTTCTGCTCACTGGGGGATCCTGATCGGCCAGATGTTAAACAAAGGGGCCTCGGGAGGAAGGTGGAGAGAAGAGAGCCTTTAAGTTCCTTTTGCTTTGAAGATGGAATAATCATGACTTCCTTCTCCAAATATCTTTTGGCCCTTCCTAGAACCAGATGGCGGATGTTTGGAATTTATGTTGTAAATAGTATTTAAGAAGGGGTGGGAGTGCAGATGTGTTACTTTCTTCCACCACCAGAAAGGAGATCTGAGGGAGAGAAGTGGGGGAGGGAAGCTGACTATGAAAAGATTTTGGGAGAAGGAAGAAGTGAGGGGGAAGGAAGACAGAACAGCGATGCGGGATGGGAGGAGAGGGAGCGAAAAGGGAAGAGAGATGGATGGAGTGAGACTGAGAGCAAGACAGATAGGAAGAGAAAGGGAAGGGAGAGAGCGATGGGAGAAGAAGGAGGAGGAAGAAAGATGGGGAGGGGGCTCTCAGGGTGCAGGCGCAGAGACGCCCCATCTTGAGTTCAGGAGCAAGCCCTTGAGTTTTCTAAAAATAGCTCAGTCTTTCCCCCAGCAGGGTTGGCAGCAGGGACCAAGAGAGGCACGCTTGCCCTTTTATGGTAAGAAAAAGTCCAGATCCTTAGAGCGGGAGCTGGGCTGGGGCCTGTAGTTCTGGATGAAGTCCAGCCCCAGGGTCTGGGGTGGGACAGGGCTGAATCGGGGGGAAGACTTGGTGGGATTTCCTGGCCTCAATGGCCCTACCCTTGTGGAAGATAGGGCTGAGGTAGGTGTTGGCAGGGGCCTCCCAGGAAGGCACTGGGGTCCTGGTAGATCCTTAGTGTTATGGCAGAAAGTCTTCTAGAGACATCTGGTCCACCCTGTGTCTCTGTTTTCACTAAACCATTTTTTTTTTTTTTTGAGATGGAGTCTCACTCTGTCCCCCAGGCTAGAGTGCAGTGGCGCGATCTCAGCTCACTGCAACCTCAGCTTCCCAGGTTCAAGCAATTCTCTTGCCTCAGCCTCCTGAGTAATTGGGATTACAGGCGCCTGCCACCACGCCTGGCTAATTTTTGTATTTTTAGTACAGGCAGGGTTTCACCATGTTGGTAAGACTGGTCTTGAACTCCTAACCTCAGGTGATCCACCAGCCTTGGCCTCCCAAAGGGCTGGGATTACAAGCATGAGCCACTGCGCCTGGCTATCTCTGTTTTATAGAAGAAGAAACTGAGTCTCAGCCAGGGGAAGAGATCGTAGCTCCCTGTGTGGGGGTTTAAGCCACCAAGCTAAATCGCTGCCAGGGTCCACACAAGGACAGCTTATGTGCCTGTTATCCTGGAGAGCAGTGTGGTCAGTGGCAAGAGCACTGTTAGGAGTCAGGAAACCCAAGGCCCATTCCCAGTTTGCTGTGTGACCTTGAGTCATCTGTGGACTCTCTCTGGTCTCAGCTTTCCTCACTGGGGTGATCTTAAGGGTTTTCTTAGCTTTTTGTCTCTCTGGGAATTTCACAGCTAGAAAGCAAAGCCTGGGCATAGAAGATGCTGCTATGAGGTGAAACGGAATCCCTGAGCTGCTATTTTCTTTCTGTGCCTCACTCACTTACTGTGCCGAGCCGGGCAGGTAAAATCTGCCGATGGACCGAGACTGATGGAGAGGAGTCCTTGCAGGAGACAGGAGGCAGATCATGGCTGGAATACCCCACTGCCCAGCTGGTTGGGTCTAGCCCCTTTTTTTTTTGGAGACAGTCTTGCTCTGTCGCCCAGGCTGGAGTACAGTGGCGTGATCTTGGCTCACTGCAACCTCCACCTCCCAGGTTCAAGTGATTCTCCTGCCATAGCCTCCTGAGTAGCTGGGATTACAGGCACCCACCACCACACCCAGCTAATTTGTTGTATTTTTAGTAGAGACAGGGTTTCACCATGTTGGTCAGGCTGGTCTCAAACTCCTGACCTCATGATCTGCCTGCCTCAGCGTCCTAAAGTGGTCGGATTATACGAGTGAGTCACCGTGCCTGGCTGGGTCTAGCCTCTCACTGGACACACTGAGGCCAGAGGAAGCTGCATGCTCAAGGTCACGTTGAAGGTCATATGAAGAGTTAGGGCAGAGCCAGGAATAGAACCAAGGGTTTCCATTCCCAGCTTTGGGCTGTTTCCTCTGCAGGAGGCCAACAGCATTGGGGACCATCTCTGGCCGTTCAAAGGGACCTCCTGGGCAGAGCAGCCAGAACTCAAGATAGGCTGCCATCCTAACTATCTCTTGGACATAGCATCCTGCCTGGGCACCGCCTCTCCTCTGTCCCCTGCCCCTGATTGTGAAGAATGTACCATAGTCTCCATCTTTGGCTAGAAGGCAGAGAAGAAGCAAAGGATGTGGTCAGTCTGGCAGCATGATTTTGGGCATGTCTTTCCTTGTCACTGGGCCTCAGTTTCTGCATCTATAACACGAAGAGATAGGCCCTGATCCTCTTTAAGGTCCCTCAGCTCTAAAAGGACTATGATGCGATGAGTATGGGATTGAACACCAGGAATATTTATTAAGCATCTACCAGGGGCGCCAGAGTGAATGTGATGGATGCTGTATGACTCTGAGCTCTGCAGTCAATGTGAGGTCGGGGCACATTGCCTGAGATTCCTGGAAGCCCCATTCCCAAGATCCTTCTGTCTCTATTCTAGAAACCCCTGGGCTGACTCTCTGAACCCAACTTGAACCCAGGTTCTGGCAGCTCTGGTCTTGAGTATCTAGGGAGGGCTGCTGGCCTGGGCAATGTAGTTGCCCACTGCTCCAGGACCCTCACAGGTGCTTGGCCATGCCCTTGACTTCTAGGTCCTCTCCATCATCTCCCACGCTGCTGTCCACTTCCCCAAGCCCTGTCTGGTGGGCCACCCAATCTACTCCACACCCTCCGTCTCTCCATGCTTTTTCTGTGACTCAGCCCAAGAGGATTCTTGCTTTCCTTTCCCAGCCTCCTAGGACACCCCCTCTGACCACTGAGGGAAAGGATGGAACAGAAGAGGAAGGGGGAAAAAAAGAAAGCATCGTGGTTCTAAATTTGAAGCTTTCCTGTGACCCTCCTGGAATTTCCACGCAGACTCTCTGGAGCGTGTGAACAGGGCTCCCAGGGACCCTGGCCCCCTTTGTCTCATTCCTGCCGGGCGGAAGGCCATCAGCTGAATGTTCCCCGGGGAACTCCATCTCACAACCAGGCTCCAAGTCTCTTTGGTCAGGCCTGGTGTCCCCTGGGAAGGCAGGAGGCAGCAGTGGAAAGGAAGTGGGAGGTAGGAGGTAGGAGGTCCAAGAGGCCCTTGTGCAAAGTTAGGGCAGAACTGATGTCATGTCTGGCTGGGAATCTGACATCCAGGCTGCAGGAAGGCCCAGCTCATGATTTTCCCAAAGCAGCTAGAGCTGGCATGTGAGATCCGAGGCTGGTGGTAGGAAAGGCTATGATGCCCAACCTCTTCTGATGTTTGACTTCTCTCTATGGTGTCTCTACTAAGCTTACATACCTCTGGTGATGAGGAGCTCACTACAGATGTTCCTTAACTTATGATGGGACTACTTCCTGATAAATCCATCATCAATGGAAAGTATTGTAAGTTGAACGTGTTTTTTCTGTTTATTTTGTGAGACAGAGTTTTGCCCTGTTATCCAGGCTGGGGTGCAGTGGTGCAATCTCGATTTACTGCAACCTCTGCTTCCCAGGTTCAAGGGATTTTCATGTCTCAGTCTCCGAGTAGCTGGGATTACAGGCACGTGCCACCACACCCGGCCAATTTTTGTATTTTTTTTTTTTAGTAGAGATGGGTTTTTGCCACATTGGCCAGGCTGGTCTCGAACTCCTGAACTCCTTAACTCCTGATCTGCTCGCCTTGGCCTCCCAAAGTGCTAGGAGGACAGGTGTGAGCCACCACACTTGACCCGAATGTGTATTTTTGACTTGCGATATTTTCAATATAGAATTGGTTTATCCGAAGTAACCTTATAACCCCATCACAACTGCGTTATAAGTTGAGGGGGGTGCCACATGCATATAGCTTTCATAGCATTTTAAAAGAGAAAATTGTAACTCAGGATATGTCTGTACTTCCTAATCCCCTCACCCTCTTTGGACAGACTATTGGAGGTGTCTTCCTAGTATTCTGCTGCCATCTGCCATGTCCTCTGGGGCTGCACAGAACAAGTCCTTGCTCCCCAGGAAGCTCTGGAGTGGTCTGAAGATGGTGACTGCAGCCCTCGGGCTTCCTACCCCTCCTAGTCCCACCTGAGCTCTCTTTTCCCCATTGCCTGACATCTCAGAGTTGCCCATTATCCAAATTCCTAGGTCTCTGCCCTGCACTGGGGTTCTTGGCTGATGGTATTTTGGGGAGAGGGACAAATAGGCTAAAGAAAGGCATTCCCCGCCGGGCGCGGTGGCTCAAGCCTGTAATCCCAGCACTTTGGGAGGACGAGACGGGCGGATCACGAGGTCAGGAGATCGAGACCATCCTGGCTAACATGGTGAAACCCCGTCTCTACTAAAAAATACAAAAAACTAGCCGGGCGGGGTGGCAGGCGCCTGTAGTCCCAGCTACTCAGGAGGCTGAGGCAGGAGAATGGCGTGAACCCGGGAGGCGGAGCTTGCAGTGAGCTGAGATCCGGCCACTGCGCACCCCCCTCGGGGACAAAGGAAAAATCCCTCTTATAAAAAATAAAAAAAAAAAAAAAAAAGAAAGGCACTCCCTCCCAGGGACAGACAGAGGACAGACAGATACCAAGGAGAACTTTCCCCAAGCTCTGAGGCTTTGGTTTCTGTTGCCAAAGCTACCGCACACTCTAGGCCTTTCCTGTTTCTCCAACCTGCAGCCTCTCTGAGCTTCAGACCAACTCTCAGTTCCAGCCAACTGGGCTTCCCTACTGTTCTCTGAAAATGCCTCTGTAGTCCTGCCTCCATACCTTTGTACACAGAGCTCTCCACCTAGAATGCCGTCGTCTTCTCTGTCTATCCAGGGCGTGCCCCAGCTCCTTAGATGTTCCCTCTCTGAGAATCCAGGTGTCTACTGTCACACATGGAATGACCTCAACTGTCCCCTCTGTCCCAAACCAGGGAACATCATGGCCTGAGGCCCCAGAGGAGTAGGGCACTTACCCAGGTGTGCTGGCTGCAGAGCCAAGGCCTGGTCCTAGCCGGCCTCTTTCTCCTTCACTCCGCCTTGCTTAGCTCATCTGGGCAGATGCTGTCAGACTCATTGGGGTTGTGAGTCACCTGCCTGGTGGCTGGCAGGCTCTGGGCAGGCTGAACGGGGTCTCTGAGCCCAGCAGCCCAGCCAGGGGTGGTGTCATAGCCTCTGTGGATGCCATCCCCAGGCTAGCAGGCAGACTCCCTCCAGACACTCCACCCCCATCCTGCCTCCCTGGAGGGAGAGGAGGAGTAGAGTATATGGCAGCAGAGCAGTTTGGAGCTTTTTTTTTTTTTTTTCTTTTTGAGAGAGAGTCTTGCTCTGTCACCCAGGCTGGAGTGCAGTGGCGTGATGTCGGCTAACTGAAACCTCTGCCTCCTAGGTTCAAACAATTCTCCTGCCTCAGCCTCCAGAGTAGCTGAGACTACAGGCATGCGGCACCATGCCCAGCTAATTTTTGTAATTTTAGTAGAGATGGGATTTCACCTTGCTGACCAGGCTGGTCTCGAACTCCTGACCTCATGATCTGCCAGCCTTGGCCTCCCAAAGTGCTAGGATTGCAGATGTGAGCCACCGCGCCTGGCCTGCAGCTTTCTTATCTCCCTTGAAGCACAGCTAAGGTCAGAGGAGGAGACTTTAAGGAGGGGGCTTAGGCTTGTGGCTGGTCGGGGGTTCTTGCAGAGGAGCCATGGTGGGATGGCTTTCTCAGTCTGGACCTAGCCAACTGCCCCTTCCTCAGAACTCAAGTGGGCTGTGCAGGGCACGGGGCAGCCCAAGACTGACGAGGTCTCCAAGGTTACTCAGCCCACCCTATGGGGTGCTTCTGGGTAGAAAGGACTGTTCTGCCAGGGTCTACATTTTTGAGCCTGAGCAGCGGTGGGGGGGTCGAAGGGTCTGTCTCTTCTCTTACTGCAATCATGCCTAATCTGGAAGGAGGCTTCGGACTTCCAATGGCCTCCTCCCCCAAACACCCAATCCAATGGCCTCCTCCCCCAAACGCCCAAGCCCTACTAGGCAGGTCAGAACCAGAGCTAGTTCTGGTTCACAGACCCATTGCGGGTGGTCCTAGAGTGCAGCAGCTAAACACACGATTTTCGAATCAGTCAGAACTGAGTTTGAGTCCCAGCTTGGCCTCGTACAGGCTGTGTGACTTTGGGCAAATGACTAAACCTTTCTGAGCCTTTGTGTGCCCAGAGGGATAATGGTATTTATCTCAGAGTGCTGGGTAAAGGTCCAGGTACTTGAAAGGACTTGATAGATGGCAGGTGATATTTTTGAGGGAATAAGGGCAGTTTATCCCCCAAAGTCCAAAGAGTTGGCACCCAGAAGAGCATCTCTTTGTACTGTGAAGAAGCTGTCTTTAGTAATCATATTTTAGCAGTTATTATTATACAAATTTAATTTAAAAATTTATAGTAGAGACAGAGTCTCCCTATGTTGACCTTCAGGCTGGTCTCGAAATACTGGGCTCAAGGGATCCTTCCACCTTGGCCTCCCAGAATGCTCAGATTACAGGTGTGAGCCGCCATGCCTGGTCTTAGCAGTTATTTTTTATTGAGTACTTACTATGTGTCAGTCACTGTTCCAAGGGCTTCATGAGTTTTAGCTCATTTAGTGAGTTAATCCAGACAACTCAATAGACCAATGAGACAGGTACTCTTAAATCATCTCTATACTACAGATGAGGTCACTGAGGCATAGCGTACCTATGTAAGTCGCCTGAAGTCCTACTGCTGTTGTGAGGCAGATGCAGGATTCAAACCCAGCAGCCTGGCTCACATCTGGCACCTCTAAGTGCCAGCCTATTATATCTGAGCCCTACCCAGCCCTGCTCCAGACCCGCCTGGTACCCTCGTCACCCGGGCACGGGGACTCACTCCACATTGGAAAGGCCCCAGCCTTCGGAGTCAACTTCAGTTTCCTCATCTGAACAAACGGGGGCCTGAGTGAGTGGACCTCTGTGGACCATGAGAGTGGGTCATTCACACAGTGCATTAAGGCATGTTTCGAACTAGAGTAAAGGTTTCTGGTGGTGCAGTGTTGTTGCCAACAGCCTCTTTTGCAAGTGGGCAGGGGGCTGGCCAGGGCTCCCGCAATGTGCAGTGAAGCCCCATGGGACCTGTCTAGACAAGCTGTTAGCAGCCAGCAGCCACCTTGGGCTCTTTCCCCCAAATTCCTGCAACTCACCCTCCCAGGCGAACTTTGATTGGACCCCGGCCACTGCATACTGCTGGGCTGGGGAAGGACCACAAGGCAGTTCCCATCTCATCCCATCCCAGGGCCTTCGTAAATGTCCTGATGAGGGTGCTCTGCAACTTGTGCGTGGAGGGCAAACTTCTAGACACCTTTGTGCACAGGAGCATAGCAGCCTACAGAAGGCATACCTATGTTTTTATTTCCATGGCTTCCTTACATTTTTTATTACACAAATTTGATACATGCAAAATGAAGTGTGCAACCTATATGCTTCAAGGAATCTGATGACTTCAAGTGTGGTCAAGGAGATGGGGATGCTCAAACACTGCTGATGGGATCATTACCTGGTTCAGCCACTTTGGAAAGCAATCTTGTGCTCTCCTGTAAAGTTGATAGGCCTGCACCCCGGGACCCAGAACCCCTTCTAGGTATTAAGCTCTGGAGAAAGTCTGGCTTATGGGTACTAAGTGATGTGGACAAAAATGGTCATCATGACAATTTGAACCAGACTTCATCCACCCCATCCATGGTGCTGAGCGCCCAGGAGAGTTCAGTTGGAAAATTGCAGGAAAAGCCCAGCAGTGAGGACCTCAGAGATCACCTCCCCGAAACCCTCAGGCTCACCCAGGAATCAGACACAGTGATGGTGTGTGGTGTGGAGCCTGGATCTTTCTATTCCTCAAGCATAGGTGTTGGCTGGGTGCAGTGGCCCACGCCTGTAATCCTAGCACTTTGGGAGGGTGAGATTGGGGAAATCGCTTGAGCCCAGGAGTTTGAGGCCAGCCTGGATAAATGGCGAAACCCTGTCTCTATAAAAAATACAAAAAATTAGCCAGGTGTGGTGGCACACGTCTGTAATCCCAGCTACTTGGGAGGCTGAGGTGGAAGGATCGCTTGAGCCTGGAAGGCAGAGGTCGCAGTCAGCTGAGAAGCGTCACTGCACTCCAGCCTGGTTTATAGAGCGAGACCTCATTTCAGAAAAGGAAAAAAAAAAAAAAAGGATAGGTGTTGGGTGTCATTTTCCCCCAGAACTGGCCAGGCTGGGAAGGGGCTGATTTTGCCCAAAGGGCTGTGGCGTGGCTGGGAGGGACCAGTGATAAACTTTCTGTTGTGGGGAAGCAGCAGGGTTGCAGGGAAGAGCAGTGGCCTCAGAGCTAGAAGGCTTGGGCTCAGGCTCCGGCAGAGCCTCCCTCCTGGCCTCCGTCTCCTCTGCGAGGTGGGATTCTTCGTTACTGCCCTCAGAGGTGTTGGGGTGGGCAGCCCAAGAGTGTGCGTTCTACGGATGCATAGACTGGGTTCAAATCCCCTTGGCCACTTTTTAGTTGCGTGACATTGGGTGAGCTGCAGTGGCTTCCTTCTCTAGAAAGTGAGGGCGAGGGAACGATGCTGATTTCTGCCTCACAGGAATCCTGGGAGGATTAAATGGTAATGCAAGCTGTTCAGCACAGTGTCTGACTCCCAGAAGTCTCCCATACATATTCTGCCCCCTTCCACGAGGTCTGCTGGAGGGTCCCCAGGAAGTTTTGAGGTAGCTAAGAGGCAGGGCAGGAGGTAGGAGACTCCTGGGGGAGTTAGCACCCCCAGGGGCAGCTGGCACACACGACTTAACTACTCGTGAGCTGTGTGACCTCAGGTAAGCCGCCTAACCTCTCTTTACCTCAGGTACCTCATCTGTGGAGTGGGGATAATAATTGCCCCTTCCTCACTGGCTCTTGTGAGGAATAAATGAATTAGTTCATGTGAAGATCTTAGGTAATGCCTGGACCTCACAAGAACTCCACAAATAGTGTAATCTATTTCTCCTGATTTGTACCACCTTACGGAATCCCTGGCTGGGCAGAGACGTAGGTTCTCTTCCAGCTCTGCCATCAGCTCGCTAAATAACCTAAAGCGGTGCTTTCTCTCTGTGGCTTCCATTGCCTCGGCTGTTTGTGAGAGTCCTAGGCTGCCCTACAGCCTGGCATTTCCCAAACTTCCATGTGCATGGGAATTCGTGGGGAGCTCGTAATGCAGATTCCTAGGCCCTGCCCGGGGTCCGCTGTCAGCAGGTCAGTGCGCAGTGGTTCAGATACATTGCTCACACAATACCCGAGAAAGGCAGGAAAGGAGGCCCCCCAGTCCTTCAGGCATCTCAAGCTGATCACCTTCCTGTGTCCCACAGCCTCAGACTTTCGATTCCTCCTGCCTCTTTCCAGAGCCTGTTCCAGTGCCCCTCAGCAACTCTGGGCATTCCCTGGCTGGGTTCCATTCCCACTTCTCCCTCAACATAGCTCAGGGTATCTTGCCCGCAGGCGGTGTGGGCTCGGACTGCGATGTCACATCAGCCCCATTCATCCTGCTCTATGTGCCTGCATCCTTCACTCTTCATGACGACCATGCAATCTCAGAACTGTACCCATTTTACAGAGGAGGAAGCTGAGGCTCACACAGCAAGCAACTTGCCCAGAGTCACTTGTCCACTAAGTAAACAAGCCATAGTTGGACCCAGGCAGTTGAATTCAGAGCCTCCTTCTGAACCATGTTGGCCTTGGGCCTTGTGTGACAAGAAGCAGGAAGGTGAGGGTACCTGACAGAGGCCGGTGCTAGAGGACTGTGTTCTGTTCTGGGCTCCGGACGTAGCCAGAGCATGTTCAGAGGAGCCCGACTCCACGTCGTCTGTACATCTTCAAGTTCCAAACCTAAGCCTCTGCCTCTACCCAGCCCTGCCTCCCATCACAAGCCTCCTGCGTTTCTCTGAATCTCCTGGTCCCACCGCTTCATCCTCTGAAGCCCTCTGCTGTCTTCTCCATCCTTTTCCTACTTCCACGTCCTGCACTCCTGTGTGGTCGAATCCAGAGATCAGTCCTTTCCCCACCAAAGGCTGGTTGCAGTCAAGTTCATCTGGAGGGCTCGGGGCAACCCTCTGGCCAAGCCTTCAGTCACAGAACCTTCAGCTACTCTCCCTCACTCAGGCTCAAATTCCAAAAGCTCCCACAGGGCTTCATCTGCTTGGATTCCAAGCTTGTGGTCAAAGGGCAGACTCGGCTCAGGGATCTCCTAGGGGAACTTCCCAACACTGGCTGTCCCTCAGGCACAAACAACTCAGAAGCCACATCTGCAGAGGAATCATTTTGTCCAATGGCCTTACTATACAGATGGGGAAACTATGGCCCAGAGAGGGGAAGGGGCCAGCCCAAGACCACACAGCCAGGCACTGAAAGCAGAGCTGGGGCCGGAGCCTAAGTGCCCGCGTCTCCTCTCGCCAGCATCCCTTCCCACTGCTCCATGTGCAGTCGGCACCCAGCCTTCCCAGGATCTCTGCCTGCCTGCCAGAGCCTGAGCTTACATTGCTTCTTCCCCAGCTTTGTTTCTTGAAACCATTATTTGAAAACCGTTTTCCTTGCCGGGAGCCCCAAGCTCTTGGAATTGCAAAATCAAAGCCCCATAGAATGAGGAAGAAGCACTGCCTATGTAGAAGCTGGGGAGACTGCCCCAGACTCGGGCGCCATGGTGAAGCTCGGGCTGATAGGATGTTAACTCTGACTGCTCCCTCTGCCCCTTCTTCCCCCAATTGACTACAACAACAAGGAATCCAAGAAGCCAACAGGACCACAGAATTAGAGCCGATGAGCTGGATGGATGCTTAGAGATCATTGACTCCAGCCCCTGTGCAGATGGGGAAATTGAGACCCAGAGAATCTGTGTCCAGAAAGGGACAGAGCCAGTTAGCAAGAGAGCAAGACCCCCAGATGCAGCATCCCGCTGGGGAAATGTCCCAGAGGCCCCCATCCACGGATCCCAGGTCTACTGCTGGTGCTTACCTTTCCTGGGGTCTGGTCCAGGTGTGGCTCCTTGGGGCCTGGAGATGGGAACCAGCCTGTTTGGTGAGTGGTTGGGGTTGTCACTGCTTCTCAACTAATTAGACCCAGCCTCGGGTGCCCCTCGCTGCCACAGGGGCATTTTTAAGCAGCTGGCACTGAGCCCCCCTCCCCTTAGTCCCTTGCCTGCGGCTCCCTGGCCACAGAGGCCACTCTGCCTTTTACCTTATATGAGCTGAAGAGGCGAGCCCCGTGTTGGGGAGAGGCGGGTGCTGAGCTCTCCCAGGGCCCCCCATTGGCCCAGGCGCCCCCCACGTGACTACCTCGCCTTGACCTGCCCCCGGTGCAGAATGTTGCTTTTACCCCCTAAGGAAGGAGTGGTTGACAATTTTCATATTTCTTCTAAATTTGGAGATTTCAGACAATGCTGGGAGGCTTGGCTCCAGCCGCCAGAGGCCCATGTGGAAGTCATTAAGCCTGAGAAGGGGGGCAGGGGAGAGAGGGAGGCAGGGAAAGGAGGAGGAGGAGGAGGAGAAGGAAGGGGGTGGGGAACAGAGTTCTGAGGGTTGCCAGTTGTCAGCCTGGGAACAAGAGCAAACTCCCTGGGAGAAAGCTGTGTGAGAATTTCCTTCCTCTCACCCAGCCCCTGCGTCCCGGGACTGCAGTGGGAGTCCTGAGACCTTCTGGGAACCTCCAGTGGGGGAGACACCAGTCCTGGCTCCCGGAATCTGGGTGATGGGAATGAGGGGAACAGGAGAACATGGGGAAGGAGAGCCCAGACCCTGAGAAGCTACCCCCATCATCATGCAAACGAGGCCTGGGCCTGACAGGGAAGATCCTGACCCAGCCACTTGGCAGGGTCGCCACAGGGCAGGGGCTTGAATTTAGAACGTCCTTCAGGGGGATCTCTTTCTCCTGCCGTCGCAGTCCTGAGAAATGCCCATCTCTTGGTGGAGTCCCTCTTTCTCCTTTTGCTTGGCCGCCTTGGCCTCCTACAGATTCTTTAGCGTTTTTCACGCCTCAGGGCTTTTGCACTTGCATTGCTCGCCACCAAAAATGCCTTCTTGCCAGAGCTTCCCATGGCCGCTCCTTCCCCTGCTCCTGTCTCCGACTCAGAAGTGCCCTCTGGAAAAGCCATTCCCTGGTCCCCTCAGTATTCTGTCACACCCTCTGCTTGCTTCCGTCTTAGGACTCGCCACTTGTGTGCCTATCTTACATGTCCACGGTTCTAGTTTCTTGCTGGCTAGCTCTTTCATGAGAGTGTGACTTCCCCTGGCAGGCCCAGGCCTCGTTTGCATGGCTTGTAGATGTATCACTCTGATCTCTGCCTGTCCCCAGACTTCCTAGGGTATCTGTGAAGAAAGGTCAGAAAAGACAAATCAAGGGATCACGGGAACCAGGCCTCAGCTGCCAGCCTAGGAGTGTCGTGCTGAGGCCCATGGAGGGCTCCTCCCAGGGGCCAGTGGGGCCTGCTCCCGGGACTGCCACCCAGTCCTGCCTTCCACTGTGCAGAGCTTCCCTTCTGTGGCCAGGCCTGCTGGACCCCAGCGGTCTCTGTTCACAGCCTCGTTCACAGTTCCTCAGACCCCCAGCCTGGATGGGCCTGCTAACCCCTCTCTCCTCCTTCCAGGCCAGAGGCTGTGGTCTGCCTGTCACCGACCCCAGGACCCCCTCCAGTAGCACGCAGGGCCTTGTGACATCCTGAGTGCGGCCAGTTGAGGGCCCGAGGGGGTGGGGTGCTGAATCAGACACTGTCCCTGACCTTAAGAGGCTCCCAGTCCAACAGGAGGATTAAAAATGCCATGTCCTTACCCCTCTACCCTCCCTCATTCCTTGAGGAAAGAATTCTGTTGGTGTTGAGAGGCTGGTGGGCTTCCTCCTGCCTTGGCCACTTCCTAGCTGTGAGGTCTGGACAGGTTATTAAACTGCCGCTCCCAGCGTCCCTTTCCCGCTGGTGCCTCCCTTTCCCCCTGGGTAAAATGGTGAGAATCACACCTGCCTTCAGCATTGCCATGAGGGCTGGGCGAGGTGGCCCGTGCAGTCCTGGGGGAAGGTGAGCAGGACTCAAGTCAGACTTGGCTCAGCCCTGCCCCTCTTGTCCCAACGGTGGGGCTGGGAAAAGCCCTCCACGAACTAACTTCTGTGAAGATCACTGTCTCCTCTGTAGCACAGAGTGAATAACATGACTGAGACAATGGTTGTGAAGGTTTAGCCCCGAGCCTCTTCAGAGTGAGGGCTTGATCGATGTAAGCTATGACTCAGAGTTGCGGTGCAAGAACCCGACACAGAGATTTCACCACTAATGTCATCCCCTTCTTTTCCAAACCAAGAAGATGAATTCCATTCATGTGCATGCCCTGGGGTGCAGGTCAGAGATGGTGCGTTAGGGAAGGCTCGTGACACCACTCCCTACCCCTGCACAGTGGCCCAGTTGAATACTCCAAAGCACCACCGACAGATTCTAGGGGGAAGATAAAGCCAGCCTAACAGAAACATCGTGTTTATGTAAAGTCCACTCTGGAGGCTGTGAAATACAAGTTGTGCTTCTGTGAGTTCTGCTACTGTATAAACAGTAGAGAGTTTGTCATCAAGAACGAAGAGAAAAACTAGCAGTGCAAGCTGTGGAGAGAGCTCCACCATTTCAATGCCTAAAAACCGCACCTGGCTGAGTGCTTTGGTTGGCTACGTCTGTGAGTCAACAGGCTTGGTCAGCAGAAATCCCATTGCAGGAGGTCAAGACAAGGAACTGAAGCGACCTGGAGACAGGTCCTTGAACATCAGGAGAGAGGTGTTCTGGCACCAAACTAGCTCAAAAGGTGAAGTATATGGCAGCCATTTGTGACTCAGTGTCCATAAATCTGTCTTAAATATTTGGAAGCTGTTTCTATTTCCTGCCCATACTATCTCTTGGGAGTTATGAACACTTTACATTATGAACCGGTCACTGTGTGAAGTGGCTTTTCTTTCCAGACAGGGAGAGGCAGCCTTGAAATCCCTCCATTCCTTGAGAAAACCGGTCGACAGACTGCGGCTTGGTATGTGTGAGTAAGGCTTCTTGGGAGGTGAAGGGAGGTTCCTGTTAGGAGCTGACTATGAGAGTGAGTTTGCATCGGTGAGTCCTGTGTTTTCAGAGGGTGTGTTTAGTCAGGGGGAGGGGGATGCTGTCCAGGAGAACAGAGGACTCATGGGCCCTGGGAGAGCCGGCTCTACTTCTCTACAGAGTGACCAAGGGAGACCTTGAATTGGTACCTTTAGTTGGAACCTTTAGGAAGATAGAATCTAGATCCACATGGGAAATACTTTTTAAGCCAGTGGAACTAACCAAGGATGAAGTGGGCTAACAAGCTGTCTTGGTAACGTGGTGAGTTCCCTGTTACTAGGGGAATGCAAGCAGGGGCTGGACAACTTGGCAAGTCCCTTCCAGCCCTGAGATCCTATGGACTTTACTTCACCCCTTCTGTTCTCACCTCCCAACCTGTCCCTAATCTCCAACCCTGAATTCACACTAATTCTACCCAGAAGGCTCATTTCGGAGGTGGCCGGTTGGGAAATCATTTTACATTGAAAAGGCCCATAACCCCTGGGTTAAAAATCAAACTCCATGTATTCTCTTCAATGAACATAAAACTTTTGTTGTTGTTGTTGGTAGAGTTGTTATGTGGGAGGCGGGAACATGGACAATTAGTGATGAAATGCCTATAATTATTTGCCTTGCAATCCAACCATTTTCTCAAAACATCTTACCATGGAAAGCTGTCCACATGGCTAGGCGCAGTGGCTCGCACCTGGAATCCCAGCACTTTGGGAGGCTGAGGCAAGAGGATCTCTTGAGCCCAGGAGTTTGAGGTCATCCTGGGCAACATGGTGAAACCCCATCTCTACAAAAAATACAAACAATTAGCTGGGCCTGGTGGAGTGCGCCTGTAATCCCAGCTCCCTGGGAGGCTGAAGTGGGAGGATCACTTGAGCCTGTGAGGCAGAGGCTACAGTAAGCTGAGATTGCATGACTGCACTCCAGTCTGGGCTATAGAACAAGACCTTGTCTCAAAACAAAACAAAACAAGGCAAAACAAAACAAAACAAACAAAAAAACTGTCTACAACTTGCTATTGAGTTTTCTTTTTTTGTTTGTTTGTTTGTTTTTTTGAGATGGAGTCTCGCTGAGTAGCCCAGGCTGGAGTGCAATGGTGCGATCTTGGCTCACTGCAACCTCTGCCTCCCAGGTTCAAGCGATTCTCCTGCCTCAGCCTCCCAAGTAGCTGGGAATACAGGCACCCGCCATCATGTCCAGCTAATTTTTTGTATTTTTAGTAGAGACGGGGTTTCACTGTGTTAGCCAGGATGGTCTTGATCTCCTGACCTTATGATCCGCCCACCTTGGCTTCCCAAAGTGTTGGGATTACAGGTGTGAGTCACCGTGCCCGGCCCAAGTTATTTTTTATTTTTAAAAGCATGGTATTGAAGAAGATAAATTGTATAATCCCTTTTAAGTCAACTGATGTGTACGTATGTGAGTGTGTCAGGAGAGGGTAAGTGTGAGAGTAGCAAGGTGCCCTGCTGGAGGTTGAATTTGTGTGTTGTCTCTTCCTTTATCTACTGCATAGCTAGGCCAGGATAGGAAGTCACTGTGGAGTGCCCAAAGGTAGTATCTTTGGGAATGGCAGGGGAGGGTGAATTGATTCATTGTCCTGGGAGAAGGATGTAATACACCTTTTGTGTTGATTGCCAGGCAAGAATGGTTATGGGAAGGGGAACAATGGTGTAGCCCAGTCCTCCCAAATCTTTGTGGGAAAGACTTGCATTGAAGGGCCTTGGGTGGTTGGCTTGGAGCCCTTCTCTGGTCTAGGGAGAGCACCAGCTTCCACCACTGTGTCTGCTTTGGGAGTAGTGAACCTGACTGACAACTCGAATATTACTCACCAGGATTAGCTTCTGCTCGGTTATTCATGTCCTTCCACCATGGTCAGTGCATTGATACAGGACCACGTGGGACTGGACACCTCCTTCCAAGATGCCTGTACGGGAACCCTCTGTGTGTAAGCGGGAGGCAGTGAGAACCCTGTAGAGAGCAGGTGGGCTGCATGTTGGACTTCCTGCTATCACCAGCACATGGGGCTTGAATACTTGAAGTTTCGAGGAAAACCAGGCCACACTAATTGCACCCTGAACTGTGCAGGGGAACACATGTGACTGTGCATGTAGAATGCACTGTGCGATGTGTGAAAGAATGTTCAGTGAAATAGGAACAGAAGTTATCTCCGCGTGGTGGGAATCTGGGGTGATTTGGGCTTACTTCAGTATAGTTTTCTGTATTTGATTTTTGTCTTGATTTTCATTGAGCATTTCTTGTTTTTAGCGATTAGAAGAAAAGACAATTATCACATTTATTTATTTATTTGAGAAGGTTTCTTGTTCTGTCACCCAGGCTGGAGTGCAGTGGTGCAATCTCGGCTCACTGAAACTTCTGCCTCCTGGGTTCGAGCAATTCTCCTCCCTCAGTCTCCCTCAGCCCCCTAAGTTGCTGGAATTACAGGCACATGCTACCACACCTGGCTAATTTTATATTGTTAGTAGAGACATGCCACCATACCCGGCTCATTTTGTATTGTTAGTAGCGATGGGGTTTCACCCTGTTGGCCAGCTGGTCTCGAACTCCTGACCTTAGGTGATCCACCCGCCTCAGCCTCCCAAAGTGCTGGGATTACAGGCATGAGCCACCACACCCAGTCCAATTATCACTTTTAAAAAGGCATGCAACAAGACCTTGATAGCTTACTTTGTTTTAGAATTTATGTATGGCAACTGTGTAAAATTGAAAATTTAATTCAGTATCCATTGTCTAATTAAGTCTTACCAGTCAGGGTCCATGTGTAGGAAAGCAACTATTCCTGCTCATTTGAGCAGAAAGGGATTTACTACAGGGAATTGAAAGCTTACGCAATTAGGAAAATTAGAGAAGCAGGCCCTCGAAACGACCCTTGGAAATGACTTTGAAAACCACATGATTATTCTGTCGGGGCTGTTGCTACCTCTGCTGCCATCAGAAGTGATGTGATGGTTAATTTTATGTATCAGTTTGATTGGGCTATGGGATGCCCAGATAGCTGGTAGGGCATTGCTCCTGGATGTGTCTGTTGGGGTGTTTCTGGAAAAGATTGGCTTTTCAATGCAGATCGCTTTTTGCCAATGCAGAGGGGCAACATCTAGTCCGTCGAGAGCCTGACTAGAACAAAAAGGTGGAGGAAGGGTGAATTCTCTCTTCTTGAGCTGGAACATCCATCTTCTTCTATCTCCAGACATCAGAGCTCCTGGTTCTCACTCCATGGGACGCTGGGACTTATACCAGTGGCACCCCTGGCTCCAGGCCTTTGAACCTGGACTGAGTCATACCAGCAGCTTTCCTGGTCCTCCAGGTTGCAAATGGCAAAACGTGGGACTTGCCGGCCTTTGTAATCATGTGAGCCAGTTTCCGAGATAACTCTCCTCTTCTATGTGTCTGTATATCCTGTTGGCTCTGTTTATCTGGATAACTCTGACTACAGTGGGCTCTGGAGGGGGAGCTCCACTGTTATGTGAAGAACACACCGCTGCAGCTGTGTCCAGGGTTAGGAGGCCACTTCTGCCTCTGCCACACCCACAAAGTCAGCGACCGATGGTATCAGTCAGGCAGGGCTGCTGTAACCAAGTACTCCAGACAGGGTGGTTTAAACGATGGGAATTTATCTCACAGTTCTGGAGGCTAGAAGTCTGAGATAAGTGTCAGCGGAACTGGCTCCTCCTAAGGCTGTGAGAGAGAATCTGTTTCAAGCCTCCTAGATTCTAGTGACTTGCTGGCTATCTTTGGTATTTCTTGGCTTGTAGATGTATCACTCTGATCTCTGCCTTCATCTTCATGTGGTGTTTTCCCTGTGTGTGCTGTTTCCAAAAGTCCTCTTTTTATAAGTCATATTGGATTAAGAGCCCACCCTACTCCAGTCTGAGCTCATATTAACTAATTAGATCTGCGGCAACCCCATTTCCAAATAAGGTCAAGTACTGAGGTGTTGGGGATTGGGACTTAAACATAGAAATTTGGGGATGGGGGACATAGTTCAACCCTTAACATGGGTAAGGGACCACTGATGTGGCCAAACTCATATGGGGTGCTTGCCAGTAGCCACTGTGAAGAAACAGGAAGGTAACCTCCCTCCAGAACCCTAGGAAGTCTGGGAAATGTAGCTTTTAGCTTACAAGGCTCTGCAGTAATGAAGGTTGGAATGAATGCAGCACCAATCCACCAAATCCCTCACCTAAATCCAACATCCTCTGTCTGCCACCCTGCCCTGGTCATTTTGCAGCTGGCAAAAATTCCTGCCACTGAGCACATGCCCCTGGGGTATTAGAAACAGCACTGCCCTCAGAAACCAGGAGGTGAGGACTGGAGGAGCCCCGACCCTATTATTAACTCATAGGGTGACAGCCACAGCTAATCAAATCCACCTAACACAAAACCCCACCATCCACAATTCACTCAACAAACATGGTAGTGCTCACAGTCAACACACTCAGGAACCTTGTGCCCCATGCTGGGAACTAACTTCGCAAATTTGTCCCACAAGGCTGTCCCACCCACTCAAATTTGTTTCTTTGTTATTTCTTACTGAGATAAAAAAAAAAAAGATAATTGTCTTCTCCCAACCATAACCAACTTCCCACCACTACCATTTTTCTTGTTTATGTCCAGAGTATTGTGTGCAATTGTGTGCATGTGCAGTCCAAACCCAGCATTCTTCTTGGATGATAGGTAAAGGATTTAGAAAGGAACTGAATCAGGAGGCCAAGCCTTTGGCCCAGTTGTGCCACTAACTTGCTGTGTGGCTAAGATTCCTGATGCTCCAGCTGTGAACAGGGTTGCTACTCTCTGCCCACCTGACAGCACCCGGGAAGGGCCCTGGAGAATGTTAAGGGAGTGATATGATTTCTCTCTGTCCCCACTCAAATCTTGTCTTGTAGCTCCCATAGTTCCCACGTGTTGTGGGAAGGACCCGGTGGGAGATAATTGAATCATGGGGCCAGGTCTTTCCCATGCTATTCTCATGATAGCGAATGAGTCTCACGAGATCTGATAGTTTTAAAAAGGGGAGTTTCCCTGCACAAGCACTCTTCTCTCTTGCTGCCATGTAAGAAATGCCTTTCACCTTCTGCCATGATTGTGAGGCCTCTCCAGCCACGTGGAACTGTGAGTCCAATAACTACTTCTTCTTCTTCTTCTTCTTTTTTTTTTTTTTTTTGAGATAGAGTCTCGCTCTGTCACCCAGGCCGGAATACAGTGGCGACATCTTGGCTGCAAAGTCTGCCTCCCAGGTTCAAGTGATTCTCCTGCCTCAGCCTCCTGAGTAGCTGGGATTACAGGTGCCTGCTACCATGCCCGGCTAAGTTTTGTATTTTTAGTAGAGATGGGGTTTCTCCATGTTGGCCAGGCTGGTCTCGAACTCCTGACCTCAGATGATCTGCCCACCTCAAGCTCCCAAAGTACTGGGATTACAGGCATGAGCCACTGGGCCCAGCCCCAATAACCTCTTTGTTTTGTAAATTGCCCAGTCTCGGGTATGTCTTTATCAGCAGGGAGAAAACGGACTAATACAGTAAAGAATTGTTCTGCTTGGGTCTGCCCTCCTCCATCACTAGCTCTGGAAGGGCTGTGTCTGTGTCTGCTGCTCTCTTTTCTCAAAAACGTATGAGTGTTTATTGTGTACAAAGTGCTGTGCTCAGCAACCAGGTGGCTAGGAAGGGAAATCAGACCCCTTCCAATACAGTTAAGGGGAAGTGTTAGTTCACTGGAGTTTGGATCATCATCTTGAAAGATACATGATATCTCAAACATGATAATCCTGAATGTTAAAGTCCTAAAAGATTAAAATCCCTAAAGTCTAAATCCCTAATATCTAAAGTCCCTAAAATCACAATCACGGGATGGTTTCATCATGTTAGGCAGAGCTTTTACCTTGTTGTTGTCTTTATTTGGAAATTAGGTATGGTTTCTGCAGGTGTGTCTTGGTGCCGACTTGACAAGGGGTGGACTTATGGACTTAATTTTAGATATCGACTTGACTGGATGAAGGGCTATCTAGAAACCTAATACAGCAATATTTTGGGTGTGTGTGAAGATGTTTCTAGAGGAGATCTGTGTGTGGGTCTGAATGAAATAGGTGGGGAAGATCTGCCCTCAGTGTTGGTGGGCATCATCTAATAGGCAGGGGGCCAGGAGAAAACAAATACAGAAGGCAATTGGTCTCTCTCTGAGAGCTACGACAGACATTTCTGCTGCCTTGAGCATCAGAACTCCAGGCTTGCCAGCCTTTGGACTCTAAGACTTATACCAGTGGCCCCTGGGTCCTGGGGCTTTCCGTCTGAGTCATGCTACCAGCCTCCCAGGGTCTCCAGCTTATAGATGGCCTGTTGCGAGACTTTTCAGCCACTGTAATCATGTGAGTCGATCACCCTAATATATCTCTCATATATCTACATGCACATCCAATGGGTTCTATCTCTCTAGAGAACCCTGACTAATACAGATTTGGTACTAGGGAAACAGAAGAGCATTTCTTTTTATTGTGTTTCTTGCAACACAATGGAAGAGATCTGTGAAATTGTTCCCTCACAAAAAGGCTGTGATAGTGAAGTGTATAAGGCCACTTAAGGTAAAAAATACAAGTTTAAAAATGGGCCAGCCACGGTGGCTCATGCCTGTAATCCTAGCACTTTGGGAGGCCAAGGCGGGCGGACTACCTGAGGTCAGAAGTTTGAGACCAGCCTGGCCAACATGGCGAAACCCTATCTCTACTAAAAATACAAAAATTAGCCAGTCCTGGTGGCGGGCACCTATAATCCCAGCTACTCCGGAGGCTGAGGCAGGAGAATCGCTTGAACCCAAGGAGTGGAGATTGCAGTGAGCAGAGATCGCACCACTGTACTCCAGCCTGGGTGAAAGAGCAAAATTCCATCTCAAAAAAAAAAAAAAAGAAAAAGATTAAAAATGAGTTATTATTGGTGCTGCAAAAGCCAGAATATCACTTAATTGCAATGGCCGAGCAATAACCACTCAAATGGACAACATACACTTGCACAATGTGTAGATCACAACCACTCTCCAAGTACAAGTGCGGTGAGTATTTCAAATATCAAAGAAGTGAAGACACAGGCGAAAAATACAAGAACACTCTGCTGCCAAATTATTCAATTGTGTACAATTTCTCCCCTTCCCATATAGCGCCATGCTTGCCTTAAAAAAACGCCCTTCGTCAGAGAATGAGAAGAGTTCGACCAGTTCAGCGACCTTCTGAACCAAAGGCACTTGCTGATATCGAGGTGTTTTTCCTCCAATATTACAAAACACATTACATGGTGAACTATTCTTTTTTTTATTTTTATTTTTTTGAGTCAGAGTTTCACTCTGTCTCCCAGGCTGGAGTGTAATGGTGCGATCATGGCTCACTGCAGCCTCAATTTTCCAGGCTCAGGTGATCCTCCCACCTCTGCCTTCTGGAACTACAAGCATACACCACTGAGCCTGGCTACTTTTTTTTTATTTTTTGTAGAGATGGGATTTTTTCCATGTTGTCCAGGCTGGTCTCAAATTCCTGGACTCAAGCGTTCCACCTGCCTCAGCCTCCTAAAGTGCTGAAATGACAGAGCCACTGCACCCAGCCAAACTATTCTCAATAAGGGGTTTGACTGTCAAAGAAGATAGACTTCTTATATTAACTCTAAATCTAGCAGAAAAACCAGCACATGCTTCACTTTGGCCAATGAATGGCACTTTCAAAATGTCCTTTTTTGTTTGTTTGTTTGTTTGCTTTTTTTTTTTTTTTTTTTTTAAAGATCAGCTATATACAATTCATGTCTCTGTTAGATCTGAAATTTCTGGAATGTATCTGCTTATGTGTATATTAATGACTAGAAAATGTGAAGGACTTTATCAATGCTGATTTGAAGATTTAGTGAACTTTGCAAAAGAAAATGGGTTTCAACTGAATCCTTAAACCATACTGACAGATTTGGAATTAGGTGTGATCAAGCTTCTAAAAGTGAATTTCAAGGTATTAGCAATACAGTTTATGTTTTTCATTCAGCCCACTGCATTTGGCAGAAAATTCAGATAAGTGGATTGGCCACAAGATACGGCAACAACGACAACTTCAGTTTAAAACTGCGGGCCGGGTGTGGTGGCCCAGTAATCCCAGTACTTGTAATGCCAGCGCTTTGGGAAGCTGAGGCAGATGGATCACTTGAGGCCAGGAGTTCAAGACCAGCCTGGCCAACATTGTGAAACCCTATCTGTAATAAAAATACAAAAATTAGCTGGGTATGGTAGCATGTACCTGTAGTCCCAGGTACTCAGGAGGCTGAGGTACGAGAATTGCTTCAACCTGGGAAGTAGATGTTGCAGTGAGCCGAGATTGCACCATTGCACTCCAGCCTGGGCAACAGAGCGAGACTCCTTCTCAAAAGAATAAAAATAAAAAATAATTAAAAAATAAAAATGCGTCATTTGACTGCATTGGCATTCCTTCCAGTTGATAACATTTAAGGAGCGTTTAATGAATTAAAGTCACATTTGCCTGAAGAAGCCAGTGAAATCACTGACTGATTCAAAAGTAATTATGTGCACAGTCAGATAAGAAGACACTTATATAACGGTGGTGGTGTTCAATCACCAGCATTATTTCCACCACATCTGTAGTCTGTATATGAGTGGGTGTGGAATGAATTTCTGTGAGCCAAAAACACCATGAAAACATGGTACAGAAGATGGGAAAATCTGGAATATAAATAGTTCTACCATGAAGACACATGCATCATTGCAGTGTCATTGCAACACTACTCACAGTAGCAAAGACATGGTATCAACCTAAATGCCCATCAATGGCAGACTGGATAAAGGAAATGTAGCCCATATACACCATGGAATACTATGCAGCCATTAAAAAAAAAGAGATCATGTCCTTTGCAGCGACATGGATGGAGCTGGAGGTCATTATCTTAAGTGAACTAATGCAGGAATAGAAAATCAAATACCACATGTTCTCACTTATAAGTGGGAGCTAAACACTGAGAACACATGGACACAAAGAAGGGAACAATAAACACTGGAGCCTGCCTGAGGGTGGAGGGTAGGAGGAGGGAGAGGATAAAAAATGTATCTATCAGGTATTATGCTTTTACTTGGGTGATGAAATAATCTGTACACAAAATCCCTGTGACGCTAAATTTACCTATATAACAAACTTGCACCTGTACCCCTAAACCTAAAATAAAAGTTAAAAAAAAAGATGGGAACATTTAATAGGGAAGGCTCATGGCTATGCATATAGAATCACAGAGGAGTTTCAGAAAGAGCCGTGCCACGTAGAAAATGAGTGTGACGTATTCTCCAAGCAGAGCCATACGCTATAAGAAAGAACAAAACAGCTTTTCATCTTCATGCAAGACTTCAAAATATAGTGAATGATTGTGAAAGTTGGCCAGCTCTTATGGACTATCTCTGTGTAATTGTCCACAATCTATCCCTGTAATACAGTTTTCATGTCATCTTCACATCATTTCCAATACTGGAATTCTGTAAAGACTTTTAGAGAGTCCTAATTAGTTTCATGCGTTTTTGCAAATCGAACTCCACAAAAGTGCATTATCACAAGGTGGACTTTGTAAGCGTAATGCTTGTATGTAGAGGCATTGAAACTTCCTCAATAAATGAAGAGAAGTCCTTTTTGTACATGTGCATTTGTGAAAGATAAAATTTCTCAAGATCTCAGTTCTTTGGGTGACTGTATATGCAGTGGTGACCCATTGCAGTTTTTTATTGATCTCATCAAAAGACTTAGATTGTTTGTCATGGTATTTCAGATGGCCACAGTTAGAAAGTTGGGCGCACACAATTAACAACCATAGTGATATGCATTTGTACATTTCTCTTTTTGACCTATTTCTTCATGAACACAGTTCATCTGCGCATGACTGTGAGACTCGCGCGACTGTCGTTAGTGTACCTGAGTGTTTGTCTTGCAAAAATGTGTATGTCTTTATTGCCTATCTTACTGTGTAAAGTGGTCTGCAAAGTGTCCTGACATGTTTGGATATGTTTCTCAATTAAACTCCCTTTAAATCTATAAATAAATATCTTTTAACGCATTTTTAAATAATTTTTTCAGAATTCTATTTTCAGGATTTTGATTTTTCAGGATTCCGACATTCAGAGTTATTGAGTTTGGCATTGTGTCTTGTAGGATTATGATCAGTTCCCAATTCACTACATTCCTCAACACTCTTTTTCAGAGAAGAATGGAAACTCAAGTCTTAGTGGCGTCAAAGCAAAAGGGAATTCATTGGCTCATGTGACTGAAAAGTCCATGGGTAGTTCAACTTTAGGTATGGCTGGATCCAGGGGCTCAAATAATGTTCTCAGAATCTCTGTCTGCCTAAGAATACATTCTGGAGGAAGGAAGGAAAGAAGGAAGGAAGGGAGGAAGAGAGGAAGCGAGGGAGGTAGGTAGGAAGAAGGTGTCCACTGCAGATATGCCCAGAAATAATTACATTATAAGGAAGACAGTGTTAAGTGATATGAGAGGGCTCAGTGAAACAAGAGGGTTTCGGAAGATGGAGGAATTAATGCACTCATGCATTTATTCATTTATTTATTCAGGTCTTAAACACTGAAGTTCTAGGCTTCACACTGAACTAGGCCTGGGGCTCCACATACAAAGACCAAGTCCTTGCTTTCAGGGAACGTCCACCCTCTGTTGGGGAAGGCAGGTTGGTAAAGAGCCAATTGCTAACTTGGACGGAGCCACAGGGATGCATAGGGCACACCGAAAGCTCATTTCCTACTGTGGAATCTGGGGGGAAGCCGTGCACTGAGACCTGAAGAGTAAAAATGGCAAAAAGGACACTGAAGCAAAGGGAACAGCGTAAGTCAAAGCCCAGAGGCCGATTCAGAGCCACTCAGAGGATGACTTACTGGGTGACATTGGGTGGATAATTGGACCTCAGTTTTTCTATTTGTACAATAAAGGGGTTAGGTAACTTGCTGCTGAGGAAGGAAAGGGGAAAACAATCTCTCCCTCATACACACAGACACACACGCACACACACACGTATACAGATGCAGAGACTGTGGCTGTTTCAGCCTTAGAGGGGTAAGACATGACTCACTTCTAGGTGACCTTATTGACTCAAAGGTAAGGCCTCTTGGGCCCGGCCTCCAGAGGGAGAGAAAGAGAGAGAATGAAGTGATCCACAGCATATGCTAACAGCAATTTATGTTTTCATTTAAAAATAGTATTTATTGTTTGAATAGATAATATCTATACATTGTCACCATCACAGAGGTACAAAAAGTGCTCTGTGAAGAGTAACTTCCCTCCTAACCCCACCCCCTTATCAACCCAATTCCCCTCCCCAGAGAAAATCACTCAACTTTTTATATAGACTTCCAGAGAGTCTATGCAAATACAAGCACATACACTTACAAGTGTACGTATGTACAGTCCCTGCATTTTTGGGGTACAGATTGGGGTATACCATTCACATTCTTATGCACCTTATTCATTTGCTTAATAACAGCTATTGGCTATTGGAGTGTATCATTCTACTGAGGGCTGCCTCATTCTCTGAGTGGTTGGATAGGGTTCCACAGCATGGATGTGCCATAAGTCATGCAACGCTTCCTATAAGGATGAGCGCTTTGAGGATGCTATTGTGCTAATAGATTCCTTTAACACAAATAAAAGATAGAAATTAGAAAAGATAGATGTAAAAGTCCTTTGCGATTACAAACAACGCTGCAAAGCCTGTCCTGGTCTTTGTGTCATTTCCACATGGGGCTGCCTCTGTTGGACAAAGGCATAGAAGAGCGACTGTTGGATCAAAGTCCTTGTGCATTTGTGATTCTCATAGATATCGCTCTATCCCCTGTTACCCACCTCCCTCATGGAGGTTGTAACCATTGTGTACTCCCACCTGCAATGTACAAGAGGCCTGTGTCACAGAAATTTTGAGTTTCTCCAGGCAGCCTGGGAGAGAGAGCAAGGGGATGAGAAGCTGGGAAAGAGGGCAGGGCATGGGGAGAAAGGAGGACATCCTTTGAAGGAGGAGGCCTGGGAACTATAGGAGGCTGAGGACTAATGTGAGACAAGGCCAATGAGAAGTTCCCGGGGTCATGACAGTGACCTTTAGGCTTGCAGAACTTATAGTCAATGGTGAAGTCGTGCACACCGGTCAGTCCCTCTCCTTCACTGCACACCGGTCAGTCATCCTTGTCCACTGCACACCGGCCAGTCACCCTCCTCCACTGCACACGGGTCAGTCACCCTCCTCCACTGCACACCGGTCAGTCGCCCTCCTCCACTGCACACCGGTCAGTCGCCCTTCTCCACTGACAGCTCAGTGATGGGCCTGCCATGCTTACAGCATTGCATTCCCAGGAATGACACTTGGGAGATGAAAGAGAAGTGCTTAGGGGGCCCTGTGGGTGGCGGAATGGGTAGTAGCCTCGGAGACAGGAGCCCCAATCAGGAGCCAGCACTGTGAAACAGCAGGCTGTGCCAAGGACTAATTTAGGAGAAACTTAAGCCCCCTAAAACTCTAAAATTGGGAAGAATTCCCTGCACTCTCTGATGGTGTGGGTTGGGAGCTGAAGCCATTTTATCTTGGTGTTAAAGGAAAGAGACTTTGTGCCTGGGGCAGACAGTCACTTGGTGACACCCCCGTGGCCGAGGTTCTCCGTGCCTCTAAGCCTGGGTGTCTTTCTCCCTGCTCTTCCCAGTCCCGACAGGCTGGGACCATCCCACCTAGAGTTAAGAGGCTTTGAATTCAAAATCCTGGTCCAACGCTGGGAGCAGTGGCTCACTCCTGTCCTGTAATCCCAGCAGTCTGGGAGGCCAAGATGGGCAGATCACCTGAGGCCAGGAGTTCAAGACCAGTCTGGCCAATATGGTGAAATCCCATCTCTACAAAAATACAAAAACTAGCCGGGGATGATGGCAGGTGCCTGTAATCCCAGCTACTCAGGAGGCTGAGGTGGGAGAATCACTTGAACTCGGGAGGTGGAGGTTGCAGTGAGCTGAGATAGCATCATTGTACTCCAACCTGAGCAACAGAATCAGACTCTCAGAAAAACAAAACAAAACAAAACAAAAAAGCACAAAGAAAAAACTCCCCCCAAAAAACACAAAATCCTGATCCAGGGGTCCCAATCCTTTTTTATCATAAACCCCTAACAATAAATAACAGTTTTAAAACATTTTTTAATTTAATGCTATTTTTAAAAATAAATCTTTATTTATAAATTCTATAAGGTGCTATTATACTAATACGTTCCTTTAACACAAATAAAAAATAGAAATGAGAAAAGACAGAGGTAAAAATAGAAGACCTGACAGTCTTCCTAAGCCTCAAATGACATCCTACTTTGGAAATCACTTACCTAGCTTTAAGCGTTTACGGAGCTGGGTTGGCGAAGGGACTTAGAGGGCCTTGTGGATTTCTGTGCATGCGTGTGTGTGTGTGTGTGTGTATTAACTCAGGAATGGAGGTTCTGTGAGATTTGGAAAACTTGGGACATAACAAAGGTTTTGGGGGGGGGTTTCCTTAAGCAGTGGGGGCCCAGGCTGAGCTTGCAACAGAGCCCTGAATGAGGAGAGGGATGTGACTATGTGGTAGCTGGGCTGGACCTTAAGCATCTGGGCGTGGGAGAGTCTTCACAAGACCCTTGTATCCCAGATTGGCGGCATGAGGCTGGGAGCCTTTCATCTTCATAATGATCCCATTCTGCCCCGGACCAGTCCCCACCTGTTGCCTCCATAGATCATGAACTTAACTATAGTGACAGACGAAGAGATGGAGCCAGGCCCCTGAGCCATCTTTCCCCAGGGACAGGGAGGGGGTCACTGCATTGGTCACCACCATTGCAGGGGAATTCAATTTGACATGGATGACTAGAGTAATATGATCATTATTTCACCTACTTCCCGTAGAACAAATGCATATTCACCACCCATGTATGAAAGGGTTGTGGCACCAGAGACGTTATTAGAAATGATTTCCAACTGGGAGCAGCTCGGTTAGATTAGGGAAAATTACTTAAATATCCTCTTCCAGGCCTTGGCTGAAGTTGACTCTGTTTGTCCTCGTCTCTCTCCCTACCTTGAGGCCCCAACCCCTGCATGCGTCTCCTGGTCTGATACTCCTCAGCCACCCTCAGGACTGCAGGCTGACTCCAAGCCTTCATAAACCACCGAGAACTGTTAAACAAATCCTATAATTAGAAGCCAGGTTGCATTAACGAAGTGAAAAATGTAACATTACCATCTGTTTGTTCGCTGGATGCTCAGCTCATGTCCCATGATCCAGAGGAGTTGTGACCTTGGGTTTCCAAGAAGCCTTAATAAGGTAATGTTTATAGGACTCTTAACTTTACAGCTCTGCTGGAGTACAACTCTGTGAAATGAGGACAAGCTATAATTCCAGGAGATTCCCTCCCCACCCAGTCCCAGTGCTGAAGAATGTTGTCCTCTTATGTAGTACATGGAAAGCCCCATGGCTGGGATTAAAGGAAGTAGATTCTGGTCCCAACTCTGACACTGAGTTGCTGTGTGACACTGTATCGGTCTATTTTCCTCTCTGGACTTCTGTTTTCCCATCTGTAAAAGAGAGGAGAGGATGGGTCTCGTTCTAAAAGTCCCCTCCAATTCTGACGTTCCAGTTTGATTTCTCTGTCTATCTGCCATTGAGTTTTATATCAAGCAAAGATTCTTTTCCAAATTTGATCTTCCTTCTTGGGACTTCTCAAAAAGACTTGGTAATGAAAGTTGAACGGGATAAATCTAGTTTGGGGTTAGCAAGACACATAGACTTTTTTCTGCCTCAGCTTTGTCTGATGGGATAAAATGCATCAAAAATAATACGAAAATGACAATTAGGAAGAGACAATTCCTTAACTCCTCAAAGAAATTAAACTGGTTAAAGCAAGGAACAGTGGAAAGAACCAGGGTTGTTCTCTCTAGAGATGGTAGCCACAATTAAGTGAACAGAATATTCTGCCAACTTCCTATCAGCTGACATTTATTGAGTTCTTCCTATGAACCAGACTTTATGTTATGGGCTTACACCCATCCTCTCAGCCTCACAGCAAACCTGTGAAGTCAATACTTTCTCATTGTCCTCATTTAACAGATGAGAAACTGACAGTTAAGGAGATGAATTTGCTCAAAGGAAATATGTGGCTGGAGCAGAGACTCCAGAGCCTGATTTTTGACCTCTGCAGATCTGTTGTCTACAGATCTCTGACTCTATTTTGGCACTTGCGGAAGCATGTTGTGATGAAGCATCCACCGCCATGTCCCTGCATAATTCTGATAAGCACAGCATGCCCTGCGAACCTGCACAGGCTATGTAGCATAGGTGATAAGGACACTTTTGCTGGGCTGAGCCTCTTAGATTTGGGGATTGCTTGTTACTGCAGTGCAACTTGGCCTATACTGACTAATACTGCTTGCCTTAGGGCAGAGGGAACAGTTTTGCTCTGTATATTTGCAAAAAGCCAGTTTGTAGTCAGCAGATGGCAGAAGCAGGGGGACAGACATTTAAAACAACTAATAAAAGGCTGGGGAGCACATACGATAGTATCATTGAGAAGCCCGTACAATGATCCTGATGGTCCTGTTGAGCTTGAGAGTCTAAGAAATTGACTAAAAAATGAGAAGATTTGTAGGTGATTCTGGAATGCCAGGGTCAGAGCTAGCTCTGTGGTTGAGATAATGGGATAAAATACAAGGGAATCCCAATATGGAAGACAAGAATTTATGAACATAGCCATGTGTTGGCCAGACTGAAGGGCCGAACAATCCTAGGTTTTTCTAAGAGCACATTACTGGGGAGAAAAAGATCAGGGTCAGCTTGACCTGACCCAGCTCTCCAGAGCTGACTCAGAAAACTTATCCCTCTGGCATGGAGCCCTCTCACCAGACACATTTCTCTCCAATGTAGATTTCTCCATAAAGGACAGCTGACCATGGTAGAAATAACTTGGATAACCTTTGGTGCTCTGTGTCTGCTGCCTAATGACAGGCACCCACCTCTAATCACTGCTGGTTCCAGTGCTCATTCACTTTCCCTAAGCTAGGGCAAAGGTTAGGGTAGCTGAGGTTAAAGGGACCTCAGGGGCTCAACTTTCATCCCAAGCTCTGTCCCTTTTCTCCTCACTGTATGGCTATAGACAGGTTACTTCTTTTCCCTGTGCCTCAGCTTCTTCTTCTGTAAAATATTTACATTCACGTGTTGATCCAGGAAGTAAATAAAGTCATAGATATACAAGTGTTCTTTTTCTTTCCTTTTTTTTTTTTGTTTTGAGACAGGGTAATGCTTTGTCACCCAGGCTGGAGTGCTGTGGTATGATCTCGGCTCACTGCAGCCTTGACCTACGGGGATCAAGTGATCCTCTCGCCTCTCAGCCTCCTGGGTAGCTGGGACTACAGATGCATGCCACCATGCCTGGCTAATTTTTAAATTATTTTTTGTAGAGACAAGGATCTCGCTATGTTGCCAGAACTGGTCTTGAACTCCTGACCTCAAGCAATTCTACTGCCTCGGCCTCTCAAACTGTTGAAATGACAGGCATAAGCCATGGCGCCTGGGTTAAAAGTGTTTTTCAAATTGTAGAGTGCTTCAGGGGTAACCCTCTTACCATCATGCAATTGTCATCAGCATCTGCATGGGTCCTTGGCTGGACGCCTTCCATCTCCCACAGCCATAAACCCTGAAGCTGCCTTCTCACATTAGAGCAATTACCGAGGCTTATTTCCTGGGAACCAGACTTTGGAAATGGTCAGATTGCACACTAGCCATTTCTTCCTCTTTCCTCATAATATTTATGAGAACTGACCTTCCAGTGGAAATTTGGCAAGGTTTCACATTCTGGAGACATTGTACCTTCCTCCACATGCCCCGAGGGCTGAGGTCATGGGCTTCCCAGAAGATCCAGCAGTTCCCCATGCATGCAGGAGGTGCACAGGACTGAGAGGAGAGGGGCCCAGCAAGAGCTCCTGAGCTGTAGGCTTGTCCTAAAATATCAGTATTGTTAGAGTCCCCATCCTGCATTAGAACATAAGTTCAGGAATAGGCCAGGCGCAGTGGCTCATGTCTAATTCCAGCACTTTGGGATGCTGAGGGGGGTAGATCACTTGATGTCAGGAGTTCAAGACCAGCCTGGTCAACATAGTGAAACACTATCTGTACTAAAAATTCAAAAATAGCCAGGCATGGTGGTGCACACCTGTAACCTCAGCTACTCAGGAGGCTGAGGCATGAGAATCGCTTGAACCCGGGAGGCGGAGGTTGCAGTGAGCCAAGATTGTACCACCATGCACTCCAGCCTGGTGACACAAGAACCGTTTTAGTTGTTCACCACTATATCCCCAGTGCCTGGCACATAGTAGGTGTTCAATATATATTTGTGCAATGACTAGAATGAACCCACCTCAATAACTCTCAAAAGGTCTTCATTGTCCATAGGCTAATTCCTTGAAGGTCACAGCTCACAGAAACTTACAGAACATCCTAGGCCAGATATTTAAACCTCCACCGGAAGCAGCTTCTCAACATTGCCTCCTAAGAGTTCAGGCCACAGAGATGAGCTTCTGCAGGGAGGCCAGGGGGAGATTTAAGCCTGTGAGTTTTCTAGGGGTCAGGAGGATGAGGATAGAGGCCTTGGCTATGGCCATCAAGGGTGATGTGATGTGTCTCAGAGTTGCCGCCTGTCCTCTAAGTGTTGTGTTGTGTGTAGCTCTCAGGACATTCTTCTGCTAATCCTGCCCTAATCGCAAGCTGGCCCCAAGCTCCCTGAGCCAGGTGCAGAGAGCAGCATGTGAGAGGAAGACATTCATCCTGTCTATAAGCAGCTCCTACCCGATGGCTCTTAAAACAATAACAAAACACACCCATACAAGACACCACCCACAAATTCACACTCACACAATGCACCAAAACAACCACAATAAAAACAGCGGTCTCTGACCCAGTAACAGAAGCCAATATGCAAGGCAGACTTTGATAAGTACCATCGGTGTGTAGCTTAATGTTTGGGGTGCAGGCCTTTGAACCCAACCTGCAAAAGAAGTCCTTTCTGCCCCATGATCCCCTGCAGCCCATGAGTCCCCAGAACTCCTCTCCCTACGCAGCCGCTGGGAGACGTTGACTGTTTTCTTCTCACGCCCCCACAGATGTGGCCTTTTCCTCTGCCAGGAGTGGCTCTCGGGGGCTGAAGAGGACATTTCTTGTTCTGTACCTGTTTCCTGCTTCTGCTGAGGGCAGGGCTGGGGCCTTCCACCCAAAACAGACTCAGACCCACCCAGCCAGAGGAGGGGTTGACAGCTTTGGGGGAAAAGTCAGAATTCCGGATCTTGTGAATCCAGACGTCCTGTAAACTCTGAGCAGAGGATAAACATCCCCCGGGACTGAGGGGAGGACACTCCAGTGGGCAGGGGGCCTGGCGCCTCTGTCTGCCCTGGAGACAGGCTGTTTATTCCATGTCCCCACAGGCTCTCTTGCACTCCTTCTTGTCCCAGGTCTGGGTGAGCTACAGCAGGCCTGACAGCCCCGCATGGGAGCCTGAGGTCTTGGACATCAGATCTGGACCTCTCAAGGCTGGAAGGGAATTTTAAAAGCTCAAAAACCGGCCACGTACGGTGGCTCACGCCTGTAATTCCAGCACTTTGGGAGGCCGAGGCGGGCAGATCATAAGGTCAGGAATTTAAGACCAGCCTGGCCAACATGGTGAAATCCCATTTCTACTAAAAATACAAAAATTAGCTGGGCATGGTGGCACATGCCTATAATCCCAGCTACTTGGGAGGCTAAGGCAGGAGAATTGCTTAACAGGGACCTGGGAGGCGGAAGTTGCAGTGAGCTGAGAGCACGCCACTGCACTCCAGCCAGGGCTACAGAGCGAGACTCCATCTCAAAGAAAAAAAAAAAAAAAAAAAGCTCAACAACCCCTGCACCCCGCAACACACACCTGGGCCACTCCTTCCTCTTCCAGAACCTCCTGGCTGGTCTTCTGGTCTCTGCTGATAGATCACTCTTTTCCAGGGCAGTCCATTTTATTTCTGGAACTCTCTGGCAGTTAGAAAGTGTTAGAATTGAGCTTACTAGAATTGCTCTGTGCCACCTGATTGGGAAGAACTAAGAACAATGTATATGACAAAATAATAGCAGGGCCATTCCCTGTGCCAGGCACTTGCCACACATAATCTTGTTAACCCCCCACCTCCCTTTCGAGGACACAGGCTCAGGGAGGTTAGGTCACTTGGCCAAGGTGACTTAGCTGCTGCGTGGCAGGGATGAGGTTCAGGGCACTCTGGTTCAAAGTCTGTGCTTTAAATATTAATCTATACTGGCTCTTCATAATCAAAAAGCAAAAATAGCACATACACCCACAAAAACACTATACGACAAACTCAGGCACATATAAAACCAAACCAAACGAGAAAATATCAGCCCAAACTTGCCAAATATTAAGTACCATTATGTACCAGGCAAACAATAATTTTAATGATTAATGCATTTTAACAACCCCATGAGGAAACAGAGGCCCACTGAAGTGAGGGGGGTGGACATGACCACATAAGGGGCAGGGCAAATGTCCAACCACGATTGCCTCAAGTCTGCAGTCTTTTCCCCACAGGAGGAGGGCTTCTGCAAAATAAAAAAGAAAGCTTTTATAATTATAATTATTTTCAACAACCAGAGTTTTAAAAAATGGACTGTGCATCCTCAGAGAGAAATGATATTCCTGGATTGATGGTTCCCAGCAAAGGCACTTAGTGTTCCCGTTCTGGTAGGGGCTGGATGAGGTATCCCCTACCCCTGATGGCCTAAGGGTGGTGAGTGCTAACAAGAGACTTGGCACAGTGTGGAGTCAGTCTGCAACCCAGAAACACAGACTTGGTGTTTTCAAGTCTGGATGCTGTGCAGAAGAGAGGCCTCGGCAACCCAGTCACCAGTGAACAAGACCACCTCTTGGAGTCCTACCCCAACTCACATTTCTTTCACATCCCCCTGTGGGGAGGAGATGCTGGCACCTGGCCTCGGCAGAGGGTCTTGTCGACGTGGCAGCCCCTCTGCACACCCCAGGGGCTGCCCATTCACCCAGGCCTTTCCTTTTTTTGAGAACTGGGAGCTTGCTGGCTGGGGCTGTTCCCACCAACAGTGTTCCCGTCCAGGGATCCTAAAATAGCCCCTCTTGGCTGGGGCTCCGGAGTGAGCAGTGAGGCAGGCATTTGTGCAAATATGGGCCTGGGAGAAGAACTCCTACCAGGGAGGGAGAGGAGGGCAGCATGGCAAGAGAGCCAGGACCTCCCCAGGGGGCTGCACCCTCCTGGCCGCAGCCAGCAAAGGCGCCGGCTAGCCTCTTCCCGTCTTCCCTGATCTTACTGGGTTCACTTGGGCAAGTTCTTAGACCCAATCCTTCGGGTCCCCCTGGCCTTGCCAACGCTCTAGGGTGGATCCACTAGAATAGGCACCTTTGCATTCTTCTGCTGGTTCTAGCCGTGTCCCCACTTCGTAATGCCCTTCCTCCCTAGGAACATACTAGAAGCATTCCTGAAGGGCCAACTCAAAACTCGTTTTAACTGTAGGAATGACGGTTGCAGCTACCATTAATGGGGTACTTACTTTTGCCAGGCACTGTGCTAAGCACTTTAACATGCATTATCTCATTTGATCCTCACAACAATCCACTGAGAGCCAAGTTATTATTATCCTCACTTTGCAGAAGAAACTAAGGCTCAGAGAAGTCAATTAACATTCCCAAGATGACACAGCAGTGAAGGGACAGGGCTGAAACTCAGGCCAGTCCATCTGTGGAGCCTGACCTCTGCCCTTCTGGCTGCATTCCTTCTCCACGTCCTTCTGCTCTGGCCTCCTCCTCTGTCCCAGCATGGCCTCCCTGTATTATAGTCAGTTTGATTCAATGTATCAATATTTTAGTTCACATACCAGGAATGCTGTTGGGTGCCCCACGACCCCCCGGCAGCTCTCGGATCCCCTTGATGACTTGGGCTTGGGCGTGGGTCTAGTGAGCACCCGAACCTACTGGGTTCAGGTTGTTTGAGGCCGTGGATCAAGGCTGAGGCCATCGCACACTGCGTTCAATGACCAGCTGACCAACTGGTCATTCCCCCTCCACCCCTGGCTGCCGCCCCTCTCCTTACCCCACCGCAGGGAGCAGTGTGCGCAGGAGTCAGAAAAACTTGCTGTGAATCTTCTGTGACTGTGGGCAAGTGACTAACCACTCTGAGCCTCAGTTTCCCCATCTGTAATTCAGAATAAAACTAGAACCTCACCCAGTGTTATTTGGAGGATTTCATGAAGGATTTAGCTTAGGGCCTGGCAGTCAGTAAGTGGATATTAAGCAACAGCTATTATTGTTACTGTTATTTTCTGTAAATTAAGGTGTCCAGGTGCCAAATGCCTGAGGCCTGGCACACAGCAGCTGCCCAAAGTAAAGGCAATCACTCACTCAGCAGACAGAAGCCCCCACCCCACCCCTGGCCAGCTCTGATGTCTCCTAGGCTCTGGTCCTCATCAACAAAAGGGTCACTCTGGAAGCCAGGCACAGGCGCAGGGCCCCACCCACTCGCCCCATCCCCTCATTCTCAGTCCTGGGCCGCTCCTGAAGAGGTCGGCACATTTTTCAGGGTTGGCTGGCTTTCTAGTGGCGCCACCTGCTGGTGAGTGCAGCACTGCTCCTGACGGGGCCTGCCGTAGAGGGCTCTGAGTGAGACATTGGTCACTCACTGCTCCTTCTCCTGTAGCTCATCTGCCAAGTCCTTCATTCACGCATGATGGCCATCCTCTGCGTGTAAAGACCCAAGGAACCCAGCCTCGCTTGTGGGGTGGGAGCCCCGGAAGCCCAGTTCCTGTGCCTCCCTCTCAGGCCTGGCACTGAGTCCTGGGGCTGGGTACCACAAGCCTGCCTGGGTGCACACTCAGGACATCGAGAAGGGCAGATGACCCTCCAGGGGTTTCTAGAAACCAAGGCTGGAAGAAGGGGTCTCCCTCCTGGTCTCAGATGGCCAGGAATGGGAAAACCAATGACTGTTGCTGGGCCCATGCCTGACTCCTCACAGCATCTGCCAGGAGACCCCAAAGCTCCCCTCCCCACTGTGAAGGATCTGGGGCCCCCACAAGGACTGGCCTGGCTCTTTGGTCTCCGCCAGACCAGCAAGGAGGCCCAGCCTGGCCCGGAGCTGTTTGTATAAAGTCTGAGGGAAGAGCGATGAATGACTTAGGAGACGGAGTTCTGCTCCCAGCTCTGCACAAACGCACTGTGTGAGCTGGGGTAGGACCCTCCCTTACCCAAGTCTCCTTGTAGTGAAATGGGTGGGAGGAGGGGGCCAGATGATGGGTGAGGACCCGTGTCGCTCAGACTGGGCTCGTGCTAAGATGCAGATTTTTGTGCCGCTACTTCAGCATCTCTGGGGCTGGGAGCCTGAAATCTCAAGTAGCAAGCTCTGCAGCTGGAGCCGGGGAAGCTGACGAGTAAGTCCTGGCTTGGGGAGGCAGAAGTGAAGGGTGTGTATTGCCAGCAGGTAAGGAGAATGTGTGGGTTTCAGGGGTCTCCCATACCCCAGGATCCATCTTTTAATTTGCCACTGTTCTGTGGATATGGGAGGGTCACCCCAGTTGCATGTCTGTGGGACCCCACTGCTAGCAACAGCAGAACGCGTGCAGAGCCAGCGCAGAACACAGCCAGGCCGCCCCGCCGCCTATGGGGCTGGGGCCGGGACAGCCTGCGGTGGGGGCGGGGCCCTTGTTGCCTGAGGAGGTATTTTCAGAGTCCCCCTCCCTGTGGAGTTTCCAACGATAGAATAGAGCCCTGTCTAGTATTTGACCAAATATGGTGGCATCTCTCATGCTCAAAGCCCCAGCCAGCGTCTCAGTTATGCTGTGGAAGCCTGCCCTGGACAGATTAATCTTGTGACATTCAGGAGCGCCTCTCACCCTGCGTTCTTCCCCTCAGACGATTCCTGTAAATGGCCAAGACCGGCCCTCAGCACGACAGGGCCATCCTCAGTGTCTGTTCACAATGCCCCTCCTCTGTCCTCCTCACATTCCCTCCCGCCATTCCTACCTCCCTGGGTGGATGTGCCCACTCACGTCGGGCTGGACTGTTCACTTGAGGTGAGAGACACTGGCCAGAGGAGCTGGTCAGTTGAGCATGTGATTCCAGGACCTTTGACCCTGGGGTCATCTGACCTCACAAACTTGTGGCCTGAGTCTTGGAGGCCTAGACCTCTCTCAGCAGCCAGGAGGGTGGGCCTGAGGGGGTTGAAGGGAGAGTCAGTAGAGAAATGAGAACCGTGCTACCTCTAATGCTAATTAGAACAGCTAATATTTATAATAATCATTAGACAATTATTTTATAATAATCTCTATAATAAACAGCTGCTAAGTGTTTATTGAGCACTTACTATGCGCCAGGTACTGTTGCCGGCTATTTAACATAGGTTATTTCCTTCATTCCTTATAGCAGCTTTAAGAGGGTGCCATGATTCTTCCCATTCTAGAGATGTGGGAACTGAGGCTCAGAAAGATTTCAGGAGGGAATGGGCCAGGCCACCTTCTATTTCTGGTACACCCACCATTTTACGGAGGAGGGAACTGTGGCTGACGGTGAAGCTCACATGTAGCCACACAGGCTCTGAGAGTGGAGACCACCCCAGGAGGGAGAGTGCTGTGTCAGGAAGGCCAGAACAATCAGCCATAAGTCCTCATGGATCTGAAACTTGGCCTTAGTGAGGGCATACAGCTTCAGAAATATGTTCACAGCAGGCTGAAATTGTGCAGAAAATACTCCAAGAAAAACAACATGGGGTGGTGGATAGAACCCTGGATGGGGACAGGGTGGGAATAGCAGCTCTGACACCTCTAACTCACTGTTAATAGTGACAAGTCCCTTTCTGGCTCCAGCCTCAGTTTCCCTGTGATCTAGAGGGGTTGGGCTTTGGTCTCCTAGGGCTGCTGAACTCACCTGGGGCCGGCAGAGGCTGGAGCGCCTCAGGCTGTTTCCCTGGGAGATGGGGCCTGTGTCCCGCTTCTGGCCAGCACAATTTGAGAACATTTGCTCTCCTGACCAACCAACGGCCCATCCCTCCTCCACCCTCAACCCCTTGCCATCCCCAAAGCAAACGAAGCTGATTGTCTTAGCTGGCCCTGTGGGTGCTGGCTGGGCGGCCGGCCGCAGGCCACAGGCGGAGGTGCCACCAGCCAGAGCCCCACCAGACACACAGGGCATTGTCCCTCGGTCAACAGCCCCTGGGCACCTCAGCCCAGCTCCTGGCCTGCCCCCACGCCCCTCACTGTCTGCCACTGCGCTAGGCTCAGCCAGCTGGGGGCCCACCCACTCACTCCCCCAGCAGCCCCCAGTTGAGCTATAATTGCTTCGCTCCATCCTGTTGCTGCCATTTTCTCGGCGGCATCTGGGGTTCCCGGCGGGCAGCAGCTGCAGGCTGACCTTGCCGCTTGGCGGAATGGACTGGCCTCACAACCTGGTATGTGGAGCTTCCCTGCCGCACCCCCACCCCTTTTTAGAGCCCAAATATGTCAGTTTTTCTTTCCTATTGATTAATGGCTGCCTCTATTTGGTTTGGAATCTGCAGAGGCAACTTCTCTGTCTTCTCCCCCAGGACTAGAAAGAAACAAGAGACTGGTCACTGTAGCCATGGCGAGCAGTGCAGGCTCCTGAACGGGGCTCAGCCGGGGCACACTGAAGCCTTTTCAGACCAGAGGCGTCTGGGGAGATCCCGGCAAACTCAGTCAGCCGGGTTTTTCCAAACAGACCTGGCTTCTGAGGTCCTGGCTGTGTGACCTTGGGCAAGTCCTTCTATTTCTCAGTGTCGATCTGGAGAGTGAGCGAGGGGGACTTTGATTCTATTCTCTGTTTCTCCGAGTGGAGAGCCAGAGTTTAAGAATGCCCTGTGAGAAACTCTGATGAGAGAGCCTATTGTTAGGGAGACATTTTTTTCTGCACTAGAATCTAGGACCAAAAAGGAAGAATTTAGCAACTGGCATCTCTGTTGCAGATTTTGTGCCAGCAAATACCTCTGCCAAGAGGGGCTCTGCTGAAACTTGTTTCCTAGGGTCAAGACTTGCTGGGTAGCCTGGATAAAGCAGGCATGGGCTAGGGCTGTGGAGTGTGAGCTGAGGCATACAGGAAACATATGGCGCCTATCTCAATTTAGGAGGAGTCAGAGGTGCCTCCATCCTGGGAGCTCTGCCTCTCACGCAGGCACCGTCCCTTCTCTCTCTGGATTCCTGGGGAGTCTGGGTTCTGCCGGGCCTGAGTCCTCTTCCTTGTGAGCCAAAGGCTTTCCTGATGCTGTGGTGCTGGGAGGGAGAAGTGGATGGCAATGGGTGGGGTGTGTATGTGTGAGGAGGGCTTGGGGGATGACTGGAAGAGGGAAGGCTCAGGGGAGGAGGGCAGTGCAGGTGGACAGGACGTCCTTAGCCCACAACTTGCCCATCTTCCCAACTTCATCTCATCCCCTTTCTCCCACCCACTCTTAATCAACATTCCATGCCATTCCGCAAAGTTTTTCTTTCTCTTTCTTTCTTTCTCTCTTTCTTTCTCTTTTCCCTCCCTCCCTCCCTCCCTCCCTTCCTTCCTTCCAGACGGAGTCTCACTCTGTTGCCCAGGCTGCAGTGCAGTGGTGCAATCTCTGTTCACTGCAAGCTCCACCTCCCAGGTTCACGCCATTCTCCTGCCTCCGCCTCCCGAGTAGCTGGGACTACAGGCACCGAGTAGCTGGGACTACAGGCACCCACCATTACGCCTGGCTAGTTTTTTTGTATTTTTAGTAGAGACGGGGTTTCACCATGTTAGCCAGGATGGTCTCAATCTCCTGACCTTGTGATCCACCTGCCTTGGCCTCCCAAAGTGCTGGGATTACAGGCGTAAGCCACTGCGCCTAGCCTCAGCAAAGTTCTTAACCAGTTCAAATCTCCTCTCTCATCTTCCCCAACCCACCCCTCCCACACCTGTCATACTTCAACTCCCTCAGCCCATGCCTGCCATGCCTCACCTGACAAGTCCCTTACCCAGAAAAGTTTCCCAGGCCATTGTCCCTGCACAGCTAAGCAGGACGCCCCACTCTTCTCCAGCCACACCCTGAATGGGCCCATCCTGGACTTGTCACTAGTGAGACCTGAGTGTTTGTCTTCTTGTTCACTGTCTTCCTTCTTAGACATAAATGACAGAAGGGCAGCGATGGGGACAGCCATTCATTTACTCAGCGAGTGTTCACTGAATGTGCTATGCAGACACGGGGGATATGACAGTGTGTGGAAACAGACACATGCTCTCACGGAGTCCATGCTGAGTTGGGTGCAGACACATAAAAGAATCGTACATACAAACTGTAAGACTGAAGTCATGCAAGAGGCGTGTGGGTTATGAGAGCCCAAGAAAGTCCAGAGACATCCCTAAGAAAGCAGCGCTAAAGCTGACACACGAGGGGTGGAAGGTGTCCAGGAGGTGAAGAGGCAGAATGCTGCAGGCAGAGGCTGTGCAAAGTCCGTGTGGCAGGAGGGAACATGCTGGGAGTAAGACTGAGAGAAGACCAGAGGCTGGAGCACACAAGAGAGAGGAAACGGGGTAATTTGAGGAGGGAGAGCTGGGGGATGGTGGGCAGAGTCAGACTGGAGCCTGGGAGACCCCTAAGAGCAATGGGAAAGGACCATGGATCCCAAGTCTTGGCCCAGAAAGAGACTTGGCTCTCCTACCTTTGACCTGTGGCTTTCCTCCCCAGCTGTTCCTTCTTACCATTTCCATCTTCCTGGGGCTGGGCCAGCCCAGGAGCCCCAAAAGCAAGAGGAAGGGGCAAGGGCGGTCTGGGCCGCTGGCCCCTGGCCCTCACCAGGTGCCACTGGACCTGGTGTCACGGGTGAAACCGTACGCCCGCATGGAAGAGTATGAGAGGAACATCGAGGAGATGGTGGCCCAGCTGAGGAACAGCTCAGAGCTGGCCAAGAGGAAGTGTGAGGTCAACTTGCAGCTGTGGATGTCCAACAAGAGAAGCCTGTCTCCCTGGGGTTACAGGTAGGCTGGGCAGTGGTGGCAAGCTGTCTTTGGGGGGCGGGGGCCTTTCCCACGTCCCAGTCATTGTAATGGTTGAGATTTCAGATTCAGAGGTCTGGGTGCTTGGGTTCGGATCCTAGCTCTGCCTCTTACTTCCCTGCGAGGCTTTGGGCAAATGGATTAGCCTTTCTGGGCCTCAGTTTCCTGGATGTAAATGGAGGCAATAGTAGTACCTACTTCAGAGTCTTATTAAATGAGAAATCCATGCATAGCACTGCCCTTATTGTTCCTCGAGTCTCCGTGGAAGTGCCTGCAAGGCTTTCCCCAGATGTCACTTCCTCTGCTCTGTGGGCCTCTGACGCCCTTCTCAGGTGTGGCACTTCCATGCATGTTCCCGTCTGTGTCTCATGCTGGACCTGGGCCTTCCCAGTGCCAGCATCAGAATCACCTAGGGATTCCCACGCCCAATCCAAACCTCCAGCAGCGAGGCCCAGAAAGTACTATTTCTTATAGCTCCACGCGGTCAGGGCGCACAGCAGGCTGTGATGTGGGAATCAAGACCCGCTGCCCTGGATAACGATGGCAGCAGCGTCCTCTCTTGGTTGTAGCTCCGCTTCCTCGCTCAGTGCCTAACCCACAGAAAGGACCACAGATGAAGGAATGGGTTGACCCTGAGGTCCTCACTCACAAACCCAGGCCGGAGATTTTTCAGCCACATGACATACACCCTGAGACTTTAGAATAGTACTGTTCATCAGAACTTTCTGTGATGATGTAAAGCCAGTACGGTAGCCACTAGCCTCATGCGGCTACTGAGTCCTTGACATGTGGCTACTGTGACTGAAGGATTAACTTTGATTTTTTTATTTTTTGTTTGAGACAGGGTCTCACTCTGTCACCCAGGCTGGAGTACAGTGGCATGGTCTCAGCTCACTGCAGCCTCTGCCTCCTGGGCTCAAGCAATCTTTCCACCTCAGCCTCCCAAGTAGCTGGGACCACACGCATGCACCACCATACCTGGCTAATGTTTTTATTTTTTATTTTTGTAGAGATAGGATCTCACTATGTTGCCCAGGCTGGTCTCACACTCCTAAGCTCAAGCAATCCACCTGCCTTGGCCTCCCAAAGTGCTAAGATTACAGGCGTGAGCCACCGTGCCCAGCCTGATTAATTTGACACATGAAACTAGTGGCGACTGCATTGAACAGTGCAGCTCCAGAATATGACCACTGGAAGGGTCGGTAAAGATCCTCCAGAACGGAGCTTTTCACATCTGACTGTGCCCATGAATCACTCAGGGATCTGATAAAAATAATGCAGCTTCAGATTTAGGAGATTCTGCATTTCTAGCAAGCTCCCAAGCATAAGGTGATGCTAATGCTCTGTGTCCACAGGTCCAGTTCACCCACTTCCTTGTCCCGTATTTAGCAGATGGGGAAACCGAGGTGCAGAAAAGGACAGGTCACAAAGCAAGTCCCTGTATGTGAGGCTCCGTGAGAGCACCAGGAGGGAACTTGCCTGCTTTGTTCATCAATGAACACCTAAAATCTAGGACAGAGCTGCTCATGTGGTGAGCATGTAAGTGTTGAATAAATGGAGATTAAGTCAGAATAGAACCCAGACCTCCTGACTTCTTTGCCAGTGGAAATTAGGCATCAATAAAAATAATGCACATTTTATTTCCGTGGATTAAGTTTCCCAACAATATAAACACAGTGGGGGTGGGGCAGGCAGAGGGAGGCCTTAGGCTACTTCACGATCCCCACAGCATAACCTAGTGCTGGGCTGGGCATCTGGCTGTGTGAAAGAAGGAAGCTGGGTGACTGGTGACCTTGAAGCTGGATAACCTTGGGGCTCTCAAGTTGCCTTCCATGATCTTCAGTTTCCTCACGCGGACCATGGAGTTGATTACTGCCTTTCCTCCAGCCCAACACAGTCTTGCTGTGGAAATTAAAACTTTGATTAGGCAAGGCAGGGGTGTGGGGTATGGGTGCTGACTGCCCCTTTCCTGATCACCTTCCGCTCTGCTCTTTCTCCTGCTCCCTACAGCATCAACCACGACCCCAGCCGTATTCCCGCAGACCTGCCGGAGGCACGGTGCCTGTGTCTGGGCTGTGTGAACCCCTTCACCATGCAGGAGGACCGCAGCATGGTAAGCGTGCCGGTGTTCAGCCAGGTGCCTGTGCGCCGCCGCCTCTGCCCGCCACCGCCCCGCACAGGGCCTTGCCGCCAGCGTGCGGTCATGGAGACCATTGCCGTGGGCTGCACCTGCATCTTCTGAAGCACCTGGCCCAGAAGCCAGGCCAGCAGCCTGAGACCATCCTCCCTGCACCTTTGTGCCAAGAAAGGCCTATGAAAAGTAAACACTGACTTTTGAAAGCAAGACTTTGGGTTTGCTTCTTGTGGCTTCGAAGTCAAAACCAGGGCCAGGGTAGGAGGTTCCTGGGAGGTAGATTTCAGATTAATGTAAAGGAGGATTTTTTCCTCACTCTGAGTTCTCCAAGGTTCTGAGTTTCATCACTCTGAGTTCTGAGGTGGCCTATTAGAAAATAATGTGGTCACCTCTACCACTTAGGGCCATCATGTGTTTCCTTTATTTATTTGAGATAGGGTCTCACTCTGTCACCCAGGGTGGAAGTGGCCCAGTCACAGCTTACTGCAGCATCAGCCTCCCCGGGCTCAAGGGATACTCCCACCTCAGCCTCTCAAGTAGCTGGGACTACAGGTGTGTGCCACTCCACCAAGCTAATTTTTGTCCTGTTTGTAGATACGGGGTTTCACCATGTTGCCTAGGCTGACCTTCAACTCCCCGGCCTCTTTGCAGATCAGACTTCTGCCCGCCTCAGCCTCCCAAAGTGTTAGGATTACAGGTGTGAGCCACCATGCCTGGCCCATGTGTTTCCTTTAATCTGGGTTTATAAGTCTATATTTCAACCATGTTAATGTGACTTGGTTGCTATAACCAATATAGGAGTTAACAAGAGTTAACTCTACCCACTTAAGGGTCACTGGAAACAAGCTCTTTTGAAGTCGGGAGCTCCCCATCTCTGAAAGTGTCAAGTTAAAGCCAAGCTTCTTAAAGGTATTATGGAGCAGACACCTGCTCTGGTTGGAGGAGATGATCTAAAGTATTTTTCAGCTCTGAGATTTCTCTGCAGATCAGACTTAGACCCAAAGAAAGGCTTCCGGGTTGCCAAAGAGCAGGTGCTTTTCACCTGGGATTGTGCATCCTTGAAATGTTTATGTATGTACTTTTTCAGAGCTGAGGATTCCTGGTTTTGAACAGACACTCTTAAGTTGAGAAGTGTCATCATTCTTTCTTCCAAATCTCCTGGGAGCATCAGAATCTCCTGGAGGGATGGTTAAAACAGCTTGCGGGGCCCCACATCTAGAGGTTCTGATTCAGGTGGAGGCTGATACTTTGCGTTTTTTTTTTTTGCAGTGTTTTTCTTGCATTTCTGATATATAAATGGTGGTTCCCAGGTGATGCTGGTGCTGCTGGTCTGGACACTGGCTTATATTAAGATACTCTGTTGATCAAAAATGGCAGTGTGCTGGCTTAGTCCTGTCATACCAGCACTTTGGGAAGCTGAGGCAGGCAGATTTCTTGAGCCTCAGGAATTCGAGACCAGCCTGGGAAACATGGCAAAACCTTGTCTCTACAAAAAAATACAAAAATTAGCCCAGCATGGTGGCACGCGCCTGTAGTCCCAGCTGTTAGAGAGGCTGAGGTGGAAGGATCACTTGAGCCTAGGGAGGTTGAGGCTGCAGTTAGCCATGACTGTGCCACTGCACTCCACCCTAGGTGACAGAGTGAGACTGTTAAAATAAAAAAAAAAAACAAAAGCCAGAAACAGCAGTGTGGGCTGATATATCCTAAAGTCTGTGCTGTGCTGACTCGTGACCCCTGGATGCAATTCCCCACTTCCCCCTTTGTCCCCTAGCAATTCAATCCTCCCCCTGGGCCCTCTAACCCCTGCAGCAAATCCCAAATCAGCTGTTGTAGGGTCTAAAAATACCTTCTCTCCCACAAGACAGCTGAGGGGCTCAGACTATATTCTGAGGGTAAGAATAGCTAGCACTTTAGAGTTAACTTTAATAAAAGGGCCAATGGCCCAGGACAGGAACACTTGGCTTGGCTGCTCTAACTTTAGTGCTTAAAGCAGTTTTAGCTCTGAATGTCTTAACGGTCTAATTCATGAAAGGCCAATGATTAGGTATGTGCCTGCCTGGGGTGGTAAGTAACTTACCTTTTTTGGTATTGTTCTAGAGTGGATACTGGTTAAAATTACCCCAGGAAGCTTCGGCTGGGTTCCAGACACATGGAAAACAGACTTCCTGTGCCAGCGCATGCTGATCCCTTCAGCAGCCGCTTCTCCACCCTTGGGGCTGCTCTCCAGGTCTTAAGACTTAGCCCCACATGAAGGGCCTACAGCTTCCAAGCCCTTTCTGTGGGGTGAGGGTGTGCGAAGAATTGAGCTGCAGGAGGGTTGCTTGTAGTCCTGGGAGACCCTAGGTGCTCTGGGGCATAGGGGCTGGTGGGGAAACCCCTCATTGTGGTAGGAGGCAGGTGTCTTACTTCTACCCAAGCATCAGGAGCCCCCAAATGCTCCATGAACACCAGCTACCTTCATACGGATGGATGATGCCTTTTCCTCCTTCTGGGCTTTAGATTCCTCATCTGTGAAATGAACAAGTGGGATTTGGGGATCTCCAGGGTCTTTTCCAGGCTTACCATTCTGTGACTTAGAAGCTTGGCCTTGGTGGCTGGGCTGGCCACTGCCGGAGCTCCGAAGCCCAGCTGGCTCTTTCCATGCTCCCAGTTTAAAGGCAGCAAGCAGCAGGAAGCTCAGATCCATCGGAGAGCTGGCTCTACACAGCACCCTGGAACTTCCTTTGGTCTGAGTCTAAGTGTGTTTCATGTTTGCCTCCTCTAGTGAGAAGCTCACACTCCATGAGACAGGGGCCTTATCCCTTGCTCAGCGCTGCACCTCCAGCACTTGGCAGTGTCCAGTGCGCATAGGGGCGCCGTGTTTGAATGAGTGCACAGACGCCTCTAGGGGGAGCCCAAGATCTGCCTCCTGCTTCCCTCTATTATGCCTTCATAGGTGGGTCAGAGCCAAGAATTCCTTACCAACCTCCCTGGTTCGCCACTGCCAATCACCCACCCCCATTCTACCCTCTACAGCTGCCCCTTATCCCCCAAAGTCCTGAAATTTTGCTTGGGTCACCTGCTCCAGGAGGCAGAGTTCCCATGAAGGGTATTAAACGTCTACTGCGCTGCATCCAGGACTGAGGCTGTGTGGCCCTTTTCCTGTTTTGTTTGGCTGTCTTTGCAAATGCTCTCTTCTTCCAGGGGTCCGTGAGCTGCTGGGGGCTTATGTCCAGGCCTGAAAAGGCTGGGGTGAGCCCCGGGGCAAAGGCTTCCTGTTGGTTCTCGTTTCTGGAATCTGTCCTTTCCTCCCTGCCTCCAAGGAATCAGGTTTGGGCTTGGGGAGGCAGGGAGTGTGGGCATTTTGGCTGGCTTTGGTTCTGAGCTGTTTGGGCCTACTCAGGTAAAGGAGATTTCTGAAGGACATAGCCAGTTCCAATGCAGTCATGCTTGGGCATGGAGCCAACGCCCAGCCAAGGACTGAGGATCGAATGTTAACTGCCTTGGTTTGTGTCTTCTGTGCACATATTCTCTGTAGGGATGCAAGGGAGGGGGTGGTTATCAGGGATAAGTTTTGTATTGTCCAGTGCTGGGTCAATATCAATTATTAATTACACCATGACAGCGCATGCCATCCTCATTTCAAACAGACCATGAAAAGATACCATTACACACTTCGATTTCACTGGACTTGAGAGCCCCATTTGCATGTGGCTGACATTGTGCCTCTCTCTTTCCAATACCCTTTCCCCCTCTGACCTTGAAGTTTGGATGAGACCACTTCTGCTCCAGGGATAGGACCTGACTGCTCTAAGCCAATCAGCTTAATCTCACACCCTCCCTGCCTGCACTATAGTTACTGGTTTTGTATCTGAATCCCAAGCCAATCAGCATGTGGCATTCCCTTGACCACAGGAATTGGTTCGGGGTGGTCCAACTGGCCGAGCCCAAAATCTGGTTCATTGCTTACGAGAGAAGACCTTCTCTTCCTGGGAGGTGTTGGCAGCCATCTTTGACCACGAGAGAAATCATGGAACTGTGAGATTGCACAGTGCTCTATGCCTAGACTTTAAAGCCATGATAACTAACAAAAACTTTTTATTGCTTAAGTCAATGTTTTCTACTTCTTCATCAAAAGTCTTCTTACTTGGCTGGGGGCGGTGGCTCACATCTATAATCACAGCACTTTGGGAGGCCAGGGGCAGGTGGATCACCAAGGCTAGGAGTTTAAGACCAGCCCAGCCAACATGATGAAACTCCATCTCTACTAAAAATACAAAAAACTAGCCAGGCGTGGTGGCAGGTGCCTATAATCCCAGTTACTTGGGAGGCTGAGGCACGAGAATTGCTTGAACCCAGGAGATGGAGACTGCAGTGAGCCAAGATCATGCCATTGCACTATGGCCTGGAGAACAAGAATGAAACTCTGTCTCCAAAAAAAAAAAAAAAAGTCTTCTTACTGATGTGTCAGTTTCATAATTTCTATAGTTATCAATAAGTGCACACTACTTGTACTTTCTTTCACTGCCATTACCATCACCCTGGCACAGTAAAAACCACCTCAGAGCCAGCTTGGGCCTCCACCAACTGGAAGGGTATTTTGCCCCTGCATTTGGCAGTGTTGTTACTCTGGGCACCCAGGCCCTTTCCCTAAAGCCTGACTTAGCAAGTCTGGTAGGACTTCGGCATCTGCATCTTTCCCAAGGCTCCCTCCCCTTCCCCAGGAGATACTAATGTAGTGGTTGGTCCCTGGGCACCTAAGACTTAGCTCTTCCATCACAGAAAAGAACAGGTCCAAAAGGAATGAAAAGGGCTTTTACTTTCTTTTCTAAAACAAGTGATTTTTAAGGGTTTGTAGAAAAAGCAAAGCAAAGCATAATTCTCCTCTTACTTCAAGCTAGTGTCTCATGAGAAAATACCAGGGTAACCTCTGAAGAATCCTACCCTAACACCTTCTTTTCTTTTTCTTCTGCTGGAATGAACATCTAGGGGTGAAATATGACTGCTCCCTACCCATCTGGGGACTTGTCTTCTTTATATTGTTGCATTCCTCAATCTTTGCATAAGGAAGAGAATGGTTAATTCCTGTAGGTGAAAAAGAAAAGCTTCCCTCTTCCTACAGCCTCGCATGTTTCTCTTTTCCCACTGGTTGCCAGGAAGCTTGGAAATACAGTGACGACTGTTCAGGCACATGTCTCTTCCTTGGGTCCTATCACAGTCATCTCCTCCAATATGCAGTGATGTTGACAGGCTTCGAGACGGTGACTAGTGAGTTCTGAACTAGGTACCTCAAATCTAGCAAGTCCACAGTAAACAGGTGCTATGATCATTTCTTAGGTTTTCTGATCTTCCCTTCTACTTTATTTGTAACCATCTGGTTGTAAATGTTTCATTGTAGTTTGCTTCAATTGACTGTCCATTGTGGGAGTAGGTAGTGAAAAAAACAGTAATAAAATTAGACTCACAGTTCTCTGCCTTACATTCCCTCCCGCAGTCTTCTGGTTTCTAGCTAAAAAACCAAGTCTGAAGCACCTTGTGAAGATGAACTTTCTTCTTCTTAAAAAAAAATAAATAACACAAATATACTGGCTTGGATTTCCTTCCCTTTTCTTACTTTCCCCCTTAAAAAAAAGCAGCAGCCACCGTGTGGACCCTTAAGATAGGCAGACAGTAGGCCACCTGGACCCACACTGGAGGGAAAAGACACTTGATACACGAGGGGTCAGAAAGAGGCCTGGTGGGTGAGCATGGCTTATTCAGTCCTGGGCTGCTGTGGGGTGTGATCCATTTTCAGTGGGGGATGAAAGTTCCCAGGCTCTCCCCAGAGCCCTCACAGTTCAGTCTTGACTTTGTGCATCAAATCTTTTTGATCAATCTTGTCTAGGTCCTGGTACCAGCGGTTGTAAGCCAGCAAGGCCACATTCTTGGCAGCCACGGCCATCACCTCCACGGAGCTGGCCGCCCACTCCAGGGCATTGAGGTAGAAGAGCTGGTCATGGAGTGCGAACCTCGGGAGCGTGGGGCGGGAGCCATAGAGGGGATGGGCCTGCCACTCAGCTGTCTGCACTGAGTAATAGGAACGGAAGAGGGTCTTCAGCTGGGTCCGAAAGAGTGGCTTGGGGGACTGGACTCGCCAAACAGCTGCCTCCTGGGGCTGCTTTCGCCGGAAGCTGGCAGAGATGTTGACAGGGCAGATGTTGTCCAGAGTGCAGAAGAAGCTGGGGAAATCTGTGGTAAGGATGTTCGCAAACGGGAAAAGCTTAGGGTCTGGGAAACCGAAGTAGGAAGAGTTGAGGTAGCCGTGGACCAAGGAGACGACAGTGGGCTGGAAAGAGCCCTGCAGGTCATCAATGGGCGGGTGGAAGCCTGCAAACGTTAAGTTGCTGCTGCTGTTGTCCAGGTGCAGGGGGGTGGCAATGACCACGATGTCATAGAAGTCAGAGCTGTTGCCTACCTCATTCTCATACGCCACCTGGTACAGGGCTTTCCCCTCTGGGAACAAAAGAGCACAAAAGTCAACTTTCCTTTGGCTTCTACCCACTGAACTCCCTACTGGGGCCCAGCATTGAGGTTCTACTCCAGGTGCAGCGGGGCTGTCTACATGGTGGGTCCTGGCCTCTCCATGCTGATGCGGCTGCAGAGGAAGCAAGGGGCTTGGAGTCAGGAGACCCAGTTTCTGCTCTGCTTCTGCCACTGGCCAGCTGGGAGGCTTGGGCAAGGCTATCATTCAAAGTCCTCATTTGTCAACAGAAAAAGGCTGGGTTGATAGAAGTCTCAGTTTTCTGGCTCTGACATTTGAATTGGGAAAACAGCACCCTCTAGTGTCACCTGGCCGGGTTGGGGCTTCTCAATGCTTTTTCGGACATACTCCCCAGGGGGATCACAGACCAGAGCTGAGGTACAAAGCGGGCAGAAGTGTCTGTCCACTCGCTGGGAATGGCACACCTGCCCGCTCCTGCCTTGTCTACTCACCTGTGCTGTGCAGGGTCACGGAGGTCACTGTGGCATGGATCACATTGGCCTTGGTGAGCTTCAGCAAACCGGAACAAACCAGCTTATTGCCTCCTTCCACAGACCACAGGCTGCCTTGGGCCCCGGCTAGTGACATGGCTCCTGGGCAAGGCGGGAAGGGGGTGCTGATAGGTTGTCAGGGCCGTGGGGCGGGAGGGCTGGGGAGTCCAGTACTATTCGACTGTGCCTCCCTGCCAGAGCAAAACTCTCCCAACCATGGGCGTGGGGAGATGGCAAACATACAAGTAAGTACAACGAAGTGCACAACGCTATGGGGGGAAGACACCATGCTCAATGAAAGAGCCAAATTCCACAGACCATATATTGTGAGGTCTATTCTATGCAGAATGCCCAGACTAGGCAAATCCTCAGAAACAGAAAGCAGACCTGTAGCTGCCCAGGGCTGGGCAGCTGGGGTGTGTTGGGGAAGTGAGGGCTAAAGGGCAAGAGGTTTCTTTTTGGGATGATAAAAATGTCCTAAAATTGACTGTGGTGATGGTTTGAGAACTCCGAATGTGCTAAAAACCACTGAATTGTGCAATTTAAATGGGTGAATTATGTGGTATGTGAATTCTATATATCTCTACACAAAAATGCTGTGAAGGAGACACACAAGAAAGAGTGGGCAGAGAAGCCACACTGAGGGGACACTGAGGCAGGGCCTGAAGGCTGAGAAGGAGCCAGCACATACAGAGCCAGATGAACAGTATCGAGGGTACAAGGGAGGTGCTTGTTATTGTAAACCTTTGTATCCATTTAACAAAAATATCCCAAGTGTCTAGTATGACCTAGGCACTGTTCTGTGTTTGCAACGTATCAGGGAACAACAGACAAGGATTCCTGCTCTTGTGAAGCCTGCATTCTCCACTCTTGTGGTCTGTGCTAGCAGACACTGAGCTACACACAGGCCCAGCCACCTCCATGAAGAGCTGGGAAGAGGAGGTACTCTAACAGTGGCTCAAAGGCCTCAACAGGGCAGTTCTTGAAACCAAAGTGCAGAGAGCAGAGCATTATCTCAGCTCTAACATTTACATGCATGCAAGGGATTGAGGCAATTGGGAGTGGTAGAAACACACTGGACCTGTGACCTGAGCCTTGCTTTCACTGTCTGTGAAGTGGGGTGATACTATCTCCTGCCAATTCACGGCCAGTGCCAGAATCAGATAGGATGGGGCAGCAGAGTGCCTATGTAACTGTAATGAGCTGGATAAAGGCGAGGTTATCATGGGGACCCGCAGCCCATTCTGAGCACCTTGGGTGGAGGAGGGGCAGGTAGGCAGGTCAAGGGTTGGATGCTCACCTGCAAAGGCGGGCATCGCTGCTGACTGGCCATAGCTGGCCCGCAGGACAGCAGAAACGACGTCATCAATAAAGCGCTGCGTGACGCCCACCTGCAGCAGGGACTCGGCCACAGAGTGCTGGGTCATGTTGACAAAGGTGGACTCCCCCAGTGAGTAGAGCAGCTCCTCCACACCCGAGAAGGCATAGCCATGGGCCTGGTACTTATAGATCCTAGAAGACACATAGAACTGGAGTCCTTGCGCAGGAAGGCTTTTTGCCTGACCACCTGCCCCTGGGTCACAGTGCCTGGGAGGCCCATCAGGAACCCATCACTTCCTCTACATGGAGCAGTGGGAGAGGAGGTTGGTTATGTTCCCTGGCACCTTTTCTCTGGCTGCGGCAGGCCTGCCCCACCTAAAGGGAGTGTGGAGGTATGGAATCCTTCTAGGCCTGGCTTTACATCACAGCTATGCTGCAATAACAACTGTATCAATGCTCTGAGCCACTCCCTGCCTGAGGTCATAGTTCATAACCCTTTCTTCCCCCAGCTGGGACTGCCAGGCTGTGGGCTATGGCCCACCCCTGCTGACACATCTCCTTCTCCAACAGCATCGGCTGTGCCACAGCTTCTAGGACCTGATGGCACGTTGCAACTTCATGCTGATGCTGTCACCTTCTCTGCCAGTCCAGCCTGTCCTCTCCTCTGGCTTGATCTGACAGGGCTCCCACTCACCCCCGGCTCATGTCCTGTCGCTCTATCAGTCATACAATCTCACTAGCATGGACTGGAACCACTGATGAATTTCCTGACTGGGAGGCCTTTGAAATGTTGCCCATTCTAGGGCTTCTTTTGTAAATATGTTGAGTTTGGTTATCAACAGGACACCAGATGGAGTGTCCAGAAAGTAGAAATGTGGGTCTGGAAGCAAAGAGGAAACTAGGGCTGAGAGGGAGAAGTCATCGCCCATAAAACGCAGAAGTCAACATTATTGGTCTGGATATAATTGACAAGGGAGAAAAACATCAGAAAGAGAGGTACGGAAATAAGCTTCGGGTGACATCTGGAGAATATAAGGAAGAAGTGCTATAAACAGCAGAGTTATAGAATGGGAAGGGAGTGGAGAAATGCCAGGAACCAGGGAAGGAGGGCACATGCCACACTTGAGTGTCTGACACTGAAGGGAGGCACACAGTGATAGGGTCCGGGGAGCAGCCCCTGCACCTTAGGCTGGAAGCAGTGAGCACCTTCGGGAGGGACTTTGGGGAAAGGTGAAGTGACAGCTTGGTGAGTGAATGAACAGGGAGAGAACAGACCACTTGCTCTTCATATCTGGGACCAAAGGTGATGGGGAGGGGGCTGGAGGCCAAGGATAGGAGGAGTGGTGAAGAAAGGTGTTTATTCTAGATGGAAAAATGAGGACAACAAAATTTGCAAATGAGTGGTCCACAGGCTGCATCTGCCCTACAGATGTGTTTCATTTGGCTTACAAGATGAATTGGTTGCAAATGTTGAAAAACTGAAAGTTTTCACATACAACTCTGGATTTCTAGCTTCTTCTGAAAAGTGAGTAGATCTAGCCACATGAGGTAGGCATTGTACGCTGCTGGCTGCAGACGGCTGCCGTGGAGGGCTGGCTGCCTCCTTCAGAGGGGGCCTTGTTCTGCTCTTTTCCACCTGCTGATTCAATGACTCACATCCCAGTTCAGCCCTTGTTAAGTGACTGAGTTTGCAACCCACGCTTTTATTAGCATCAGTGTAGCAGAGGGTAAGAAAATGAGTGTCAGTGACAATATTAGGGAGACCATTACTGCATGAAATATGGCCATTCCTTACGCCAGGGCCTTGCTCTGAGCCTGCACTGAATTGTGCTGGCTCAATTCAGCAAGGACCTTTTCCTTTTTCACAATGTACAGTCAAGCTGGTTCCTCCCCCACCTCTTCTTGGTCCCCCTGGAACGCCATCCCCACAGCTCCGCCAGCCCTACCTCATGAACTTCTCCATGACCTCCTCCACCCACATCTGCAGCCTCAGGAAGCTGATGCCGTAGTGCCACCAGAGGCGGAAGAGGTTCAGCAGGTACCAGTCGGTCTCCTCTAGCACGAAATGCTCCCCACCGAAGATGGCGCTCCTGCCCACCACCTCGCGCCGGTGCCTCAGCCCTGCAGAGACAAAGAGGAGCCCCTCAGGTTCCCTCCAAGACTTGGGGCCTTCTTGACGCAAACGGACTGCTCCATTAAAGGAAACGCAAACACTATGGTTTGTTCATTTGTGCTGCTTGTTTATAAACAGTAAACAGATGCACTGGGAAAATGTTTGGACTACCTAGTCAATAAAAACATGAAAATGAAAATAATGTGATATTTTACATTTTTTTCCCCCAAGAGGATCCACAAGTGAGGGAAATTCAGATTTTATCCCAGAATGTCCAGGGGCTGAGAGCCACTGGGCTTGTTCTGAGATGGTGGCCTTGGGCCCTGAGATCACACTGAAGTTATCCTAGCTCCTTACAGCCATCCTGCACTCTGCAACTTGACAGAGCAGTGGACTCCTAAATACAGATAGAGCTGTTATGACTTGTTCCTTCCCCACGCCCACATACTACACACACTGCTCTCCACTTTAACAGTACACTATATCTTGGAGATTGTCCTATATCTGGGCATAAAGACTTCCCCATTCTGACTGCTGAACAGCCTATTGTGTAGCTATACAATAATTTGTTTAACCCCAGGTCCTAGTGGATAGGCAGGATACTTCCAGCCTTCTGCTATTACAAACAATGCTGTAATGAATAACTTGGTATCTGTGCTACTGTGCACATCTGTAAGAGCACCTGTAGCATCACTTCTGAGAAGTGGAGTTTCTGCATCAAACAGAATGTGTATTTGACAGATGCTGCTGGGTTTGAATCCCACCTTTCTTGCTGTAATGGCTTTAGCTTAAATCTATACATCTTCTGAGCCTCAGTTGCCTTAAAAGGAGACATAACGCTCATCTTGCAGGTTGGTAGGGGGGATCTGAGGTAATGCCTACCTACCACCCAGAAGGTGCCCGGCAAGTACCAGCATGTGGAAGGTGATATAATCACGATTATTTAGAGGCAGCAAATTGACAGGGAAAGAAACCGCCCTAGGAGTCAAACCTGAGTTCTAATCCCGGCTCTGCAACTAACTCACTGTGTAACCTCAGGCAAGTTCCTTCCCCTCTCTTGTCTCTGTTGCTCCATCTGTAAAATGAGGAGATTGGGCCACATGACCTTCCGGCCTTGACGGTCTGGGAAGTCTGAGAAGGGCCCAGTGCTGTCACCAGCCCCAGGGCGCTGGGCACTGGAGCCCCAGGACTGACCACTCACCCAGCAGCTTGACGAAGTCCTGCATGTGCAGGCTCAGGGAGTGGAAGGAGGCAGCCCCGCTCTCGTAGTGCTGCTTGTTGACCGAGATGGTGGCCAGGCGGCCACCCACGGTTCCCTTCTCATACACATCGATCTGCACCCGAGGTCCAAAGTGTTGCTGGAGGAAATGGGCCACAGCAGAGCCCCCGATCCCGGCCCCAACCACCGCTGTTAGCAGGCCCGGGAGGTAGGGAAGGAGAGAGACAGAACATGAGAGTGAGAGGCTGCAGTTCACACTGTATCCTCCTGCACTGGTGGTTCCCAGGTGCTTAAATTTCATAGGCTTATGACATTTCCAAAAGGAAATCTGCAGAATGAGTTGTCAGTAGAGCTATTAATAAGCAAAGGCAAACCTGAAAACTGCCACCTACTATACCTTCATTTCATAAAGAAAAAGGTATTTCAGTAGCAAAAGACCAGCAAAGAATACTGAAAGTCAGGATGACCAATTAAAGAGAATAAATTTAGTTTTATATAAAACTTACTACCTTGCTTCTAATTTTCTTATTTCACTATGAATCGTTAAAAGTTACTGACCAGTTCTGTTCAGTGATCAGTGTTTGGAAACCATGCCTTAATCCAGGGATTGGCAAACTACAGCCTGCAGGCCAAATTCAGGCAGATGTCTGTTTTTGCAAACTACAGTTTTATTGAAACACAGTCATGTTGCTCTTTCAATTACTGTCTATGACTGTTTTCATTTTAGGCAGAGTTGAGTAGCTGCAACAGAGACTTCATGGCCTGAAAAGCCGAAAATATTTACTCTCTGGCCATTTACAGAAAAAGCATACCAACTCCTGGTCTAGTCCAACCTATTACTGGACACTTAAATCATCTCTGTGTCTGTGTTTGTGAAGACTGGAATGCATCTGACAGATGTGGTGGTTCACACCTGTAATCAAAACACTTTGGAAGGCTGAGGCAGGGGCAGATCACCTGAAGTCGAGAGTTCGAGACCAGCCTGATCAACCCTGTCTCAACTAAAAATACAAAATCAGCTGGGCGTGGTGGTGCATGCCTGCACTCCCAGCTACTTGGGAGGCTGAGGCAGGAGACTTGCTTGAACCTGGGAGGCGGAGGTCGCAGTGAGCCAAGATCGTGCCATTGTACTCCAGCCTGGGCAACAAGAGCAAAACTCCCTCTAAAAAAAAAAAAAGACTGGAATGTACCTTATGATGGATTGCTCATTACCCTATAGGACACTATACTCCAGTTTGAATTCTTGTTACAAAGTTTCAGCTTTTTTGGGTCTTATCATGCACTGTCTTTACTGTACCTCCTGCCTTCCTGTTATTTGCAAACTTGGTTTACATGCCATCAGTTTCTCATCCAAGTCACTGGTAAAAATGTTTCACGGGACAGTGCTTGGAGGTGCTGCTAGGAAACCACTGCCCGGACAGACATCAATCTTGTTTTTTTTTTTTTTTTGAAATAGGATCTGGCTCTGTTGCCCAGGCTGGAGTGCAGTGGCATATCGGCTCACTGCAAACCTCCAGGCTCCCAAGCAGCTGAGACTACAGGCACATGCCACCATGCCCAACATATTTTTTGTAGAGATGAGGTTTCACCATGTTGCTCAGGCTGGTCTTGAACCCCTGAGCTCAAGTGATCCTCCCGCCTTGGCCTCCCAAAGTTCTGGAATTACAGGCATTAAACACTGTGCCTGGCCTGACACTAATCATTAAACAGTCCCGTGAGAGAACTGTAAACTAGCTATGAAGCTACTGAACTGGACTACCACCCTACCTATAATTTTTGCCAACCATGTATCTGAAACACCACTTTCCTCTCATCAGACAGTCCGGAGGCCTTACCCAAAAAGAAAATGAAATAAATCTGGTGTAATTTGTCCTTTACTGGACCCATTTGGACCCACAGAGTACCAGCTCCTGCCAGGAAGTCACAGGCAATCCTCAGACAGCACCAGGTTCTCTATGATCTGGCCTCTGCTTACTTATTCCACTTCCTGCCCTACCCTCCCAAGACGCCACCTTCTCGTCTGTCCAGGCTTCTCTTATTGTGGGTGCATAGCTTTGTTCTCTCATCCTGGGCCTTTGCCCAAGCTGTTCCCTTTGATAGGAGTGCCATCACCCTGTGTCTCACTGGCTTCAACAGCCCTCAGATGTCACCTATAACTTGGCTTGACTGACCCACCTGAGGGGAGTCAGGTGTTCCTCCTGCATATTCCCACAGCACCCTCTGCTTAGCCGTACTGTAGTCAAGTTATTTAAGGACAGAGAGAGCGAGCGCATGGTCACTATGTCCCCAGATCCTGGCGGACAGTAGAGTTCATGAAGTATTTTTTCTGTGTTGAAAGAATAAACCACTTCCTCTCTCAGTACTTACAAAGCCACTTCCAAGACAGCACATAACCTTTTTATCTTAACCACTGTGCTCCCATCCCCTCCATGTGCAAAGAGTCCCAAATTACCCATTTTTTCAGAGAAACTGATATTAAGGCCTAGAAGCTGCCCAAGATCAGGAAGCAGAAGACACCACTTCATTGTGAACCAGCTCATTTAACACAACTGACACCCATTCTCTAATTCACAGTAAGATGTCCTGGGGCACAAAGAAAAATCCAATAGGCTTTTGCCCCCCAGCAGCCCAGCAAGGATTGGGCAGACAGACTCCTGCACACAATGAGCTAGGACAACCCATGATGAAGTGCAACAGGGTTCCAGGGGGTCCTGAAGAGGAAGAGTGAATTCTGCCCCAGAGGGTGTGGGGACACAGGCTTCTCCGGGAAACAAGATTTCATGCAAGATGCTGGAGGACAATCAGCTTTGTCAGTGAGAGGACACGCACACTCTGCAAAGAGATCAGCATGAGAGGGGCAGCATGTGGAACTGTATGGGTGGGTTTACAGGGTCCTGATGTCGCATGGGGGTTTTCAGATTTGATCCTGCAGGAGCACAAGAATTAAGCCATCCTAACAGGAATCCGCATTCTTGTTGTGGGTAGAGTCCAAACCACCAAGGGTGAACAGAGGCTCCCGTCAGAGGGCTGAGGAAAATCTAGAAAGGTAAAGGGCAGCGTGGCATTGCCAACTGTCCCAAGCTCCATGTTGCCACAATTCTGCTGGGCGGAGGTCCTGCCCCTTCCCCAATGGTGAGAAATGTCTTGTCCTGTTGCCTGTTCCCAAGAAAATGGGGAGTGCCCTGCATATTCCCACAGCACGCTCTGCTTACCCCTAGCCACACTGTATTCAAATGATTTAAGGACAGAGAGAGAACACATGGTCACTCATGGATACTGCCTGCCTGACTCTTCCACATCCTTCAAAGCCTGGCTCAAACTCCACCTTCTCCACGAGGGCCACTCTAGCTAGCCTCAGGATTCCCTTTTCTTGGCAAGCCCTTATCTCTCAGTCTCAAACTGGTTTCTGGCATGCTTCAGTCTTCTTAACCCTGTATGGCCTGGGCTGTGGTTCTGCTACACAAGAAGCTTTAGCACTGCAGTGGACCCTGTAAGTTTGTGATGCTTCTGTGAGATGTTCCAGGCACTCCTGCCAACTGGGGTGCATGGAGAGGGGCCTAGTGGAGTAGGGTCTTTGTCCTCCCACCCTGAAGCCCAGCATTTCTGTCTGCGGGAATATTACGTGTGAGGGACTTGAAAATCTGCACGAGTCATGTAGTTGAAATGACAATCGTTGAGGGAGAAAAAAAAGCAACTGTAAACACATATGAAACTCTAGTCAATGATATGCACGATGAATTATTTAGTGAGGTGTCCTGATGTCTGCAATTTATTTGGAGATGCATCAAAATGTAGGATGGATTCGTGGGTGTCTAGAACGGTGCGTGACAGTTATGTGACACAGCAAGTATAGTAGCAGTTAATGGCAGAATGTAGGTGGTGGGTATACAGATGACCACTATAAAATTCTTGCTGTACTTGTGAACATTTTCAAAATAAAGTATTGGGGAAACCACACGCACAACAAAAAGACTGTTGCTAAAAGTTCCCCGTTCTGTCAGCAAATCTCCAGCAGACCTTGTGTTCTGTCTCTGTCAGGACTGTCTCCTATCGACCTGGGTGGGGGGAGGCGGGGGGCGGAGGCGGGATTTGGCTTACATGTTACTTCCAGGAAGCCCTCCTGGGGCCGCAAAGACAGGGTGAAGCGCCCCTCCTCTGCATGCACCGTACTTCCTCAGCTCAGCACGGACTTCCCTGTACTGTGAGGGCTCTTACCCCAGCAGCAACTAGAGCACCACGTCTGCTACACAGAGAGCCCTCAACCAACCTCTGTGAAGGCCATCGCCCAGCCTCTCTGTCCTCTGTCACCCCGGGGCCTAGCAAACATCCAGGTCCATGGCAGATGCTCAGCGACCCTGGACCTCCCTGTAAGATCCGCGGCCAGTCCTGCCTAGGCCTCTTTTCCGTTCTAGGTGGCCCTCTTCACATGCCATGCCCCGGCCCCATCAGGACCTTCTCTGCCGCGTCCCCTTCGGCGCCTCTCCTCCACCCAGCTTCTCTCCCGAGGACCCCTCCCTCACCCAGCTGCCCTCCTCTACCTCCACCTAGCTGAGAACTGAGAACCCTTTATCCGCCAGCCCTCCCCAAACGGGAACCCCACTTGTCCTTCCCGCACCGATTTTGCCCGGCGGGGCATCTCCGCCAGCAGCGGCGGCGGCCAGGAGCGCGGTCAGCACGGCGAGCAGCTGCGCTGCGCGGACCATGGCGGGCGGCGAGCGGGCAGCACGCTGGGTTCGGGCGCTGGCGGGTTGGCGCTCGCCTCTCCTCCCCGCCCCGGCGCCCCACTGGCAGTCCCGCCTTCCTGCCGCGCCAGACCCAGCCCCGCATTGGCCGAGCCGCCGTCCCTCTCCAGCACGAAGCCCTCATTAGCTCCATCTCTCTCGGAATAGGCTCTCTCATTGGCAGCTTCCTCGTTCAACCCCCTGCATGCGGGTTCCTTATTGGCTGGTTCATGCTTGCCCGGCGCAGGTGTGCGCGCCTCGGGTCCTCAGCATCAGGACCAGGGCCCAGCTGCCGGAGAGGGATGAGAGAGAGAAAACTGAAGCTTTGAAGACCTCGGTTATGTCCAGCCTCTGCATTATTAGCTCTATGTCTTCTCCGTGTCTCATTGTTTCCTCTTTTATAACACAGACGAAGGGTCCTGCTCCACTTTTCTAGCTGGTTGTAACCATCTTATGAGATAGGGGATATGAAGCCGTTTGCGATGTTTCCAAGTGCTGGAAATTGCTGAACAAGCATGCGGCCAGGGTGGTAAGACGCTACCCTATTCATATGCTGACACAAGCCCTATGCTTTCGATACTGTCCTCCCCAGCTGTTATTTATGTGTTTGCAGTTTATATATAGTTAATATCTCTGCTTTCTGCTTCCTAAAAACCAGAAGGCGGGGAAGGGTTTCATCTACTCTCTTTTCAGAAAGGAGAAAAGGAGGGATGAACTCCCATTTTCATCCTCTAAGAAGACAAGAGCAGCAGCTTAGACTTGCTAGTTTATCACGCTGTGAAAAACAGATTTCCTCTGACAGAAAATAAAGTTAGGGATGAGTTTCAGAATAAAGAAAATCCGGAGGCTAGGGGTGGCTCAAGCCTGTAATCCCAGCATTTTGGAAGGTCAGGCGGGAGGATCGCTTAGGCCAGAAGTTTGAGACCTGGGCTACAAAGTGAGACTCTGAGACCCTGTCTCTTAAAAAAGAAAAAAAAGAAAAAAAAAATTAGCCAGGAGTAGTGGTGCACACCTGTAGTCCTAGCTATTCAGGAGGCAGAGGTGGGAGGTTTGAGACCAGGAGTTTGAGGTTAGTGTGCGATGATTGTGCCACTGCACTCCAGCCTGAGTGACAGAGTCCCCGTCTCTAAAAATAAATACATATATAAAAATAAATGAAATCCGTATTTACTCAGTGAGATTATGGCTAAAATAAGAAACTGGGCCGGGCACAGTGGGTCATGCCTGTTATCCCAGCACTTTGGGAGGCCGAGGTGGGCGGATCACTGGAGTTCAGGAGTTCAAGACCAGCCTGGCCATCATGGTGAAACCTCATCTCTAATAAAATGCAAAAATTAGCTGGCTTTGGTGGTGTGTGCCTGTAATCCCAGCTACTAGGGAGGCCAGGGCAGGAGAATCGCTTGAACCTGGGAGGTGGATGTTGCAGTGAGCCGAGATCGCACCACTGCACTCCAGCTAGGCGACAGAGCCAGACTCCGACTCAAACAAAAACAAAAACAAACAAAACTGAAGGGATTCAGAGAATGGTGAAAGAGCTTATAGCTGGGGTTCTAAGTCAGCACTGCAACTTAACTTTCTTGGGCCAAACTGGATTACTACTAGTAAACTGGTAGATGAATAAACATGCATTTGTCATAATCTTAAACTTTTTTGTTGGCAATGTTTGTATCAGGATGCAACACCTTTTAAGTTCATTTCCAAAGATTCAAGACACTCCCTTAAACAGTTTTTAAAACAAGCACTCATTGACCACTGTGTGCCAAGTTCTCTTATGAACTTACTCTGATTCTTGTCATTTTTTTGTAGGGTAAATCATGTTAGTGTTCAAATTCATCTTCTTGTCTATACTTTGCTTGTAATTTTAGGGTCCTTTGTAATTCTTAAATCTAGAGCTGTTTTCTTCTGTTAGGAAGCCCCTCCAACCCTACCAGCCATTGACAGTGTGTGTGCCCATCAACGTTGTAAGAGAGGTTCGAAAGAGCTGATAAGGGGAAAAGTAAGTAGGCATAATTCTTGTGGCACAGAGGTGCCAGACTGGGAATGCAGTGGGGTGACTGTATCATTTTATCTGCTGTTGTGTAACAAACCATTAAAAAATTTAGTGGCTTAAAGTAAGAGTCATCTATTTTGCTCACACTGCACCTTAGGCAGGACTCAGTGAGATCAGCTCATCTGTTCCATGTGGTATCATTTGGGGCTGCTCCACTGGGTGTGGGAGGATCCATCTTCAAGATAGCTCACTGGCAGGCAAGACAGTGCTGGCTCAGCTGAAAGCTCAACCAGGGCCCTCAGTTCCATTCCACAGGCTACTTCAGCTTGCTCTTGGCATGATGGTTAAGGTTCCAAGGGTGAGCATCTCAAGACAGGAAGTGGGGATACCAGTTTTTTAAGATTTGGGTCCAGAAAATAGCAGTGTCACTTCCACTGTATTCTATTGGTCAAGCAATCACAAAGCTCCAAGGAGACTCAAGAATGGACATGAGCCCTCCTCAATAAAGGTGTCAAGAAATTCTGGAGCCATGTTTTAAAACCACAGTAAACTTGAGAGCATGGACAACATCTGAGTGGAGAGGAATAAGAATATACTCATTGACTAGCACTGGGAATATGGGACAAATGGTTTATGGAGCTACAGTGTATAGACAGGATTGGAAAGATAAAGAAAACACAAGACCAAATCCCAGGGAAGGCTGGCCCAACAGAGGGCCATTCAGCCATGAGTCTAGGTATATGGAAGCTAGCTGAGAAGCAGAGGTAAAGACAAGGCCAGGCAGTCACAAGGTGGGAAGGACGTGGGGAAGCTGAAGGTCAGAACAAGGCCAAGTGTCTATAATCTGGTTAGAATACTCAGTAATCCAGCAGTACAAGTGCAGTAGTCAAAGGAAATAAGACACCTAGAACCAAAAGGCGAACCCAAGAAAACAAGTCAATGCCAGAAAAAAAGGCAGAAATAGGGCTGGGCACGGTGGCTCACGCCTGTGATCCCAGCACTTTGAGAAGCCGAGGCAGGTGGATCTTCTGAGGTCAGGAGTTCGAGACCAGCCTGGCCAGTGTGGTGAAATCCTGTCTCTACCAAAAATACAAAACATTAGCCAGGTGTGGTAGCAGGTGCCTGTAATCCCAGCTACTGGGGAGGCTGAGGCAGGAGAATCGCTTGAACCTGGGAGGCGGAGGTTGCACTGAGCCAAGATTGCGCCATTGCACTCTAGCCTGGGCAACAAGAGCGAAACTCCATCTTAAAAACAAAAACAAAAAAAGGCAGAAATAAGAATCCAGATCTAAGAAATACATAGGAATCAGAAAGAGGCAAGTCAAGGAGGAATAAAACAGACAAGACTTCAACACGAAGGCAGGGTGGGGAAAGCCCACACTGCATCCACTTGGCTGTGCTGCTGTGAGATCTCAAGGTACCTCTCCAGAGCATCAATGAGGCAGGTCAGCAGTCATGAAGTGACCATAACGTTCCGTATACAGCAGCAATAGGCAGACAAAGACTCTAAACACCTGAACTGCAGTTATTTCAATTCAGGTTTTATTAAAGTTGTTTCTGAATATTTTTTCTCAGTGATCCTTGTTCTGATGAATATTACATTTTATCCTTAGTTTTGCTCATTTGATTTTGCTTTAGTGTTTTAAGAAATTATTTATCAAATCCTTTGCCATGAATAAGAGCACCAAATAATGTATCAATACCCAACTGCCTGATTCCTTTATAGCAGTAAGAAAAGTCAGTAAAACATTTGTACAGTACAAGTACTAAAACATCAAGATCCCCTCTTCAAGTGAGAGTGAGCCAAAGCTTCCTTAGCATCATCTGCAAGCCAATGTCTTTTCACTATACCATTAAGATGAAAATAACTAAGAGCACTGACACAATTTTCTTGCTCTTTCCATCTAAAAATGTGGGTTTCTTGTGCTGTGGCTAATTTTTAAAAAACCAGAAAATGGAAGGAAAATAAGTCAGTGAATGATTAGCTTACAAGTTTTTTCTACTCATCATTAACCAGTCTTCTCTTTCCCCTAAAGTTTAGACAGCCATAAAAAGGCAGGAAAAACAATGTACATAATAAAAAAATAAAAATAAATATCTGAGAGCCTACTGTAGTAGGCATTTAACACATTTCACTTAATCTTCACAACGCCGTGAAAGAATTATTATAATCATTTTACAAATAAAGAAACAGGCTCAGAAGGGTGAAATGACTGGTGCCTAAAGTCACGCAGGTGACTGAGCTGGGATTTAAGTTCAAGCCTATGCTCTAAGATGCTGCTTAGGCTCCCCAAAGCCCTTCAACTTGAGATTCTTACTATTATAGCTTCATATTCTAATTCTAAATTTATACTTTTAAGTCTGCAAAACTACTGAATAATAAAAGAACCTAAAATTATTCTCAATTTACTTGCCAAAATGGGAGGTATTAGAGTATTAGAAAATTCTTCTAGCCTGGGCAATATCGTGAGATCCCACCTGTAAAAAACAAACAAAAAACCAAAAAAAAAAAAAAAACAAACAAAACTAGCCAGGCGTAGTGGTGCACTTGCCTGTAGTCCTGGCTACCTGGTAGGCTGAGGTGGGAGGATCACTTGAGCTCGTTAGGTACAGACATCTCTTTAGGTAATCATAACATTCCATACCTAAAATTGTTGTTAATTGTAATTAATGTTAATGGTAATGATAGCTAGCAATAAAAAACACAGAGTAATTACAATCAGCTCATTTTCTTATTGTCACCATGTGTCAATCTCATAGAAAGGAAGGTAAAAAAAGACAACTTCCTATTGTGAACCTTGATTGTTCATTAAATTTACAATATACACTTAGCGGAATGCCAAAAGATGTTCTGGTTTTAAAAGCTTATCCACCAGTCTTTTGATTGCATTTTAAAAGTGCATATTTGTTTTTTAAGGGTCTAAATCCGATGAAGATGGTAGGGCCCACAAGGAGATGGCTTTACTGATACATTTGTGTGCTATCTTAGAATTATCTGTAATGTATAAGAGGATAACTTTTCACCACTCCACTGAATGCCATAGAGTTCCAGCGGAAAATGGATTTATTTTATGAGTAATAACTTCAATCTAAACCTATATAATCTAGACATCCAACAACATCTGATTGTCTGCTGGAGACTTAATTGCATGCCCATTAATCTTAAATAATTGACAAGTTGTTCTTTATTCATATTCTTACTGCAATTTAGTCAACAGAGATTATTTTCCTTGTGTCCAGTCCTAAAATGACTAGATTTTCATACTTCAGAAGCAGAAAGGGTGTGATTTGATGATTAAGGCTTCTTCCAACATTAAAATATCCATAATTGACTGCCTTCCTAAAATCTGACTGATGTATCATTCATTAAGTCATTTATTGGACAACTCTTTTACAGAACACCAGCTATAAGACTGAAAAAAAAACCACATAGGCCCATTAATTCTAGGAGGTTAGTATATAAAAGGTGAGCTCAATGTTTACACAAATGTGACTTAACAGATACAAAGAATAGGAAATAAAGCTTGTCAGTATAACGGAGGTAGTGATTTCTGAGTACCAACTTAAAAAAAAAAAAAAAAACAACTTTGCGGGCGCAGTGGTGAATGCCTGTAGTCCTAGCTACTTGGCAGGCTGAGGCAGCATTGCTTGGGCCCAGGAGTTGGAGGTCAGCCTGGGCAACACAGGAAAAAAAAAATTGCTAAGAGGAGAGAATATTTATGTTAAGTGTTCTTATCACAAAAAATAACATAAACAGAGCCGGAGGAAACTTAAAAAACAAAAATTCAGCGTAACTATTAATAAATGAAATGAGAAATCATGGGAACCTAACACTTTTGGACTGATCACCACCTCCCATCATTTAGTAAAGGATTATAAGGCAAAACTGACAAAGGGGAAGAGGAATAAGGGCTGGTGGAGTTAAGTTGTAGGTAAATTACCCAAATAGAGCCATCTGGGTCATTAGCTGTTAGTGCTGCCTCAATTTGCCTGAAATGATTATATGACAGGGAGGCTGAAAATAATTTGAAGATAACTCAGAGCAAAGACAGCACAAGGCTTTTTGGCCATTCTTGCTTGAAAGGGTCCTGGGTATCTCAAATTTCAATGTTCCTTGCCTTCCAAGTCTCATCTAGACCTTTAGCCCCTGCAAATGGGGATGAGAAAGGGGTGGGGTATGGGACAATGATGTGAGCATAAAGCCTATCTAGCTGGGATTACAAGAACAAAAGATGGCTAAAAGGAAAAAACAAAACAAAAGGTAAAGTCCTGAAAATCTATGTGTATAAAAATCAATCCAAATGATCTAAATTTATACAACCATGAAGCTTTATCCTCTACGTACCCAAATGTTGAACCAATCCCCACCATCTCCTTTTTCCACAAAATACACAATACTATACAATTCCTATTATAGGGACTGCTAGGAAGAAACACGTAGTTGAAAATACCTAGTTAAAAGGATTTTGGATTCAAATTTATCACAGTACCAATTTTCCTAAACATGTTTTGATAAAGGCCATCGGAACACTTGTCACACTGTTCAAATGCCCAATGGTTAAGACTTCTGATGAGACCAAACAGGTCACATTAAATCAATAGAATATCTTAGAAATAAAGCCAATATGACTAAATCCAAAATATATCACATGAAGTACCTCATGTACAATACAAACCTAGTTTAATAAATAAAAGAAACATAGGTGACTGCGCTCTGGGAGAACATCCAGATCCTGATGGCCTCTTCACAGTCTTCTCTGAGACTCCACTGCCACTTCCACTCGGGCAAGCCTAATGGTGCGGCCATGAAGTTTGTAGCCATCTTGTCTTACTAATGCCACGGTGCCAGGCTGCACCCCAACACCAGCTGGCACATGACAGATGAGTTCATGCTGATGGGGGTCATATTTGTCACCAATGGGCGTCAGCTTCTCCAGGCCATGCTTGGCAAACACACTTTTCAGCTTTGCTTCTAAAAGCAACAGCCCTCGGAAGACCTTCTCCAGCGTGAGCTTTTGGTTCTCAGGCTCTGATTCTTCAGAAATGCACTCTGTAGTCTTCTCCAAAATGTCAGCCACCTCCACCAAGTCCTTACAGAAACTCTGGATTCCTGCAGAGAAGCCAGATATTTTTATTGTTTGTGAGGAAATCACTCTGCCCTTGGGCATAGAGTTTGGGTAAGGCCTAAATAGATGGCTAGTCTGCTGAGTAGTCCAGCAAGTGGAAAGGCTGCCACACAGGAGGACTCAGAGATCATCACTGATTACCACCCCAACCCAACTGACAAGTCAGTGTCTCTCTCAGAAGGCATATACGACTAGGAACCTGACTAGGAAATGAAAAAGACAGAACCCGAGAACTAGGTAAGACTATATACAACAGGCTTAAGCCTGTCCTTTAAAAACAACTATTTTTATATTTATGTATCATGAATATATATAATATATATAAATATATATATATTTATGTATCATGAAATTTTGTTGCTATTTGCTTATATTATGTACATTTTGAAAATTCCTGCCTGTCCCAGTTGTGCTAAGGCATACATTCTCAACAGGAACAAGACATTAATATTTCATGAGAAGGGCAATAACAATAAAAAAAGAAAGTCAACACTATGCTAAGGGTTGTCATGAATGGTTTATTCTTGAGGACTGGCTAAATAGGAACGCGAAAGTTAAGACACAGCCATAGATGAGGTAAGTTGGATACGAAGTTGCTGGAGATGGACCACAAAACTTGTCTGATTTTTAAAAAGAGTCATATGAACTGTTATAAGACAAAAGTAAATTCAGTTGTTGAGAAATCCCATTCCTCTCAATTCTAAACTTGATTTTTCTTATGGAAATGAGGACAAGAAATGTCATCATTAGAAAGGTCTATGACACAATACCAAAGCTCCAGTGGGGGCTGGTGAGAGGCAAGGACTTTGTTAATCTGACTTCAATCCAGGGACAGGCTTAAGGTTCTGTGTCAAAACAGGTAGCTGCCTTGAAATCAAGGACTTTTTTTTTTTTTTTTGAGACTGAGTCTCACTCTGTTGACCAGGCTGGAGCGTAGGGGCATGATCCTGGCTTACTGCAACCTCTGCCTCCTGGGTTCAAGTGATTCTCATGCCTCAGCCTCCAGAGTAGCTGGGATTACAGGCGACCACCACCATGCACAGCTAATGTTTATATTTTCAGTAGAGACAAGGTGTTGTCATGTTGGCTGCACTGGTCTCGAATCCTGATCTCATGTGATCTAACAGCCTCAGACTCTCAAAGTGCTGGGATTACAGGCATAAGCCACTGCACACAGCCAAAGACATTTTTATTGTAAATAAATCTCTCACCAAATATCTTGGCGTCTTCCACACATCTCTGGGTTCGCCTCCTTATGTTTTCACAATCAGCTACAGCTCTCTGGTATCTCAACTGAACATCAAAAGCAAAATCGAAAGGATGAGAAAACAAATGCTTATTGGTGGAAGAGAATGTTTTTGCTTACTTTACAAATTTCACCCTTCTGATAGGCTTTTATAAAACAAACTAGGAGTTACAGAAATTTTAGATCAGCTACTCCAAATTCCCAGTCAAAGCAGAAACCCACTCGTTAGCAGCACTGCTAGGTAGTCATTTAGCCTGGTAGTTCAAACTCCTAGTGGTTTTAAGTTCATTATCTTGAGAAAAAGCTTTCTTTTTCACATTCAGCCAACACTACCAACCTCCAACTTCCTTTCATTGACTTGAACTTAAGGATAACTGAGAATAAGTTTTAAAAGTATGTCATCTAGGCAGGGCATGGTGGCTCAAGCCTGTAATCCCAGCACTTTGGGAGGCCAAGATGGGCGAATCACCTGAGGTCAAGAGTTTGAGACCAGCCTGGCCAACATGGTGAAACCCTGTCTCTACTAAAAATACAAAAATTAGCCTGGCATGATGGCAGGTGCCTGTAATCCCAGATATTTGGGAGGCTGAGGCAGAAGCAGCATTTGAACCTGGGAGGCGGAGGTTGCAGTGAGCCAAGATTGCGCCATTGTACTCCAGCCTGGGCAAGAAGAGCGAAAATACGTCTCATTAAAAAAAAAAAAAAGTATGTCATCTATTTGGAGGCAGTTATTTTACCCTCTTTAGTCTTTTTCTCTCTCATTCTTAATGCAATTCTTGGTTCTTTTAACTGCTGTCATAAGGTATGCTTTCCAGCCTCCTTACCATTCTATCTAGGTGGTTTTGCTTTGGAATTCCTCTGGTTTTATCTATGTCCTTCTAAGTGTGTCTATCAACCCAGGACTGGGTCCAGTATGCCAGACGTGGTCTCATCAGCAAAGAACAATGGTCAGTGACCTCACTCATTCAACATATACTTATTGTCTACTATATTCCAGGCACTGTACACCTCCTTTAATCTGCCAAAACATCAGATATCTAAGTGCTGTGACATAACAGGAAGCCGAAAAGAGATGACTATCTTTAGCCAGTGGTGTTTTTGAACTACTACGGTTTTTTTCTGCCCAGTATACCTAGCAAGGAGTGGAGGAGGGATGAGGGGTAGCAGATAAAGAGCCAATCAGGGAAAACTTCATTTTAAAAATTGACATGAAAAACTTTATGTGGACATTTAAACTAGAGAGACGATATGAAGAACAAATATAAAATCAACTCACTGTTAAATCCTGGACTTCTTTCTCCAGTTTAATAGCTTTTACCCTTAAGGCTCGTTCAGCAAGAGAGGGCCCAAGCTCATCAGGAGGGTCCTCAGAACGGCAGTCCTCACCAGCAGTTCTTTGGGTGGCAGTGCTGAATGGAAGTGGCCATCCCCTGTAACAGGAAGGAGGCGGTGCATAATGAAGAAATGCCATCATAAGCCAAAATTACAACCAAGTTTAGAGACCAGAGATCTTCCCAGATTGAATCTCTGGAGAAAGTGTTTTCAGTTATAGTAACAAATGAACACTTACAAAGTCCTTACCATGTACCAGACACTGTTTTACTTGAGTCATCTTTTCCTCTCACAACAATATGTGGATAAGTCCTATCATTATCCCTATTTTACAGATGAGAAAACTGATGCTGAGAGGCTTAAGGCATAATGGCCTGCTCAAGATCACATAGTTGGTATTCTGCTGGGTTAGGACACTAAGCACCAGGCAGCAGAAATAGCCAGAACTGGGTATACAAAAGTCAGCATAAGGAAACCAAATGCTAATAACCAGAACCAGAGGAACATTATCAGAAGTGGGCATTCAAAAAGTCATATAGTTCTGGTTCAACCTTCCATCTTACAGATGGGGGAAATTTAGTCCAGTAAAGGGACCTTATCAAACTGGAGTTAGGCTTAGAATTCTAAGCCTTCCTCACCACAAGCTGTAAGGCTTTTAGGAGAACCTGTGCTGAGAAAGGAATTCCCACCTATATATAAGATCAAGTCAATTAAATACTTACAATACTATATGTTACTGCCAGTGAACTATAGACACAGGTGAAAATAGATCTTTGCATTCAACTAGTTATGTAATCTAGAATTTTGTACAACTAAACTGTTTTGACATTTAGTTCAGTTTACACAGGAAGAAATTCAGACTAGAGGCTAGTTTACAGCAAATCTTGGACTGTGGAAGTCTTGACTGCCAGTTCAAGGAAGTTTCCATTGCATCTCCTGGATCTTCGTAATTTGACTTTAAGTAAAATTATCCTGAAAATCAATCTGTGAGTACGAGAGTTCTTTAAAACAATTTATATGGACTGGCATATATTGTAGAGTGGTCCTTGAGGAGACGGCTGAGCAAAGGCTTAAAGAGGGTAAAAGAGTCGGCTTTAAAAAAGGGAGGAGCATCCTGGGCAGAGCAAATTTAAAGGTGTAGGCAAGAGGACTTGTATCTCCCCGACTTTCCAAGCTGATCTTAAATTCAACTATTATAATCTGGTGTGTGATTTTATAGACAGTTCCACATTCTGGGGTCAGAAAATATGGTCACTGTAGATCTGAGGATAATTACACACGGGGAAACACCTCCTTCTCCCTAAAAAACCACATTTATCCACTTGAACAAGCAGGTCAAAATATTCTCAGGGCCAGTTCAAAGGGAAAATGGCCAAAGCTTAGACCAAGAAATAGGGGTGGGGAGTTGTGGCCAATCTCAATTCCTGCTGCTTCAGAATTGGAGTAGGGAGACAGCTTATCAGAAGGAACCATTTTTCTTCTGGTCATTTCCTTACATCACCAACAAGCTGCCAAAAAGAGTTGAGAACGGTAAACAAAACCAAGTCCTGAAACCCTGAATGCAACCTCTTACTTAGGTGCTAGGGTAGGATGTTGGGTCAGGTGTGTTAAGATAAAAACGGTGACATATATAGTTAAGCACATTTACCAGATTCTCCTGTAGCTTACTTTACTACTCAGAGGTCCAACCCTACCTCGTACTTAACCATTTTTATTCTCTTTCCCAGGAAGAAACAGTGTAGAGACAATAGTCTCTGAGAAATTAATTAACATCGCTCATTAAATAAGAGCGCCGATTCTAACGCCCTGGTTTCCAGCCCGGGTTTCACCACTTCCCAAATACTTAAGTTTGGAAAAGTTATTCAACTTTTCTAAACCTCAGTCTCCTCAATTACTAAATAGGAAATAATAAAAAGAACCACCCATAAATCTGCAGTCGGCCTCGCAAGCGACCAATAAAAGCTGCCGATGAATAAAGGCAGCAAATGGAACTTGTCTCCCGAAGGCTGATGCAATGGCCGTTTGGAGAAACCAAGTTCAGCGGCCTCCTTTTACTGACAGGTACAACAGTGCCCGGATAACGAAGAAAGGACTGGCCTAAGGTCATGCGGAGTGAGGGGAGAGAACCCAAATCTACTCACGGGAACCACAGGCTGGGAGAAGAGGCCGGGAGAGAGGTACATCCCTCCCTTGGGGGCTTAAGAGACTTCTCACCTTCCAGGCCATACATGACCTCGGATCTAAGAAAGATCCGGCCATACATGACCACGGCCTAAGAAAGAGGTGCGGCTGGGGGCCTCAGTTTCCCGGTCTGTAAAATGGGGCCGTGAGTGCACGGTCGTAGAGGCCGAGAGGCTTGGTTCCCTCGACTACGTTCAGGTAACTCTCGCTCTCCAGCCCACAACCACCTGGGCTAGCTCGCTAGCCCCGCAGAGTCCTCACGCTACCGAGCCCCCGCCTGCAATGCTTACTTGCTCTCCCACGCGGCAGTCGAGGCCAGTAGGCGCTGCACCCGCAGCCGGCCCGCCCACAGCGACCTTACGGCCATGTTCCCGACTTGGGCTGAGGGAGGCGGCGCACGCGCACTTGCTGCGAGTGAAGAGATGCTCCCGCTTAAAAACCAGCCTTTGCGGGCGTTTCCCTCTCAGGGCTTCCGGACAGGAACGCTATACTTCCGTTTGCCGTGTGGCCCGCGCAGTTCCCCATCCGGTCGTTCGCAGCGATCGCAACACTTCCGGCTCTCAGTGTGTTTCGCGAGTAGGCCGGGTCCTAGTGGTAATTGCAGAGACTCCGTGCTGGGCGCAGGGTCGGCGGCAAACAAAGCAGATCATAATTGTGTCCGCATGGAGCTTACTTGATGTTATGAGCGATAAACAGATACGAGCGGGATGTAAAGTCAGAATATGAGCGGTGTTTACAGGTGAGGGGCAGGTGTTGCGGAAGCCTGGAATAGAAATCTAGCCGTGTGGGAAGTTTTCCCAGAGGAAGCGGGTATTTGAGCTGAGCTGAAGAAAGGGTTCAGGCAGAGGGAAACATCTGCAGAAGCCTAATAAAGAGAGAAGAGTATTGCATGTAAGGGACTGAAATACACAGAGGCGGGAGGGCAACAGGACTAGTTGTTAGGTAGGGCTAGATCACGTGAACGGTTTAAAACATTGCAGCCTGAACCATTGCCTATCACTCCTCCCAGCTTTTTTCTCGAATGCCCTTCTTATCGACTTGTTTTTTAAATAGTGTGTATCTTCTCATTTCCTCTCATTAAAATATAAGCTCTTTTAAGGCAGAGATATTGTCTATTTATTCCCATTGAGCAGTGCCCTAATTAGGTGTTCAAAATTATTTTTTTTTGAGATGGAGTCTCTTATCACCCAGGCTGGAGTGCAGTGGCACAATCTCGGCTCGCTGCAACTTCCGCCTCCCAGGTTCAAGGAATTCTCCTGCCTCAGCCTCCTGTGTAGCTGGGATTACAGGCGCCCACCACCATGCGCGGCTAATTTTTGAATTTTCAGTAGAGAGGAGGTTTCACCATGTTGGACAGGCTGGGCTTGAACTCATGTCCTCAGGTGATCCGCCTTCCTCAGCCTTCCAAAGTGCTGGGATGACAGGCATGAGCCACCGCCCCTGGCTTCAAAAATTTTTTTTGCTGAATGCAATTTAGTCTGATTCTGATTGCAATGGAATATGAAAATAAATAAAATGTAAAAGCTGTTGGAACCTCCCAAATACTTAAAGCTTTGAGAGAAATGTGGCTGTGGTCTGAGTCCATGTAGCAGAGCAGAAACCAGATTTCTCCCCTCTGAATCACTGATGTTTGTAATAGATGGCCTCCTTTATTGTCCTGTACCTAACTCAGACCAGATGGTGCCCTGAATTGAACTGACCCCATGACAGTTACATCTGCAGGGTGTGATGTTAAATATACCTTTCTGGAAGGAAAAAGACCACCTTAATTACTCAGATCGTTGTAACTGTGCATTAAGCCTTGCATAGAAAGATGTTGAAATTCTGTTAAACCTCACTGAACACAAACTTCTACACTTTGGAACACTAACTTCCATCCTTTATCAGACAGACACATTCTTATATTTTGTACTTCCCAGGCAGGCCATCCTCAACCTTTGTGCTTGAATAAACTCTCTTTAAACTAGATTCTGACCTTTTAAATTATTTTACATTGACAGGGAACATGTGACAAAGGCTTTACGTGTTTAAAGAGTCACTTTGCTGTCTGGAGCAGATTGCAAGGTGTAAGAAAAGAGGTATGGAAGGCAATATGTTGCAGTAGCCCAGACAAGACGGGGCTATGTTCTGTCCTGGGAGAACAGACATTCCTAACCACTCTAAAGTAACTGTGTCCAGCACCCTTTTTGTTTCTGTCTTAGTATTTTATTTCTTTTGCTTCCTTGTTAAAGTTTGTTCCTCCAGCTAGAATATGAGCTTCATGAGGTGTCTGGCTTGTTCACCACTGATTTCTGACATTTAGTATAGTAGGTACTCAATAAATATTTGCTGAATGACTTAAGTTGGATAGTGTCAGTGAAGATAGGAAGATATAGATGAACTTTAGAGATTTAGGATGGAAAGCTGACAGACTGCGAGGATGGATTGGTGATTGGGGTCCAGGGCACTTGGAGTTGCCAGCTTAGTTACTGGAGAGCCCCTAAAAAATTTTTTTTAAGGGAATGGGAAGTGTTCTTTGAGCACTCTGAATCTTGTCATAACATGGGTTATTTATACTATAGTTATTTGGGTCAAATTTTCTTTCCTGCTTGTCTGTGAGTTCCATGAGGACAGAGCTGGAGTATTTTCATCTTTTTATCTAATCCGAGGCCCAACTCAAATGTGTCATGACCAGTAACTTATATTTTCTTTTTGGCCTTATGAAAAGGGTGACATGGTTTAGGAAGGTATTATGATTCTCTTTTACGTGTGAGAAAATTGAGGCTCAGAAAGGTTGGTAAACCTGTGCAAGATGCCCCAATAAGGAAACAGTGACAGAGAATTTTGACAGACTGAACACTTGGCAGTGTTGGGAAGGATGGAGCTTCAAGTCTACTTTAGACCTGTGGCTCACACTTTGAAAAAACACAACCAAATAAGGCATTTTTTTTTTTTTTTTTAAGATGGAGTCTTGCTATCGCCCAAGCTGGAGTGCAGTGGTGTGATCTCAGCTCTCTGCAACCTCTGCCTTCCAGGTTCAAGTGATTCTCCTCCCTCAGCCTCCTGAGTAGCTGGGACTACAGGCACGTGCCACCGTGCCCAGCTAATTTTTGTATTTTTGGTAGAGATGGGGTTTTGCCATGTTGGCCAGGCTGGGCTTGAACTCCTGACCTCAAGTGATATACCTGCTTCGGCCTCCCAAAGTGCTGGGATTACAGGTGTTAGCCACCATACCTGGCCTAAACAAGGCATTTTAATAACCAAGAACAAGTGGCATCTGTGCCTTAGCCATTTTGCTTACATTTCTCCTAGCTGTCTAACATTCATCAGGTTGCTGCTTGCATCCATGCATTCACTCATCTGTTAATTATTAAGTGCTAGTGTGCTTCTGAATGTTGCAGTACAAGGGGAGGGAGATGTATGGATGACATAAAGCTTTAAAATTAAGAATAAGGCTCTAGGGTCAGACTTCTTATATTTACATGCTGGTGGAGCCAGCATAAGAACTATGTGAGCTTGGGAAAGTTACTTGACCTCTCTGAGCTTCCATTTCCTGAACTGTGAAAACTAGGATAATATACCTTATCTCAGGGTTTTAGTGAAAACTAAAAGGATGGTACCTGGAAAAGTGGTTAGTTAGCGCTAGGACTGGCTACCTAATTTAGAAGGCAAAAGGAAAAGCAGAACCCCTTGTTCAAATATTATAAAGAAGGCAGCAGTAGAGCATTAAACCAAGAACAGGGCCCTTCTGAGCATGGGGCCCTGTGTGACTGCACAGGTTGCATGCCTGTGAAGCTGGCCATGGCTGACACAGTGCCTGACACATAGTGAGTGCTTGATAAATGTTAATTATTAATCACCCCTAGCCACTCCTCTCACAGTTCAAGATCTGTGGGTGAGAAAAGACAACCCCAAAAGAACTGCATAAGAAGGAGTATGACAGACACTGAATACATAGTTGGAGAGTTAGGTGACATTCCAGGATCCACATTTTTAAAAAAGAACACTGAAAATCTAGAGTATGTGAGCCCCTTGAGCTGTGAAAACACAGGTGGAATTTGGATGGAAACTCTCAGTTATGTATTGGTTACCTTTTAGCTTTTGGTGGCTGTCATTACCATGTAAGAGTAGTTTCTTCCTCAGTGGAAAGAACACAGGCTTGTGAGTCAGACATTTCCTATATAGCTAATAATGAGCCACTTTTTTATTATTATTTTTTTATATAGATGGGTTCTTGCTATTTGCTTAGGCTGGAGTGCAGTGGTGATTCACAGGCATGATCATAGTGCACTAGTCTCAAACTCCTGGGCTCAAGTGGTCCTCCTGCCTCAGCCTCTTGAGTAGCTGGGACTATAGGCGAGTACCAGCATGCTTGGCTAGTGAAAGCCACTATTGACTGAGCATTTCCTATTTCTCAGACATTATGCAAGATGCCTACTATGTATTATCTTATTAAATCTTCCCAACAATCTTGGCAGAAAAGTAACAATTGTTAGCCCCATTTCACAGATAAGGAAAACAAGAATCAGAGTGGTCAAGTGACTTTCCCAAGGTCACCCAGCTGGTCATCAGAGGCAGGGCTCAAACCTAGCCCTATCTGGATCTGGACTTATAACCTGTAAGTCCTATGCTGTGCCACTAATCAGTGGGTGATTACTGGTCAGGTTATTTTTCCTGCTGTGGTCTCCGGCTACCTCAGAGGGTGATAAAATTTGAGTGAGGCTGAAGTCTGTAAAACCTTAGGTGGGTTAAAATATGTAAACCCTATAGCAAAGTGGCCATGGTTATATTCTGGGATTTTCCTTCTTTCCTCTTGAGCTAAGCACTGGCTCTTAAGAGTTAAGTGGTTTTATCTTTATTGGAAGGAAATGTGTTAAATACAGACCCATAAAGTACCTACAGTGTTGAGACAGTAGTGAGTAGCACAGTAAGGAGACTGCCCAGGACTTGAGGTCCTTGGTCCCTCTATGAAAGTATCAAGTGTGTGTAAAAGGTTTAGCACCGAGGTGAGAGAAAGAAGCCATCATCCTCTTATTTTCTCTTGGTTTTACTTAATATATAGAAGGGCAGACTAGTGGGCCTCTGAGTGCAAGATGAGGACTTCATTAGAATAATGACATATTGCCTCCTGGATTTCTAACCCATAGCTCCAAGAACCTCAGTGTCATAGAACACAGGTAAGGGACTTGATTTACTGAAAGACCCTACCCTACAACATCCTGTGGACATTAGAGCTCTGTGCTCCTGTCACTGAGTATCACTGTGAGCTTAAAATATGTCAGCTGCTCCATTTCTCTTTCCTTTTGTGTATTCAGAACTCTGATTTTAAAACACTCAAATCTGGAAGATTCCAGTAGCTGCACTCTGTCTAAAGCAAATGAGGAATGACTGTAGAATTTGCATGTCCTCTACAGCTTTTGTTCACATGTATGCAGGCAGGGATAATGTTATTGATTGTTCAACCTGTTTGCCTTGCCCAGTGGTTGTCAGTAGTGCCCAATATGAATCAAGTTGGAACAAGTGTGATCAGATGATCAGGTCTTGTCTCTTTATACTGCACCACCAATGCTTCAGCACTGCCTCCCTTTGCCTTAAGGACTGGGAGTGCGATGCTGTGAATGGGATGGAAGGGGTTATTCACGTGCGCTTTCATTTCTTCTTCAGAAGGGAAGGCAAAGACATCTATAAAACCTTTACAGCTGTGCAGACTTTTGTATCCCTCCATCCTCATTTCCACCCTTTGTAAAGTCATAAGGATGCTCTCCATTTCCCTCTTCCCTTCTACTTCTTTCCTCCCCATATCCCCTAAAATCATGCAGACAATAAAGGCTGGTCTTTTGGGTGCCCTGGAGAATGAGGGCTACTTCCTAGTCTTCTCTTGGTGTCTCCTTGTGAAAAAAGCATTTCTTCCTCAGGTGGACAAGCTGATAATTTCCTTTGGAATGAAATCCTCATTCTCTTCCTAGGTCTTCTTCATTTCCCATTCCTGAAGTACAGAAAGACGAGACAAATCAATTTGTTGAATGGTCTAGTGTGACATGGATAAAAACATTTCATGGCACCTAGTTAGATGATCTCCACTGGCCAGGTTGCATTGGGTTCTAGCCCCCTCTCTCTCTTTCTGTAGTCCTGAGTAAGACACTTCTCCATGCGGGTCTCTCTTGTCCCTTCATCCATTCTCAACATAGTTGTCTGAATGTTCTTTAAAAAATGCAATTTATATCCAAAACTCTTTGCTCAAAACCTTCCATCATGTCACAGCAAGATCCATTATGTTACAACAAGATCCATGGTTCCTCAGTGGCCTGAAAAGCTTTAGATAAAAAGCTGGCAAATGATAGTCTGTGGGCCAAGTCTGGCCTATTGTCCGTTCTCATATAATCCATCAGCTAAGAATGATTTTCCTATTTCTAAATGTTTGAAAAAAAAAATCAAAAGAAGACGACTATCTCATGACACATGAAAATGATATGGAATTCAAATTTCAGTGCCTGTAAATAAGTTTTATTGGGCTAGGCGCAGTGGCTCATGCCTATAATCCCAGCACTTTGGGAGGCCGAGGTGGGCAGATCACGAGGTCAGGAGTTCGAGACCAACCTGACCAATATGGTGAACCCCGTCTCTACTAAAAATACAAAAAAATTATCCGAGCATGGTGGTGTGCACCTGTAATCCCAGCTACACAGGAGGCTGAGGCAGGAGAATTGCTTGAACCCAGGAGGCGGAGGTTGCAGTGAGCTGAGATCGTGCCACTGCACTCCAGCCTGGGCGACAGAGCGAGACTCCATCTCAAAAAAAAATAAAAAAAGTTTTACTGGGACACAGCCGTTTTCATCATCATTTACATATTGTCCATGGCTATTTTCATGTGACAATGGCAGAGCTGAGAGGTTGTGGAACAGATCATATGGTTCAGAAAGCCTAAACTATTTACTCTCTGGCCCTTTATAGAAAATGTTTGCTGACTGCTGGTCTAGATGATCTGGCCCCTCACTGGTTACTTCTCTGATCTCATCTCCTAATGCTCACCCTTTGTTCCCTTCACTGGAACCACCTGGATCTTCTTGATGTTCCTCAAACATTCCAAGCTTTTTCCCACTTCAGGGACTTGACACTTGCTCTTCTCTTTGCCTGGATCGTCCTTCCCTCAGCCCCCTGCATGGGTCTCTCCCTCACACTCCATTCAGGTCTCTGCTTATGTGTCACTTTCTCGAAAGGGTCTTTGCTGTCACTGTGCTTAAGCCCCTTTGGGAGGTTCATCTTCTCTGGCATCACATTATTTATGTGTGGTATTTAAAGTCTTGTCTTCCTAACTCTATGAGACCAGGGACTTTTTTGGGTTCCCTGTTATGTAACCAGAGGTTATAACAAGACTCACATATGGTAGGTCTTCAACAAATATTTGTTTAATGACTAACTGTAGGAAAGAATAAAGACTCTTCCCTCTCAGGCTCTGAAAATCAATTCCAACCTGAGGGACGTACAGCCGTGCCTTTTTTTTTTTTTGACAGGGTCTCACTTAGTGTCATCTAGAAATCCAGAAAGCTGTGAAACCGAAATATTTCTCCACTGTTTTGATATAAACTCATTTGGTGGCAAAACTTGACCTGACCTGATATGAGGCTGTTTATAATCTTTATTCACTCCATGTGCTATAAATATTCCTGTGTCTTGCTGTATAATTATTAACATGTTTGCTTACATGGTACCACCTGAGGACTTATTGGGGTTTTCATCATATATTAGTGTAGGTACCATATTACCTTTATAAAATCCAAAAAGTTCTGAAACATAGCTGACCCCCAAGAGTCACACAGAAGGGACTGTGGACCAGCATCCTGGAGGGAGCCATGGACTTAGAATTGGAAGACGTGGGTTTGCTTACTTGCTTTTGCAGTGATATCTTGCATAGCCCTGGGCAAGTCCCATAGTCCTTGATTTTCAGTTACCTCATCAATGAAATGGGACCTGTCCTGTCTCAAAACACATTGTAGGCTCAGAAACCAGATGATTAAGCTTGTTAGAAATATGTGTTAACAAAGAGTGAATAGGTTCTGAATAATATCTGAGGATTATCGATTCTGAGGAAGGTTCATGAGTTTCATTGCATAAATGCATTGGCAGTTCTCTACCTTTCTCACTAGTTGATTTTTTGGTTTTGGGTGAACTTCCATAAAAAGGGGATTACCAGTCTGTGATTTGATAAGCTGAACTATGGCTCTACCTTGGCTTTCTGTAGCACCCTTCCTTGGTTGGAGGCTACGATGGATGGGCTCCTCTTCCTCAGCTCAGAAACACAGTTGACAGGGAGAGATTGCTCTGGAACGCTGTTCTGGGGTTTATTTGCAGTTTCCTGTTGATGGCAATAAATAATTACATAGGTGAGATCTGGTGATGGCTACCAACACCCAGCCTGACCTCAAAAGCATGAGGATACTTTATTATTTTTATTTTTGAGACAGAGTCTCTCTTTGTCACCCAGGCTGGAGCACAGTGGCGCGAGCTTGGCTCACTGCAACCTCTGCCTCCTGGGTTCAAGCGATTCTCATACCTCAGTCTCCCAAATAGCTGGGATTACAGGTGTGCACCACCGGGCCTCGCTAATGTTTGTATTTTCAGTGGAGATGGGGTTTCGCCAAATTGCCCAGGCTGGTCTCAAACTCCTGGGCTCAAGCAGTTCACCCACCTTGGCCTCCCAAAGTCCTGGGATTACAGGTGTAAGCTACTGTGCCCAGCAGCATGGGAACTTTAAAATAAAAGGCACTGGCCGGGAGCGGTGGCTCACGCCTGTAATCCCAGCACTTTGGGAGGCCGAGACAGGCGAATCACGAGGTCAGGAGATTGAGACCATCCTGGCTAACACAATGAAACCCAGTCTCTACTAAAAATACAAAAAATTAGCAGGGCGTGGTGGCAGGCGCCTGTAGTCCCAGCTACATGGGAGGCTGAGGCAGGAGAATGGCGTGAACCCGGGAGGCAGAGCTTGCAGTGAGCCGAGATCACGCCACTGCACTCCAGCCTGGGTGATACAGTGACACTCCATCTCAAAAAAAAAAAAAAAAAAAAAAGGCACTGAACAAGGTGACAGGAGAAGATACTTGAGGACCTTCAGATAACGATAATGACAACTAAAATTACTGATCCTCACTACAAAGCATTGTGTGAATTAGCTCCTTTAGCTTCTCAACAAGCCTATGAAGTAGGTACTATTATTAGTCATTCCATTTTATAGGTGAGGAAATGGGGAAGGTCAAATTGCTGTGCAAGATCATGTGGCTGGTGAGTGGGAGAACCAGGATTCCAATCCCATAGCCCGCTCGCTCTTTCTTTCCTTCCTTCCTTCCTTCCTTCCTTCTTTCTTTCTTTTCCCTCCCTCCCTCCCTTCCTTCCTTTTTTTTTTTTTTGTGAGAGTCTTGCTCTCTTTCCAAGGCGGGAGGTCCACCTCCCAGGTTCAAGTGATTCTCTTACCTCAGCCTCCTGAGTAGCTGGGACAGGCATGTGCCACCATGCCCAGTTAATTTTTGTATTTTTAGTAGAGACGGGGTTTCACCATGTTGGCCAGGATGGTTTCAAACTCCTGGCCTCAAGTGATCCGCCCATCTCAGCCTCCCAAAGTGCTGGGATTTATAGGCATGAATTACCCTGCCTGGCCCCACGGTCTGACTTTTAACCTCTCTCCTGTATTCCTTCTCATTTTTGAAATTACCTTTACTCCTTACATTTTCCAGGTAATTGCTTAGTATAATACCTTACTAGATGTAGTTCCTTAAGGGTGACATCGTAACAGCTAAACCTGCAAGAAATTTAGAGAAAGCTTCTCTTTATCTCCAAAGAATGTCAAAAGGATCCAAAACTGAGGGAAAAGTGCTCTGGAATGGGAATATCAGGTCATGCTGGTGGGAGGAAGCAGCTGGGATGAATGAACCAATGCTAGGTCCTCCATCAGCCCTCTGTGACTCTGGGAAGTTTTGTCCTTGGCTGACATGTTTTTCATCTATATAATGAGGCTGGAAACACCCCATGGAAAGGAAGTGTAGGGGTGGAAGGCACAGCACTGGCTCAATCAGGTGTGGTGTGACCAGGAAATGTGACCTGGGACAACAATAATAATGACACATTGCCTCCCGATAACTCATACTTATCAGACAAGTTATTTCGTCTCTTTAAGTCTCAATTTCCTCACCCGAAAGCAGGCAAAACATTTATTCATTTGACAAATATTTCTTGCACTCCCACTATTTTTCTGTAAAGGGTCAGGAATTTAATGATAAATGGATGTAGTCCAATTCTTAACAAAAATAGAATCTAGTGGAGAAGACAGACATTGGACAAGCAAGGACACAAATATATATATACACACACATACACACAAATTGTGGTTAAGTGCTATGAGGAAGAATAATAGAGGGAGCTGTTGGTAATTTAGGCCAACTAGGGTCAGTTTTGCTCTCCCAGGGAACATCTGACAATTTCTGGAGATATTTTGGTTGTCACTGGTCGGGGGGTGCTACTGGCAACCAGTGAGTAGAAGGTAGAGATGCTGCTTAACATTCTACTTAATATCCTTAGGTAGGACCTTAACATCCCTAACATCCTGCTGATGCACAGAATAGTCCCTTATAAGAAGGAGTTACTGGGCCAAAATGTCAGTAGTGCTGAGGTTGAGAAACGCCGGTGTAGATGAGGTCAGGGAAGTCCTCTCTCAGAGAGCCCCGTTGGAGGTGGGTGAATCTTCCTCGCAGAGCTACTGGGAGCATTAGAGATAATGGATATAGAGCACTGAGGACAGGGCCTGGTACCCTGGAGATCCCAGAAGAGGGCATGTGAGACCGTTGTATGTTTTTGTAAGAGACAGGGTTTCGCCATGTTGCACTGGAGGGCTCTGGAGCAGGGTTCTGGAGTTAAGACTTCCTGGGTTTGGAATCCTGCCTCCCACTTCACTGAGTGACCTTGAGCAAGCCATTCGACATCTCTGAACCTTAGTTTTCTTGTCTGTCAACCCCTAAACTACCTCATAGGACTGCCATGAAGATTGTGTAAGATAATACAGGTTAAGATGCCTGTAGTAACGGATCACACATGCTTGTTATTCAACATATGGTAGCTACTATTATCATCAATAACCCCAAGGCCATTTCTAAGATCACCTTTAGGGTAAAAAGTCAAATGGTGATGCTGCTGTGGAGACAAGAACAGGCCAGAAAATCAAGAGAAATTGCTCCAAGAGTCCTCTTCCTAGCTGTGCCATCCATGGCATGCCCTTCACCTCTTTGGACTTCAGTTTTCTTGTCTGCAAATGGGCATAACCCATACCTCCAAAGAGTGATCTTGAAGGAGAGATCTGCAGTGTGTGGAGGGATACAGGAGTAGCTGCCCCTGGTATGGAAGGCCCTGGACTCACCCCACTCTTCGGCTTGTTGCTCATGGAGAACCCCAGGGCCGGCCCTCCCGCCAGGGACTGCTGCAAGCGCTCCTTCACAGCCACCAGCTTCAGTTCCAGGTCAATCCGGCGCTCCTCCTTTGCCCGACACTGAGCTTCCAGGGTGGCCACGGCTTCTTCCAGAGCCTTTAATTTTGCTCCTGAATCAAGATACATTGATAAGAAACAGCTGAACCTGACCTGAAGTGTCGGGGAATCTGGCAGGGCCTCATGCCTTTGTCTGCCCCTCCTGGTGGGCCTTTCCAGTCCCCAGTCTTGGTTAAGAGATGGATTCTGGGCTTGGGGTTCCAGTTCCATACTGGGGTTCCAGCTTCATAATGAGATGAGGTCTCATTATGGTCTTTATATGTCTGGTACCCATTTCACCATCTCCTGGAAATAGCACTCTTGAGTTTTCATTGGGAAACCACCTTCCCCCTCTCATTCTGTCTCTCTTCTCTCTTTTTCTTTTTTTTTTTTTGAGATGGAGTCTCACTCTGTCACCCAGGGTGGAGTGCAGTGGGTGATCTCGGCTCACTGCAACCTCTGCCTCTTGGGGTCAAGCGATCGTCCTACCTCAGCCTCCTGAGTAGCTGGGACTACAGGCACACACCAGCACGCCCAGCTAATTTTTGTATTTTTAGTAGAGATGGGGTTTTGCCATATTGGCCAGGCTAGTCTCAAATTGCTGACCTCAAGTAATCCACCAGCCTTGGCCTCCCAAAGTGCTGGGATTACAGGCATGAGCCACTGCACCTGCTCCCCTACCCCCACCCATTCTCTCTAGTTTGAGTGGGGCTGACTCTGCTTCTAGTTCAAGGGTTTGGCACATAACTTAGGTCTGCCCCATAATCACAACTCATCTTCTGGTGACAGTGATTGGATTAAGGATGAAAGTGGGACCAATCAGAGTGAATCCAGAGGGTTTTGTGGTGGTTGTTGGGAGGAGAAGCTCTCTTTGCTTGGGTTGGCTGGGAGGGCTGGGTGAGGGCTGGCACTGTGCAGCCATTGTGGCATCACAAGGGGAGAATGAAACCAAAGGAGAGAAGGGTAGAAGCATGAGTATGAGAAATAAGCTTCCTGGTGACACCATTTAAGTCCCTGGACCCCACTACACCAGATCACTCAATTTTCCAGTTACATCTTCTTTTCATTTCTCTGCCAGGTTAGCTTTGGTTTCTGTTACTTGTAAACAACTGTCATAGCAGGGCTTTACAGACACCAGAGTTTTCAGTAGGATTTTGCTGCTTATTCAAATTTTTTTTTTTTTCCTTGAGACAGAGTCTCACTCTGTCACCCAGGCTGGAGTGCAGTGGCTGATCTCAGCTCACTGCAAGCTCCACCTCCTGGGTTCACCCCATTCTCCTGCCTCAGCCTCCCGAGTAGCTGGGACTACAGGCATCTGCCACTGCACCTGGCTAATTTTTTGTATTTTTAGTAGAGACGGGGTTTCACTGCGTTAGCCAGGATGGTCTCGATCTCCTGACCTCGTGATCCACCTGCCTCAGCCTCCCAAAGTGCTGGGATTACAGGCATGAGCCACCGCACCTGGCCCCAATTTATTTTTATTTTTAAAATTTCTTAAATTTTTAAAATTTTATTTCTTTAAGAAAAATAGAGATGAGGTCTCATTATGTTGCTTAGGCTGGTGTCGAACTCCTGCACTCAAATGGTCCTCCTGCCTCAGTCTCCCAAAGTGCTAGGATTACAGGCGTGAACCATGGCACCCAGCTCACTTTTTCAATTTAATCTAACAAACCTTTATTAGTACCTTTCTCATTCCAAGTGCTGTGTTGGGTCTTACCAGGTTTAAAAATCAGTTCCATTCTTTGCTCTGAGGGAGGCTGTGCTGGAGGATTTTCCAGTAATGTTGAATTCTTTATATTCATCATTCACCATGTATTTAATGCATGCTTACCATGTATCAGGCATTGTCCTCGGCCCTAGATATATCAGTGAACAAAGCAGGCAAAGATCCTTGCCCTTACAGTGCTTATATTTGTGTGTCTGTGGCAAACAATAGATAATAAATATAATAAACAATCTAATATGTTACCAAGTGATAGTGCCATAGCGGAAAAAATTGAGCAGGACAAGGATAGTCAACTAGCTCCAAATCCTGGTTCTGACTCAGAAAATTCTTTATATGGAAACCAAACTGCCTTCCTGTGCCTTCCTCCTGTTGATTCTCGTTCGTGGCCACACAGAACAAGTCTTCTCCTTTAAACCAGAAGTTCTTAATCTGAGGTTCATGGAGTCTTAGGCAATCTATGGATAGGCTCCACAGGCAGCCACATGAGCTCCTGAACTTTTTTTTTGCAGCATTGTGAACTGTGGTGTTTCTTCTTAGAAAAGGGTCTATAGGTCCACCAGATTCTCATAGGGCTACATGTTTGTGGACATGATCTATAGCAACAGGACTTCTGCTCCCTCCGGCACGTGGAGAAACCTTAGGCTTAAAGTGTGTTGCACTGCAGTTAGAGTGCAAAGGAAACACAGCAGAAAATAGGGTGTGGAGAAGCCCAGAGCAGGCAGGGCCTGCTGAGGTCCCTGGTTTCAGAAGAGGATCCTGGGAAGGTGTCATGTCCATTATTCCCTGCACTAGGACCAATGTCTCACATATATCTGTGAATGAATAAAGGTGGGGTTCAAAATGACGTCTCTTACTTCTTTGATTCTAAGGCACACTTCTATGCTTCACATTTCTAAAATCAGATTGCTTCTTACTACTTTAAGTGTATATATTATTGTGATGCTTTTTCATCCCTCCAAAACAAGTTATTAAATTGATGGCACTTTCTTTAATTGGGAAGAATGATGATGATGATGATGAAGAGGAGAAGAGGAAGAGGAGAAGGCGAAGGGGAGGAGAAGCCCACTCCTCTTGGGTAGGAAACGAGGTGACTTGTGCAAGAGACCTCCCTTTACTGTGCCTAAGGATGAGCTGGCCACCCATAAGTGCTCAGAACCACAATCACATAGGTACCTGGGCTGCTCCGAATGGCTTCCTTCAGTTCCCTCTTCTCCTGTCTCAGTGCTGTCAGCTCTGTCCGAATCGTCTCTTTCTCTTTCTCCAGCTTCTCTTTTTCTACCAAGTACCTCCGGGCATCCTCCTCGGCTCGGTTCTTGCCATACTTGTATTGATTGGCACCTGTAGAGATGTGGGGAAGGGAAAGGCCCTCAGTTCTGACCTCTGGCAAAGGTACTTGGGTGGTGTCAGCTTCTCCCTCAGCCCCAACTTCTCCATCTATAAAATGGAAATATTTAGACTAAGTCCCTTAGATATGTTTAGTGTGAATCCTCTAAGGAATTAAGAAGCAAAAGGAGGCCATAGGGCACAGGGACTAGGAGCAAGGCCTTGGAACAGACAGCCTGAGATTTGGGCATTTTTGACCAAAAATGGTTGTGTGACATTAGGCAAAAGAGACTGGTAGTGTTTTACTGTGCCTTTTCCCCCTTGATCCTTATTTGTAAACAAGGATATGGATACAGTTTACTCATAGAGTTGTGGTAAGGGTTGAATGAGATGATTAATGAAAAGCATTTAGTATAGTAGGCAAATAGTAAGGGTTAGGTAATAATGATAGTATTATTAAAAAACAAATTTGTGATGTAGCACATACTTTGGTTTTAAAGGAGCAGATTTTAGTCAGTTTTCAGATATCTATAAGACAAGGAGACCATTCCATATAACTCAGATCTCCAGAGATTCTAGACTTTGAGCTACAGTCAGTTATCCATTTTATTACTGGGGAAGGGGTTGGGGGAGGGAGGGACCTGGTGGTCTACTATAGGTTCAACACTATGATGGACAATAAAAACAAGTAATTATGGCAAAAATGTATTATTTACTATACACTAGGCACTATATGCTGAGCCATTTACTTGCATTCCCACTTACTCATCATGTAAGTTATTTTTTTAATTGATTTTTTTGAGACAGAGTCTCGCTCTGTCACCCAGGCTGGAGTGCAGTGGCGTGATCTTGGCTCACTGCAACCTCCACCTCTGGGGTTCAAGTGATTCTCCTGCCTCAACCTCCCAAGTAGAGTTGCTGGGACTACAGGTGCACTGGCTAATTTTTGTATTTTTAGTAGAGATGGGGTTTCGCCATGTTGGTCAGGCTGTTCTCGAACTCCTGACCTCAAGTGATCAGCCTGCCTCAGCCTCCCAAAGTGCTGGGATTACAGGAGTGAGCCACTGCGCCCAGCCCACAAAACTTATACTATAATTAGTTTTCTTCTATTGTTGAGGAAACTGAGCTACACAGCGGTTAAGTCCCACTGCTAATGGTGGCAGAGCCGAGGTTAAAACCCATGTCTCCATGTCTTTCTGACTCCAGGGTCCATGCTGTGCAATACTGTTCTAGCTGTTTCAAGGCCATAGTTCAACCTCTTGGGGAAAGTTTTACTTTCTTTTTTTCTTTTTTTTTGGTGCGCTATACAGAGCTGCACGCTGCTTTATATAAGTCAGTGCAGAATAATTCCTGCAGTTTATGGATAATTGGGGGTCTTGTCTAGCCAGCTGCTGCAGGGATTGCAGTGGTCACCCAGTGACCCATGCAAAAATCAGTTCCTGACACAACTACCCTGCAGTTCAAGCCTGATCATAAATACAGCATGGAGGGCCTTCTGGCTTTGTTACTGATGAGAAGACAGCTGTTAATGTTACTGGGGTTCTCTTATACATGATGGCTTGATTTTCTCTTCTGCCTTCAAGATTTTTTCCTTGTCTTTGGTATAAGCATTTTTACCATGATGTGTCTTTTGTAGATCTCCTTGCCTTTATCTTACTTGGATTTCACTGAGCTTCGTGGATGTATAAATTAATGTTTTTCAATAAATTTGGCAAGTTTCAGCCATTATTTGAATATTTTTAATACTCATCTGTCTCTCTTCTCCTTGTAGTACTCCCTGTACACACGTTTGTGCATTTAATGGTGTTCCACAATGCTCTGAGGCTCTGTCATTTTTCTTCATTCTTTTTTTCTCTCTGCTCTTTGGTTTGCATAATCTCTGTTTTTCTATCATCAAGTTCACTGATTCTTCTACCAGGTCAAATTTACTGTTGTGCCCATTGAGTGAGTTTTTCATTTCAGTTATTGTACTTTTCAGCCTCATGATTTTTATTTGATTCTTCTTTTTATAATTTCTATCTTTCTATTGGAGGCCTCTATCAATATATTATCAATAATATATTCCATATGACTGTACTATATACTACAGTATAATATAGTATAGCTATAGCTATATTCCATATAACTGTAGTGTAGTTCCATGTACCTATACTGTAGTGTTCAGTATAGTGTAGTGTAGTACTCAGCATAGTCTATTTCCTCCTGCAGTATGAAACCAATTTCTCCAGAACAATGGGAAATACATTTCTGTTGTTTATAAGTTACCCAGCTTATGGAATTTTGTTATAGCAGGAGGAATGAGCTATTATCAATAATATACTGATAGAGGCTACCAATAATATAGGCTATCCATAATATAGACTATCTGCTAATACACTGTCATCTTCCGTTCCTTTATTTCTTTAAGCATGGTTTCCTTAAGTTCTTTAAATATATTTATAATGGCTGCTTTGAAATCTTTGTTAAATTCTACATTTGGGCCCTCTCTCAGGCAGTTTCTGTGGCTTGATTTTTTTCCTTCTGTATGGGTCACATTTTCCTGCTTCTTCGTGTGTCTCATAATTTTGTGTTGAAAACTGGTCATTTTAGAGAATATATTGTAGTATCTTTTGATATGCATCCCCCCAACCGGGTTGTTGGGCTGTTATTTTCTTATTTGTTTAGTGACTTGTCTGAACTATTTTAGTGTAGTCTACTTCCTCTTGAAGTATGAAGCCACTGATGTTGCTCCTCAGAGGCCACACCCTTGGCATGTGTACAGTCACTCTGGCGTGACAGCGTATTAGCAGGGATTTCTGACTCTTTCCCTAATCTCCTGTTAAGCAGTCTGCCTCTGTTGCTATTACACCCAGCTGTTAGGCTCTACTAATTGTCAGGTGTTTGCTCTATTGATTTTGACAATGCATAAATTACTCCATGGTCTGATCCAATTAAATTCAGCCCCTTTATAGGATAGTTTTGGAGGCTCATCTTTGAGATTTATTCTAACCCTAGGAGGGCTCTTTTTATTTAAAAAAATTTCTTTTTAAATTTTTTTTTTTTTTTTTTTTTTTTGGGTCCTCTCTTGTCACCCAGGCTGGAGTGCAGTGGCAGGATCACGGCTTACTGCAACCTCTGCCTCTTGGGTTCAAGCAATTCTTGTGCCTCAGCCTCCCAAGTAGCTGGGATTACAGGTGCCCACCACTATGACTGGCTAATTTTTGTATTTTTAGTAGAGACAGGGTTTTGCCATGTTGGCTACGCTGGTCTTGAACTCCTCAAGTGATCCACCTGCCTCAGCCTCCCAAAGTGTTGGGATGACAGGGGTGAGCCATCACACCCAGCTGTGGGCATTTTTAGCTGTCTCTTTTCTATGGTTCTCTCTGACAAACTAGCCTGTGGTTTAGTTTATTGTTCTCATAACCACCAAATCTCCATTGTTTTTGAGAGCATCCTTTGGTTTACACTTTCCCACACTCTGTTCCAACTAAAGTCAGTTCTTTTGAGGAAGAGCTTTGGAGTTCTCTGTTCTTATGGCCTGCCTTTCCCCGCTGGGCAAAATCTCTGAGTCACTGCTCTGGATCCAGGGGTGGGAACAATGACCTGTGCTGTGGTTTGAATGTTCATCCCCTCCAAAACTCATGTTGAAATTTAATTGCAATTGTAACAGTATGAAAAGATGGGACTTTGAGAGGTGATTTAGGCCATGAGGGCTTTGCCTTCATGGGTGGGATTAATGCCGGTAAAAGAGGGCAAAATCAACCCCCTTTTGCCTCTTTGCCCTTCCATTTTCTTCCATGTGATGATGCAGCAAGAAGGCCCTTGCTAGAGGTCAACAGCTTGATCTTGGATTTTTCCAGCCTCTAGACTAGGAGCTAATAATTTCTGTTCATTATAAATTACCCAGTCTCTGGTATTCTGTTATAGCAGCACAAAACAAATTAAGAGCCTGTTTCTCTTGGAGTGACATTCCTGTTATGAGCAGGGTGCTGGGTGGGGGCAGTAACCTCTGGTCTGCTCTGCTTACCTCTCCCAGCATGGAACCTCTGCCCTACAAGTGAGCTAGGATGAGGGCAATCAGGGCCCCAGTATTCTTGGCTTACCCTACCTGGGGCAAAGCCTTTGCTCTATCATCTGGGTAGAGGAAGGGCGCTTCCTACCTCTTGGCTGCAATCACCTGGAATTTAGCCTCTGCAGCATGGAGCTGGGTATGACAAAAAATACTGGCAGCCTGCCCTTCCGGGGGAGATACTGTAGCCCTTGACTAGCAGCTGGGGAAAGAAGGAGCCCTGTTTTCTTGTCTAGATGTGCCTGGAGTGAAGATTCTTTCAAACTGAGTTGGGGAATAAAGGGGTAGGTTGTGGCTCAAATGCCACAAACTCTCACTGTTCTTACTAAGATTTAGCAAATTTTCTAGAATAAATGTTTCTTCATTTGCCCTCAGGAAAATTTCCAGACTTTAAATAATTGTTTGTTTTAATAAATTTCACCAGCTACAGCTGTTTTGCTAGAGAGTGGGTCCATGTAGCTTCTCACACCACCATTTTTCTCAGTAATCTACTTGGCCTCCATGATTCTTCCTTCCTAATATTCATGCCCTTTTATAGTCCCCTCCCACACTAAACAGTGCTGACCTGTGTAACCATTAGGATATTGTAGAATGACAGAGTGTAACTTCTAACCATAGGTCATAAAAGACCTTGCAGTATCAGCCTTGCTGTTCCTTCTTGGGTTGCTTGCTCTGGGGGAAGCCAGCTGTCACATCACAAGGACAAGCAACTCTATGAAGAGATCCCCATGGCAAAGAACTGAGGCCTCCTGCCAACAACCAGCACAAACTTGCCAGGCATGCAGTGAGTCATCTTAGAAGTGGATCCTTCAGCCTGTCAAGACTTTGGATGACTTCAGATGACCGGCCAACATCTTGAGATCTCATGAGAGACCCCAAGCCAGAACTACCTATCCAAGCCATTTAGGATTCCTGATCCACAGAAACCATGTGACATAACACATGTTCCTGCTTATTGTTTAGAGGAGCTAAATTTTGGGTAATTTCTTATGTAGCAATAGGCAATTAATACATGATCGTGGGCAAAATCCTTTGGCTATAGACTAGATGTTTACATCCCCCAAAATTCATATGTTGAAACCTAATCCCCTATGTGATGGCACTTGGAGGTGGAGCCTTTGGTAGGTGATTAGGTCACCAGGGTGGAGCCCTCATGGGTGTGATTAGTGCCCTTGTTCCGGAAAGAGACCCCAGGGAGCAAAGAGATGGTCATCACCAGGAAACAGGCCCTCACCAGACACCAAATCGGCTGCCACCTTGATCTCAGACTTCTCAGCCTCCAGAACAATGAGAAATAAATTTCTGTTATTTATAAGTTACCTAGCTTATGGGATTTTGTTACAGCAGGAGAAATGGATTAAGATATCTTCTCTTTTATTTTCTTCAGTTTCTTCATCTAAAAAACAACCTTGTTGGAATTCATTAGCAGTCTTCCACCGTGGTTTCCCACTGCCCTTCAAGGAAACTTATGACCCCACGGTGATGGCTAACAGGAAAAGTGGAGGCCAAGTGGGCCTCAACCAGAGTAGCTCCACTTTTATTGTCTTTTATAATCTTGGCTTTCATATAAGATTTGATCTGAAGAAAGGGTCTACTTTTTTGTGTGTGCTTGTTAGTTTTTTGTTGTTGTCATTGACATTCGGTGATTTCTTTAATCTTACATGCTTTTTTTCAGGTTAGATTTCCATTTTAAAATGGGCATTTCACAAGGCCCTGCATTTCCAGTATCTCTGAGAGTAGAGTGCAAAGTTACACAACACCCTTCTGATTGTTTAGAGAGGAAACTCAGGCCCAAGGAGGGGAAAGGACTTTTCCCGGAGGTACACAGTAATTCAGTAGTCAAGGGAGGAATGAGGAGTGGAATACAGATTTCCTGACCCTCAGAAGGGATGATCTATACAAATGAAATGGAGCCATAATATAGAAAAGTATTTTTAAAAATAGGTATTAAAATATAAAAGTAAGTTTACAAAAAGCATAGAACAGAACTTGACTCTGTTGAGATGCAGGGGGAATAAATGTAAAGGAACAAAGAAAAAACTTTTGGAACATGCTGTCCCACAGGAAGCTGGCTTCTTCATAAAGATAAATCACACAGGAGCACAGATTACTGTTGGAAGTAAAACAGAATTTACAACAGAGTTGCCTGGCATACTTAGTTATTACTGTGCAGTGTGGCAATCAGGCAATTCGCTGAGCTCCTGTGGTGTGCTAGGCAGAGCTAGGGCGGGACACCAAGGTGAGCTGTGGCTTTCATGGCAGCTGGCTCCAGGGTATTCGGATGGGTTCAGTTCTCCACTTACTACCCCAGATCAGAAATCACAAATTGTTAGCCTCTGAAACAGATACAGCTTGTCAACAGTCTCTCTCTCTATATATATTTGGCCTCATTCAGTGCTAACTTTAAAAAAAAAAATAGTTGCTGATATTAAAAAATAAGTAGATTTCACCTAAAGTCTAGATTTCTGTCTCTTTTAAGTAATTGGCAAATCTGGTGTTAGGGGCCTGGTACTGCTTCATGGGGATTGTCTGCTGGAGCTGAGCAGCAGCCTCCCCTATAGTTGGGACCTGAGGAAACTGGGTATCAGTTTCCTATGGTACCTCCCCACCCCCCAACTCCCTGTCATTTTTCTCTGAGGCCACATGCTAGCTGCCCTTTTTCATTGTGCTTGCTCTGTGGTTTTTCTTAGGGTAGAGTATTTTCTTGCATCTCACTTTGCTCATTTATTTACCCACCAGAGGAACTGATTTTGAGATCCCTCCTATAGACTGCTTCCTTCCCTTCCTCCCTAGTCAGCAGGGGAGGCCCACACACAACTCACTGGAGGCATGGCGTTTGACTTTGACCTGCGGGTCCACGCGATGGGACTTCTCACTGCAGGAGGAGGCGTGACGCTTCACCTGGGCCCCTGTGGGGCGCTCGGGCTCCTCGTCCTGGTGGGAGATGGAGGAAGACAGTCAAGTTCAGGCAGGCGCAGACTCATCAATGCAGGCTGTACTACCGTCTTTGCTCAGTATGGGGTCTTCTTGCTCTGAGATTTTGGTCTTCCATTTTTAGACTTGCATAGCACTCACAAATTATAAAGCACTTTTGCTAGCAGTGTATCATTTGAACTTCATACTTTTCTGCTGGGGGCAGCAGAAGGCAACCCTAAACTGTAGTACCTGCTGAGACGAAAATTAGAAAATCTCAAAAGACTGTGGGTGGCTATATTTGATTTATCATAGATATTTCTGTCTTTAGAACATTTGGAAGTATCCTGATTTTCTGAATTGCCTCAAAAAGAAAAGTCTTCCCTCAAGAAGAAAAGTCCTGGATGAGATGAGCCAGTGATAGAAGTTACATAACTTAATAGATAAACTATACATTTGTGCATGAAGCATATTCAGAATACTAAAAATCCAGTGAAAGCTTAGGAAACCATGAGTTAAATATGATAAGAATGTAATATAATAATGATGTTGTCAACAACAGTACTATTTACTCCTCTGTATAAGAACTTCCAATGTCTAGGCACTGTGCTAATTTCTTCTTTTGAGTGCAGTAGTGTGATCACGGCTCACTGCAGCCTCAACCTCTTGGACTCAAGCGATCCTCCCACCTGAGCCTCCTGAGTAGCTGGGACAACAGGTGCGCACCACCATGCCCGGCTAATTTTTGTAGAGACAGGGTTTTGCCATGTTGGCCAGGCTGGTCTCAAACTCCTGGGCTTAAGTGATCCACCCACCTCAGCTTCCCTAAGTGCTAGGATTACAGGTATGAGCCACGACTGTGCCCAGCCTAAACGTTTTTTTTTTTTTTTTTTTTTTTTTTTT
>NC_045437.1:141300473-141395491 GCF_002776525.5 Piliocolobus tephrosceles
CCCCGTCTCGGCCTCCCAAAGTGCTGGGATTACAGGCTTGAGCCACCGCGCCCGGCCAATTTTTGTAGTTTTTAAGTAGAGATGAGGTTTTGCCATGTTGGTCAGGCTGGACTCGAGCTCCTGGCCTCAAGTGATTCACCTACCTCAGCCTCCCAAAGTACCAGGATTATAGGCATGAGCCATGGCACCCAGACCTTGCCTAAACTTTCTTACATAAAGTGTTATTTAATTCTTGCAGCCATCCAAGAAGGTAGGTTTTATCATATCCTTTTGGAGTCAGGAAGCGAAGACCAGCAGCCCTGAGTCCGACTCAAACTTCACATCCTTAAGTGCTAAGCTATCTGGCCACTAAACTCTGCAACTGAGAAAAACCTCAAGCTGCATCCACAGGTTTATCTGAGTCTGAAGAAAGATCATATGAACAGAAGGATGACTGGAGAAATTTCCAGAAAAGGGAGTCCTAGAGGTGAAAACTCAGTGTGTCATCCAGCACCGTCCAAGGCAGAGGTCCTGTCTGCAGACATATCTGCAGACACAGCTTAATTGCCTCTCCCTCCTGCTAATGGTGAGGCCTGACCCACCCACCAGCGTCTGGTTGGAATGTGGCTCTCCTCTCGTTTTCTGAAGGAGGAGACAGCACAGGGCATGCTGCCAGGAGCATTCCAGGTCATGTGATGGCTACTCAGGCCTCACTGTAAATTAGTAAGTTGGTATTTCCCTGGCTTAGCAAGCAAAACGTGGAGACTGGCCTGGGAGCTGAAGCTCCCAGATCACGAAGTCACTAAGTGAAGGCTTGCAGGTTGGCCCCAGAGTCAGCACCCGCCTCAGACACCACAGAATCAGGAGGATAAGTTCACAGAGCCGTAAACAGGTGGAGGGTCCCAGCATCTTGCTCAAACTGGAGACGATGCCTCACCTTTTGGTAGTGCTTGGCAGTCTACAGAGCCCTTTCTTCCTCCCAACCTGGGTCTCTTTCCATTGTACCACCCAGCCTCCTGTGCCAGGGATTCCTCATCCTGAGCCATGCTCTATGATAAGAAGGGGCTCCCCTTCTAGCTACTGCTGCTTAAATGAAAATGATCTCTCTGAGGCAGAAGGTAAAGGGAGCAGAAAGAGGGAGAGCTAAGAAGTGGCCTTTGCCACGTTCCTGGGCAGCCCCAAGGGACTGTACCTGCATCTTTTCGTAAGGAACATCATCATAGACTCGGGGCTCAGGCCACTGATTCTGGCAGGATCTTGCATATCTAGAAAATAAAAGGTATGATGACAATGACAATGACAATGATGCTTTGCGACTTATAGTGTTTTCCTGTCCACCACTCTCATTGATTCTGGCAGAAACTCTTAAGGCAGGTCAGAAGATTAGTAAAAGCAAGATGGCAGGAAGCACTGTGTCATGGGCTGTGTTAGGGTGTCACAGACAGGGCCAATGTGATTCTCATAACAACCTGCAAGGCAGGTAATTCATCCCCACCATTCTGTGAGTCAGAAAACAGAGATCTGAGATGGCAAGCAACCAGTGCAAGCTTCCACTGCTGGTGGTGACCGAGCTGGGACTTGAACCTGGCTCTTCTAGTACCCGAATGCCATATACTAGCCATGTGTACATGCTCAAGTGTGTGAAAGCTTAAAGTCCCATGGCATGAGGGCAGAACCCAGGCCACTACTCCAAGGCTTCTCTACTTTTGCTCCTTCCATCCACAGCTTGCCTCTGACCCTGGGCTACCTCCTTCAGCCAGCTCCCCACTCTTTGCTGTAAGAGGAAGACACCTATTCCAACTTCCCAAGGAAGCAGAGCTTTCCTTAGCTCCTCCCTTCCCTCCCAGTGCCCAGGGCTGTACTCAGCCTCTGAGAGGGATGGAGACAGGAAAGGTCCTGGGCAGGTGTGGCCGGTGCAGCTGACACTTACAGGAAGGAGTTGCGCCCAGCACTGACGATGCTAGTTAAGGTCTCCACATCCACGTAGTCATAGTGCAGTGCCTCTGGAGTGACTCTGGAGCCCATCTCCACCAGCAGCAGCCCGAGCCAGCGACCCATGTCCTCTGAACAGCTTGCCTGAAGGACATGAGGCAAAGGTAGAGTTCATTTTCGTACTGTCTGAGCTTCTGGAGACCTGTTGACTTCAGCCAAACCCAGAAATATTTGTAAGTACTGACTATGTACCCGATACTCAGGGGTCAAAGAGGAATAAGATTACAGTACACATCCAGAAATCCAAGAGGCTCCCTTCTTCCATCTATTCAGGTTTCCATTCAAATGTCACCTCCTCAGAGAGGCCCTCCCTGATGACCTCTCTAAGACAGAGGCCTCCTTACCCTCACTTTCCATTCTCAGAGCCTTCCTCAAACCATTAGGATATAAAACCAACATTTGGGTGTTCTCTGAATTTTTAAAAAATATTTATTTTTTATTAGAAGAGGTCATTTCTCATATAACTCAATCAAAATTTTTTCTTGTGTTACAATTGCCAAATAATTACAATACTATATATAGGAAAATCTCCAAGAAGTTGCCAGTCAACTAAACATGGACTTATGTTAATTCTCATTTGAAGAGCATCTTATAAAATTAAATTAGCACACAAATACTAAACTTGAATAAATAAAGCACATTTTTTTGCTCATGTATAAGAGAAATAAGGGACCTATCTCAAACTACCAAAAATAAAAGTGAGTTATAGAGAAGATATTTTTTGAAATTTAAGAACTGAGAGAGGCAGTGGGTCTTGGGCAGAAAACAAGACCAAGAGGTCAGGTTCTAGGACAAGACCAAGAGACCACTGGTGGACTCCTGGATAAAGCACATGGCTGCCTTGGCCTCAGTTTCCTATCTGTAATGGGACAAATTAGTTTTCTGTTTTCCTCTAGTGTTAACATTTTAAATTCTAAATTGCCAAAGCGTTGCCATGTGGAAGAGAGAGTCCACGTATTCTGCGTGACCTCAGAGAGGAGGCTGCTGCCCGTGAGTAAGAAGGACAGTGAATCGGTGAAATGAAATCATACTTCATTCACTCATTTGTTCAACAAATATTTCTAGAGCCCATAGTATTCTAGTGCGGGACATCCTGGTGAGTTCTGGAAGAACAAAAGTATGCAGAATAGGCCTAGTTATTGCCTTCCTGGAGCTCAAAGATTTCAACTCAGTATGGGGAAAATCTTCCTAAAATTTGAATTGCTCAATGGGAGGGGCAGTGGACCTTCTCCTCCACAGAGGAGGGTACTGGTGAAAGGTCTTAGAGGGGATTCCAGAATCTGAATGGGTTAGACTAGACTAGATGCCTTTCAGGCTTGGGATTTTAAGGTATGGGAGAAAAAACAAACGTTGGTTCTGGTGCTGCCAGATTTAGTGAATAAAAATACAGAATGTTTTGTTTAATTTGAATGTCAGATGAACAATAACATTTTAGTATCGATAGAGCTCCAATCTTGCGTGGGACATACCTATATTTTTATGAAAACGTTTTGGGTAATGTTCGTGGCTTACCTGAAATTCAAATTAAGTGGGTGTCCTGTATGTTGTCTTATAATCCTACTTGGGTCACCTGACAGGAGCGGGGCTTGTTTTCCTTCCCCTTCAGTCCCCATGGTGTCAACAGCAAGGGCTCCCCCAAACAAAAACACAACACTCAGGCCAGAGTCCCCAGATCAAGCACCACTCACTCGCATCCCACCCTCTCCTCTCACCTCCAAGATGGCCACCTCCTGCCGGTTGCGCAGGATCCTGAAGGCAAACGGGTGTCGGGGCCCAAAGCCCGGGGCCACCTCACAGCCTTGCAAGACGATGGCGTTTACGTGGGTTCGCAGGTCCGTGTGGTCCTTGTGGAAATACAGAGTGTTGCACTTCAGGCGGCACCAGCGTTCCTTCCAGCCCTGGTTCACCAGCACGTTCAGGTAGCCTGGAGGAGACAGTGGTGTGAGGTTCCCACAGCCTGTCCCGGGACAGCATGGGGACGCAAGGCGGCTCCTTGTGTCTGCTGGAAAGAAGACCTCAGGGTCCTGGTTAGCTTTCTCTCCCCTGTGACCTCAGGGTGACCTTGGGCATGCTTTTCTCTGAGTTTATTTCTTACCCGTGAAACAAGGACTGATAATGGCATTCGTACATCTCTGCACAGCCTTTGGGCCACACCAAGCTTGATGAAAAGGGCAGGAACTACTGCGTATGATGTATAAAAAACACAACTCTTTTGCCTTTTCTCCCCAAATCAAAACTATTACTGAAAGATGGAAAATAATGGATGATGCTGACACCCAGTGGCAGCGTGTGGGAACAAAAATGTCTCGCCTGCATAATCCTAAAATTGACCAAGGCACAGCTGCTATGTAGCTAATGACCCACAGGTTTAGAATTCCCTCTTAATGTTTTAGATTTAAATTTGTTTATTTTTACCATAATGCACTCTGATTCACTGATTACAAAATATTTCTTTGTAACCATGTATTTATTTATGTATTTATTTTTTGAGACTGGGTCTCCCTCTGACACCCAAGCTGGAGTACAGTGTCTCTATCACGGCTCACTGCAGCCTCGACCTCCCGGGCTCAAGTGATCCTCCCACCTCAGCCTCCCAAGTAGCTGGGATTAGAGGCATACACCACCATGCTTGGCTAATTTTTTTTATTTTTGGTATAGACAGGGTTTCACCATATTACCCAGGCTGGACTCAAACTCCAGGGCTCAAGCGATCCTCCCTCCTCGGCCTCCCAAAGTGCTGGGATTACAGAGGTAAGCCACTGCGCCTGGTCTTGCCATGTACTTTTATAATATTTTTTTCAGGGTTAGAATATTACTGCATATCCAAAATATGTGATTTTAAAAAATTGGATTCCAGTACATGGAACACTACATTTACATGAGCAAAATAATGTTTTCCCCTTCAAATCACTTTTAATTCACATTGAATGCATTTATAATAAAAAGTACCTAAATATGTTTCTCCAATAAATTTCTCTATAATATGGGTTGTTACTTATACACCTGGCACGCTCTATGCTGGGCAATGAGATACCCCTGTCTGGTTATCGTGGAGGAAACTGAGAAACTGAGGCCCAGAGATGGGCAGTGATTTGGACTAAGGTCACAGGGGGCATAGAAATACAGTGGTCAGCTGGCTTTTCCTTTTGTTGAGTGTCAGGGCCTCTGGAAAGGGAAGTGATGGGAAAGCCTAGAGTGTAAATGGAGTGGGGCTTAGCCTCCCAGTAGGCTAGGGTTCCCTCCCCTGCCCTGGGGGTGAGGTGGATGAGGCATGCGGTCTCCTGGCCTCAGTCCCAGAAGCCCGCGCCCACAGGACCTGAACACCCTTCATCCCCGTGCCCTGGACCCACCACAGCAGGGAACCTCCTCCTCGGTGGCGGACGTCTGCAGGTCATCGGCCAGTGGCTTCTTCTTGGAAAAGCTGATGATACGGGTGATCTTGCGGCCCGCGGCCCTGCTCATTGAGCCCTTCAGTTCTGCCAGGCTGCTCTTCTTCCCTTTGCCTGTTGGGGAAATGGGTCAGGGGAGTGGAGGGAGCCCTGAGTCTCACCCATCCTTAGTCTTCCCTGTGGCCTTTTCAGCCTGCACACAGGATGGGCCTGCAGCTCCAGGGATGGCAGGCCAGGTCACATTACCCAGGTCTCCAGAATGATCAGAACCTGCTCTGCTGCTGTGTGCCCATGGGCAAGGCCCTGCCCAGTTCCAGCATTCCGCAGCCTGAGCCCCCAGAGGCTCCTACCGTGATCACAGGTCTCCCGGCGGCCAAGGGTAGAACAGTTGTCGCCCATGCCAATGCTGTCAGAATCTGAGGTCTGCTTCTCTTGAGACAGCCTCTGAGGAGGGACACAGACAGTCCCCCATCAAAGGGCACATTCGGAGGTACCCGAATTTCCCTTTATTGGTTCAATCTCCCTCCAACTCCCCCAGCACATGATAATTAGTTAACAAATGTTTGTCAGCAATTATCCTGTGCCTGATACCATACCAGGTATTGGAAAGACAACCATGACTTAGATATGGTTATGTCTTTGGGCAATTCACAGTCCATTTGGGGAGGGAGGCAATTAATTATAACACTTTGAAATGAATGTCTTAGGAATTTGGACTGTATTTGGCAGGTGACAGGAAGCTGGGAAAGTATTTAAGTGGAACACCAATGTAATCCAAATTGGTTTAGGAAGTTACTTCCAGTGGCATTGTGGGGATAGAAAAGAGGGGACAAGACTGGAAGCAAAAGAGCCACTTAGGAGAGTGTCATCCTGGTCATGATGAGACTCAATCAGAGCATGAACCAAGATGACAGTGAGGATGGAGAAAAAGAGATGAGCTGGCAGACATTTTCAAAACAGTCATGGTGGGACCTGGTGACCAGCAGGAGTCCATTATGATCCTAACTCGGAGGAGAGGATGGGAAGGCGACACACACCCACACACGCACACACAACATGTCAACAATTTCATTGCCAGCCCAAATTAGTTTTACTCATGACACCAACTCTAGACCATTCATCGATTCATTCATACAAGGTCCATTAAGTGTCTACTAGGTACCATGGGATGTAGAGTGGAAGCAATGATGACTCTCTTACCACTTATTAGCTATGGGAATGTGGGAAAGTGCTTCTGTCTCCCTAAGGCTGGGTTTTCTCACTTGAATTCCACCCGCTTCAGAGGACTGCTGTGAGGGAGCCAGCCCAAGTGAAGGCCCACGGACTGTATCATTTCTTTCTTTTTTTTTTTTTATTTGAGACGAAGTCTTGCTCTGTCGCCTAGGCTGAGGTGCAGTGGCCGGATCTCAGCTCACTGCAAGCTCCGCCTCCCGGGTTCACGCCATTCTCCTGCCTCAGCCTCCCAAGTAGCTGGGACTACAGGCGCCCGCCACCTTGCCCGGCTAGTTTTTTGTATTTTTAGTAGAGACGGGGTTTCACTGTGTTAGCCAGGATGGTCTCGATCTCCTGACCTCGTGATCCGCCCGTCTCGGCCTCCCAAAGTGCTGGGATTACAGGCTTGAGCCACCGCGCCCAGCCCGGACTGTATCATTTCTAACACCTGTGTGGTGTGCTGCCATCTTTCTTCAAGAAGCTAAACTGTGCCAGCCACACTTGGGCCAGGATTAAATGACATCCACCCACTTAAGAAGGTGGAATTACAGAGCTCTGAGGCCCCAAAGCCTTTCCTGCCAAGATCCTCTCAAACCAGGCTCAGGGATGCTTCACCATAAACAATGTGGGACGGAGAGGACAGGCGATCATGTGCACCTCTCAATTTCCAAAGGGCTGGAAACATGACAGCTGTCAGAAAGGGGACAGGACTGTCAAGTATAAAGAATCACCTCTTCAAATGGTGAAACAGAAGCTATGGCTCCATGTGTTCTGCAATGGTGTACAGATGGTACATTTTTCATCAAGATAGAGCAAATACAAAGAGGTACCGTGAGCACTTTGGAATGAACTCGATGGTGACACTGCAATCACATGATTCTGTGGAGAAGAGACCCACCAATATCACGTCCTCACCCTCACTCTCCACCCAAAACACCATCCCCAACATTCTAGTTACCCTCCCTGTGGACGCTCAGCCACAGGAAATCTCAACTCTACCAGCTTGCCTCTTCTTCCTCGCTACACATCCTTCAAACTGCACCACAGCATGCGCTGGCAAGTGTGTGCACACACACACTCACACACTGACACCGTCAACGCTGCTTTCCCTCCGGCCTCACGCATGGCAAAGGCTAAGTGAGGATAGGGTTGAGCTTCTCCTCCTGCATCCACCTGGGCACATCGTCCACTCCTGGTGACTCTGCCTGATCCCATACCTTTGCCTCTGTTCCCTCCCCTTGGCCCACCTTTGCCTCAGTGAAATCTTGCCTATGCCTTAAGGCTCAACATAGGTGCCCATCTTCCCTCACCCTTCTCGTCCTTCCAGCCAGTGTGGGCCCCTGTTCCACTCACTGTAGCCTTCTGCGATACTCTAATAGGCTGTGGGCTCTCCTTTCTCTCTGAGCTTAGCCATACTGGCCGTTTTCAGTTCCATGCTTCTTCCTGCTCCTGCGCCTTTTCCCTCTGCTTAGAGTGCCTTTTCCCTCCTCTTCCCTGTTAATTTTTCATCTTCATTTGAAATATCACTTCCTCAGAGAAGCCTTCTTGGGGCGCTGAGGCAGAGGCAGGGCCCCAGGGTACCTGGTACTTTTCCCTCCTAGCATTTACACAGCTTGGCATTTATAAGTCCGTGTGACTATTTGATTCACGTCTACTTCCTACTGGGCTGGAAGTGCTGCGAGGGCAGGGCTTGCACCTGTTTGTGTTTGGACTGCATTTCAATGGCTAGCACAGTTCCTGGGGTGCCCCGGGTACTCACCGAGTACCTGTCAAGCAGGTGCCCAGGATCCTGGCCTTGAGAGGAGGGGCAACATGGTCATCAAGAACTAGACCGTCTGGGTTCAAATCCTGGCTATGATTCTTATTTACCATGTGACCTTGGGCAAATCTCTCTCAGCTTTCTCCTCTGAAAATGTACCTACCCAAAGAGTTCTTATGAAAATCACCTCAGTTAATACACGTAAAGCATTTAGTACACTGCAGGGCATGCAGTCACAGTCTATAAATACAAGCCTTGATTACATCATGCAAGGCCTGTGTCTGTGGGTCTTAACCCTTCCCCTCGACTGTAATGTCCTTAAGGGGAGGACTTGGGTCCAAGGCCCTTTGTTACCCACAATACCTGGCAATGTGTAGGTACTGGGACATATTTGCCAACAGCCTGACCAACTGGCTAATAATGCCTGCTTCTCTCATGTTCCAGACAGGCACACTCCTTCTCTTTCTTCTTTCTCTCTCTTTTTTCTTTCTTTTTTTCTGAGACAGGGTCTCACTCTGTTGCCCAGGCTGGAGTGCAGTGCGCAATCATGGCTTACTGCAGCCTCCACCTGCCAGGCTCAAGCAATTTTCCTACCTTAGCCTCCTGAGTAGTGGGGACTACAGGCATGTGCCACCACACCTGGATAATAGTTTTGTGATTTTTGTGTTTTAGAGATGAGGTCACTATGTTGTCCAGGCTGGTCTTGAACTCCTGGGCTCAAGTGATGCGCCTGCCTTAGCCTCCCAAAGTGCTGGGATTATACACCCTCCTTTTCTAATTGACAAATTTCAACTTAATTTTCATGGCACGATTGCCACATGACCTCCTCCTGTCCTGGCAGGTGCATCGCTCCCTCCTCTGGTTTGTATCGCACTTTGGGCACAGGCACTCATTTGTTCATGCATTCATGAATTCAGGAGACATTTATTAAGCACCTACTGTTGTGCCAGCTCTGTGCTGGGCACCTACAGTTTGGCAGTTGCCCGGCTTTCCCCCAGCCAGTGAGTTCCCCTGGGGTTGAGCCTGTGTTGAGTGGCCACTGCCTGGCCCGGGGAAGACCTAGTGGAGACAGATATACCTTGTCCGGGTCCAACTTGCACAGGAGGACTGGGGATCTGGGCACCTCCACTCCCTCGGCTCCCCCAGCTGGCTTGCTCACTTCTCGGATGACCTGTGAAGAGGACACACAGCTGTGAACGGGTGGGCAGGGAAGCTGTCCATGCAAAGGAAGAATGGGGTCTGTGTGGTGAATGCTGTAGAACAGAGGGTCAGGGCCACTGTGGGGAAGAGATGGGCTGACACAGCCGCCTGCACATGCGTGGGGCACATTGGGGTTTGTAAAGGCTTTCTCCCATATCTGTCCCCTGGGTTGAAAAGATACAAGGATGGGGACCAAGAGGCTTATTGCTAATTAGTTGTGTGGTCTTGGAAGAGCCACTTCCCTGCTCTAGGCCTCAGTGTCCACATCTGCAACATGGGAATGATCCTAGTCCTCTGCTTTCCTCTTTGGGTTGCCTGAGGACAGTGGGACCACAGATGTGAAGAGTGATGGGAACCATAAAGCCTCACAAGCGTGAGGGGCCCGCTTCTGTGACCATGCGCACCTTTACGACAACCTGTAGGGCAGCTGGAGTTATCACCTCTATCTCCTAAAGGCATCCACTCACTTGCCAAGGCCACACAGCAATAAGCATGAGATCAGGAAATAATCACAGCCACCATTTGTTGCTCACCTATCTGGTGGCTTTCTGTGGATTATCCCATTTTATCCCTCAGCAGCCTTGTGAGCCCTGAGTTACAGCTTAAGATGACAAGCCTTGCAGAGGGGAAGCCACCTGTTAGGTGCAGCAGAGCCAGAAACTAAATGCAGGCAGTTCAGCTGCCCACTGTTAACCTCTGGCTAACTGCTGCCCAGGATCAATGTCAAGGCAGGTCTCTTTTAACTCCAGTCTAGGGCTCCATCTGCTGACCCAACCAGTCCATGGAGGGGTACAGGCTTCCCCAGCAGGCAGGTTCTCCCCTTCCTTCCCTCCTGAGACAAAGGGGTAATGAGAAACACCAAATGTTCCATCAGGGGGGCTGGTTATCACAGGAAGGAAGGGGCTGGGTGGGGAGGGAGGTGTTTGGTTTCATTGTTCCAACAGGAAGATCAGAGGAGGAAGGGACGGTGTCAGAGTGAAGTAGAGGCGGTGCAGGGATGGGGGTCTGCTGTAAAGGAATGCGGGGTGGGGCATCACGGTCATCACGGCAGTAATCACTGACAGTTGCCACACACTCACTGCCTGGCAGGCACTGTGCCGAGTGCTCTCCTGAATCCTTCCAAGGACCATTTCACAGATGAAAAAAACAGGCACAGAGGGGCAAAGTCATTTGCAGAAGGTCACACAACCAGTAAGTGCCCCTTAGGCCTGGGGCTTGACTCAAGTGTGGGTGCCACAAAGTCCCCTCTCCCATGTCATCACTATGTCATCCTGCCTATGGCCTTTGGAGGAGACTTACTTCTTAGCTTCAAATTCTGGCTCCAATCACTTTGGTTGTGTGACCTTTGGCAAATCACATAAGTTCTCAAAGCTGCGTCTTAGTTTCCTCATCTGTGAAAAGGGAACAATAATATTTTGTCCCATTTTCAAGCAGAAATGAGGTCATGTATGTAAAGCTCTTGGCACAATGCATGGCACAAAGTAAGTGCTCATTTTTTGGTAACTCTCATTGTTCCGTGTAGCTGCAGAGGCAAAAGCTGGCCCATGGGTGGTCATTACAAGGATGTACGTTTCAAGGCAAGGAAGGATTTTTCCTTTATTGTTGTTGTAGTTTTAAGAATTCACTAGTCTAATGATGAAATCAGCTTCCTTTGTAGATACTAAGCTTCCAGTTCCAGGAGGTATACAAGTGCAGCCTGAACAAGCCCACAGTAAGGATTTGGAAAGGGAATTCAAATAACTAGAAGGAATATAGGTCTCCAGCATGAAGTCTGCCTCTTGGATATATCTGAGGCCCATTTCCATACATAAACCCTAGCCACACACAGGGCACTTGGGCTCAGGCACTGAGCAAGAGGCTCTTCCAGGGACAGGAGCCAGCTCTACTGAGGGCTGGCTTGGGGAAGACAGAAAGGGTGGGAAGGTGGGAAGGTCAGGTGCAGGCCACGCACCTTCAGCCACTCCTCGGCCTGCTCTCGGCTCTGCAATGACAGCACCAAGACCTCTGTAGCCCCCTGGGTGAAACGCAGCTCATGCCTCTTGTGCCGGCTGTCCTTGGGCACGTAGATGACGCTGCAAGTATCCAGTGCCAACCTCAGATGCGGCTGCCGGTCCTTGGAGCTTTTATAACACTGGTCAGGGAGAGAAAGGCATCAGGATCTTCTGAAGTAGAGGGTAGAGGAGAGAGACATTCTCACACAAAGGCTCGGGGGAGGCCCAACTTCCCTTTAGAGGCCTCCCCCCCACAGCCATGGGCACTGTGCGAGGATAGCTGAAGGGTCCAGGCCGTTCACCCTGGAAAAGAAGCCTGGGAGGAGGCATCTTTGGGCAATTTTCAGTCACAACTACCTATTTGGGAAGAGGCAGACTGTAGCATAATCCTAGGAAGACCAGGTTATCCTAAAGAACCAGAGAAGAAATGGGCTGGCTCAGGAGGAAGCCAGTTAAAAATCTACCTGGCAGGAATTTGGGAAACAGAATTCTAGCAGAGATGGAAGGTTGGCCTTGGGAAGTCAATAGTTTATGAACAATGATTCTCACTTCCCCATCTTTTTTTATGAGTCCAGCGTTACTTTCATACCAGAACCTGACAATGACATTACAAAAAGAGAAAATTATACGCTAATTTCTCTCATAACACAATCGCAAAAGCCCGGAACAAAATGCTAGCAAATGGATTCCAGATGTATGTAAAAAGCAACTGCATCAAGACCAAGTGAGGTTTATTCTAGGAATGCAAGAGCAGTTTAACATTCAAAGACCAACTGTATCATTAACCATATGAACAGAAAAAAAGGCCAAAAATCACATATCTGAATAGAGCTAGAAAAAGTATTTGATAAAATTCAGCATCCATTTAAGTGAACTAAGAATAGAGGGATCTCCTTAAGATGAAAAATAAGGAACATTTTCATCCACAAACAAACCACAGCAAATGTCACCCTGAATGGTAAATTATTATTACTATTATTATTTTTAGAGACTGGGTCTTGCTTTATCACCCACGCTGGAGTGCAGTGCTCTGATCATAGCTCACTGCAGCTTCAAACTCCTGGGCTCGAGCAATCTTCCTGCCTCAGACTCCTGAGTAGCTGGGACTACAGGTGCATACCACTATGCCTGGCTAAATAAAAAACATTTTGTTTTTTTTTTTTTGTAGTGATGGAGCCTTGCTTTGTTGCCCAGGCTGGTTTTGAACTCCTAGCTTCAAGTGATCCTCCTGCCTCAGCCTCCCAAAGTGCTGGGATTACAGGCATGAGTCACCATACCCAGCCTTAACAGTGACTTTCCTTTTGAGCTCTAGACTGAGATAAGGACGCCTGCTCTTCCACTTCTGTTTGCATTGTGCTTGAGGTCCTAGCTACTGCAATGTGTGGAGAAAAATATAGAAGGGGTACGATTGGAAAGAGGTTTGTCATGTCCCTTGGACTAGTGCCACCCTGGAGTGAGAAAAGGTCATGTTTCAGACGCATTCGTGCTGGGCAAGGCTTGTCAACAGATTTCTGGGGAGAGAAGCTATTCTTTTTCTGAAATTATGTTTATCCTCTTACTTTGTAGTTAAAGGTGCTCTTTCTTTTATGAAATGATAGGCCGAGAGATGGCAAATATAAAAAAAATCCTTCTTAATAAAAGCAAGTAATAGAACAATTGAGTTTTGTAGGGGATTCATTTTATAAAAGACAAATGTATGGAAATGAGGGTGCAAATGTGTACACTAAAGCTTAATAGTGGTTATCTCTTGGTCAGTGAAATTATTGATGTTTGGTCAATAGTTCTTTTTAAATCACTTTTCATCTGTTTTTCTCTAGTTTATAAATAAGCACATTTACTTGCATAATGAAAAACAACAAAAGTTTAAAAGTGATAATTCTTCTTTTTTGACAAAACAAAAACATGGTAAAGCCTATATCAGGTCTTTTTTTTTGGTTTTTGAGATGGAGTTTCACACCGTTGCCCAAGTTGGAGTGTAGTGGTATGATCTCGGCTCACTGCAACCTCAGCTTTCTGGTTTCAAGTGATTCTCCTGACTCAGCCTCCCAAGTAGCCGGGACTACAGGCACACACTACCACACCTGGCTAATTTTTTTGTATTTTTAGTAGAGATGGGGTTTCACCATGTTGGCCAGGCTGGTCTCGAACTCCTGACCTCAAGTGATCCACCTGCCTTGGCCTCCAAAAGTGCTGGAATTACAGGTGTGAGCGACCGTGCCTAGCCCAGGTCTTTAAATTTGAGAGAGGGAGAGAGAGAGAGACAGAGACAGAGAGTGTGTGTATATGTGTGTGTGTGTGTGTGTGTGTTTAAATTCTGCTCCAGTGGGGAAAGTCGTGATCTTGGGAGCATGGGGGCTTTGAGCTTCTGTGCACCAAGTCATTTCGGGTATGCCCAAGGCAGACATATCCACATTTATGTAGAGACACACCCACATGCAAGTCCATGTGAGGCCAAGGCACACGGTTGCTGCTAGACCACTCACCAGGAGCTGGTCCTCCCTGATGACCGTCAGCTGCTTGGCCCACTGCCCGAAACGCTTTTTCCGCAGCAGGAAGGCACATATCCTGCATTCCCTCACCAGGTGCATGGAGGCCTCCTCTGAGGGCCACTGGTGTCGGGGCTGCGGGCTCTTCCCTTCCTCCTCCTCCTCATCGTAGGACTCATAGGAGCTGCTCATTGCGTCAGAGTCATTATCTGCAGGCGTCATGGGAAAGGATCTGTCACTGTGCCATTCTGGGGAAGTACCTTCTCACCCCTCTGTAGCCATCCCTGCACTGGGGCCTGAGGCTAGGAAGGCATGGGCATAAGGCATGACACTGGTAATGACTAAGGCCTCTACCTTTTTTTTTTTTGAGATGGAGTCTCGCTCTGTCACCCAGGCTGGACTGCAGTGGTGTGATCTCAGCTTACGGCAACCTCTGCCTTACTGCAACCTCCGCCTCCCGAGTTCAAGTGATTCTCCTATCTCAGCCTCCCAGGTAGCTGGGATTACAGGCATCCACCACCACACCCGGCTAACTTTTGTATTTTTAGTAGAGATGGGGTTTCACCATGTTGGCCAGGCTGGTCTCCAACTCCTGACCTCAGGTGATCCACCTGCCTTGGCCTCCCAAAGTGCTGGGATTACAGGTGTGAGCCATGCCTGGCTGGCCCCTACTTTTGCATTTTGTTGTACTGATTTATCCCTTGCTTTGCGATCTTGGTTACTTCCCTTCTCAGAGCTTCAGGGTCCGCATCAGTAAAATGATCATAATAAACGAGATACCCACTTCAGCCGGCTATTTGAAGACCAATGAATGGACAGTGTTTAGCCAAGTGTTTGGCACCCAATAAATGCTCAATAAATTATGCTATTGTCATTACCCCTTCATCTTGACATCTGTTGTCTTTCATTATTTTCACGATAACCCAGCAAATCTCCATTTTATAGATAAGGAAACTTGAGGCTCAGCGAAAAGAAATTACTCACCTAAGATCAGTTATCAAAAGTCAGGGAAAGGGTTCGATCCAAGCCTCCTGACTCATTCCAGCGGTCCTTCCACTGAGTGCTGGGGGTCACCGAAAACAAGGGCTTTGGGGCCCCTCTGGTGACCATGGTCTGGGTGAGGGGCTGGTGGGCACACGCATGCTAACAGCCAGGGCAAGGGCAGAAGCCCTGCCCAGCATCTGGACGCCCACCTGGTACTTACAGGAGCTCTTAAGCTCGCCGTTCACTCTGGTTGCAGGGTAGCTGCTGTCTGCGTCCTCATAGTAGCCATCCACAATCGAGTGCGAGGGGCTGCAGCCATCTGTGGGTTGTCAGAAAGTGCTGCACTTTGGAGAAATGCAGGCAGACTCCAGGGGCCAGGACTGGGGGAGACCCTGACACCCCTATTCCTCCTCAGGGAAGAGACAGCAGGCACTCTGAGCAGCTCTGGGCCAGGGTGTGGGGCCTCCTCTTTGCATCTCATCTACTCTAGCTCCCCACAGTCCCTCTGCTCCTGTCACCAGAAACTGCCCTGCTGGGCTGTCATGTCTCCCGGCCCGTATTCGTGCTGTTCCCTGTGCTCTCTCTCTTCTGCCAGAGGACTTCTCATCCATCAAGACCCAGATCAAAGAGCTTTCCTCTGACTTCCTTAGGCAGGGAGTGGTCAGCTCCTCCTCAATGACGCCAGAGTATTGCATGTGTGCATGGTGTGTGTGTGTGTGTGTGTGTGTGTGTGTGTGTGTGTGGTGTGTGGTGTGTGTGTTGGTCACAGCTCTGATTTTTGTACTGCAGGGAGCAATGTACCAGCTGCCTGGGCTGAGACCTCCCTCCCTGCTCTGCCTTCTCATCTTCTTCCACCTCAGCCCTTCCTCTCACTTCCTTCTAAACCTCTGGGACTGCAAAGGAAGAACTGACCTAGAGGAGATAATAATATTGTGCATAGTAGTGACTACAACTGCCTGTGCAGATTTTCACAACACCTTCCCATTTGGAGCTGGGAGGAAGTACAGTGCAGTGCTGGTGTTAGTCGATGTCTCAAACTGTATTCTGTATCAGAATCATCTGGGAGTTGTTTGAAAACGCAGACCCCTGGGCTGTATCTCCAGAGATTCTGGTTCATTGGAGTGGGCTGGGCTGAGGAATCTGCATTAAAAATTGACTATTTAATAGGAAAATTCTAAACATCCATAAAAATAGAAAATATATTGGACTCCAATGAGTTGGGAAAAATTTATTCAATAATTTTTAAAAAATGTTATTTTGATACAGGCAGTCCCTGAAACACACTTTTGAGTTCAGATGGTTAAGAGCATGTGCTTTGGGATCAATCAGAGTTGAGTTCAAGTCCTACCTCTATCATTTACTGAGTGACCTCGAAAAGAAAAGTCTCTGCATTTCAGATTCTTGATCTGGAAAGTGACATGAGCAATTCCCACCTTGGCTTAGTGATACAATGCATGTGAATTCTTAGGACAGTGCCTGGCACACACAATATGCTAAACGAGTGCCAGCTGTTATTACTGTGATTGTCTCCTTTGATTCCCACAAGGCAGGGAGTTAGAGATCAGCCCCATTTTACAGACAAGGAAACAAGCCACACACAGTTTGCTGGTGACAGAGCCTGGATCAGAAGTGAGGGTGCCGGCTCAGGGGATGGTGCACATCCCCCCTCCAGGAAGCCTTCCTTCACCCAGTCCAACTCACTCTCACAGCACACTGCTCTTCAGAATGCTGCTCTGGGCTCCTAGCCCCTCCTGTGCATCTGTTTCCTGAAGACAGCAGCACTGACATTCCCGGTGATAGGGACACCCAGTTCTATCTCCCAAGTGAGGCTCGGAGCCCGCCTTTCCAGCAGGCACTCTGAGGCCTCAGACGGTGGACATCTCCTGGGAGGTGAACAGGGGTGTTCACCAGTGCCAGAGGTGTGAAGTGGGGAAGGGTGAGGGGGCATGGGGGCACAGTAATCAGGCACCTGGCAGGGCTGGACGCTGTGTGCGAGAGGAAGGAGACTCCCTGATGGGCTTGGCGTGCTTTCCCTGGACAAGGTTCCCAGCCCTTCCTGAAGTCCTCCCTTTCCTTCTACCCCAGGATTCCAGCGGCTTCTGGGAGGTGTCTTCTCTGCCCTGTCTGAGAGGGAAGTGAGCTCCCTGGGGAGGTGAAGGAGCCCCATCTAGCCATTAGGCTTGACCTGGGATTGAAGGCCCAGCAGCACTTTGTTCCCTGCCCTTGAATGTATAAAATAAAGTTGGCTGTTTTACATCCCAACACCTGTCTGCGATAACACAGAACCTGAGACTATCAAGGCTGAAGAGGGCTGTGGATTACCTGGTCCAAGCACCATAGCCAAAAGGTGCAATCGGCCCAAGATCCATCAGCTGAGGAATGAATAAGCACAATGTGGTCTATTCCTATGGTGGGACAGTGTTCAGCTGTAGAAAGGAAAGAAGTTCTGAGGCATGCATGCTACAACATGGAGGGACCTAGAAAACACGCTGAGTGAAAGAAGCCAGACACAAAAGGCCACAGATTATATGATTCCATTTATGTGAAATGTCCAGAATAGGCAAATCCATATGGACAGAAAGTGAATTGGTGGTTAGCAGGGGCTGGGGTGGGGAATGGGGAGTGACTGCTTAGTGGCATGGGCTTCCTTCTGTGGTGATGACAATGTTTGGGGACTAGATAGTAGTGATGGCTGCGAACACTGTGAATGTACTGAATGTACTAAATGTCACTTGTCGGACAGTTTGAAATGGTGGAGATGGTTAATCTTATGTGTATTTTACCACAATAAAAAAATTCAACCATGGTAAGAAGCACAAACAGTAATACAAAAGAGTATGAATGAAAAAATATGTTCCCTTCACCCATATTTCTATTAATTTCCCGCAGGAAAATCCTATTAATAGTTCCTTGCATATCCTCGAAAAATTGTTAAAACGGATGCATGCATGTATGTATACGTGTGTGTGTGTGTATACCCTATTTAAAAAAACAAATGGAATTGTACGCAGTATTTTGTGTTTGATGTTTTCAATGACATAATAAAACCAATCTGTCTGTGCTGATCAGAATTCATTTTAGAAATCTGATGATTTTTTGGTGGTTGGAGAACATTTCACTGTGCTGCTCAATGACACAGTAGCATCACACAAACAGTATCTTATACAAATTCAACTACTCATGCTGAGCCATCCAAACATTAGGATATAGTTTTTTATATGTAACATTAAGTCCTTTTACCCAAACAAGTGACTTCATCTGATCTTCACTCAAAAGAACGTCCATGTGTTGCAATGCTGGAGGAAACCGATGAAAAGACAAAGACTCTCCTTTATGGCCCATTTAAGAGATTTTCAGTGGTAACCTGTACCAGTGCCCACTAAATTATTTTACTGCACCCACCTACTAGTAAAAATATATACATATATTTATGTGTATTTTTGTATGTTATATGTGTATATATAAACTTTTTTTTTTTTTACAAATATGCTATTATCAGATTATAAATACTACAAAACATTCACATGGAATTTGTTAAAAGATGTGTAGAAATAAAGCTTCTGATATTTCTGCCTACATCATCTTATGAACCCCTGGGTACCCCTACTCTACTCTGACAACCTCTGGTTTGGACCGTGTGCTTTTTATTTTATGCATTGACTCGATAACCTAACCCACCTGTAGGATGTGAGTCTACTGAAACAATTTCACCGCCCGCTCGAGAGGAGCACTTGGGTTAGCAGTTTTAGTAGGGGGAACAGTATAGTGGTGGTCATCTGTGTAGCTGCCTCCTAGCACACTGACACGGCGTGTCTGGTTCCTCTTTCTTGTTTTAAGGGTGGAAGAACAGAGATCCAGAGGGCAAGGGGATTTTCCAAGGCCACACAGATCTGGGACTAGAACCTAAGTCCCTAGCCCCTGGGGCCACACACACTGGTCCACCCAGGCTGTCACCGAAGAGGCCAGGTGCCCAGGGTAGCTTCTCCTCAGTCAATGGTGACACGGTTGGGAGGGTGACAGGCTTGCACTTCCAGCTCCCGCAGGACACAGAGGAGCTGAGATTTGGCTTCTCAGGGAGGGGAAGTCCCCAGCCCCAGCGAGGGGACCAGAACTTACTGTGGGAGCTGATGTACTCGGGTGACTTGCCGGGTCCCAGAGGAAGGGCCTCTTCATAGTAGTCCTCAGGGGGAGGTTTGTTGGGGAGTGGTGGAGGCAGGTTGGCTGCCTGCAAGGAGACAAAAAAGAGGGCTAGGGGAGTGGAGTAGGGTGGGGAGAGGGAGGCTGGGGGAGAGGGAGGCTGAGGGAGAGGGAGGCAGGAGCTCGTGGAAGGCAGGAGGCAGTGTGGATGTGAAGCCATACCTTTTAATAGAGCCACAGAGCTGGCAAAACTTGCGGGCATATTTATCCAGTGCTTCTTACCCCAATTTTTTAAATCATCAGGGTTCCCCTGGAATGTCTGCAAGTTTTGTGGACTGCCAAACAGCAGTAGTCATACTTTTTACTGAGCACATACAGAATTACCAGAAGCTACTGTGAGTTCTGCACTACTTTGTAACCATGTCTACACACACACGTGCAGTGGGACAAGGAAGCGTGAGGCCTGTTCTTTAGTGAGGCAGGACCACCTGCAGCTGAGTGCTGAGCCACTGGGCCAGGGGAACCATGGCTTTATAGCTAAGTTTTGCCACGTGTGAGTTGTGGGACATGGGTCATATCACTCATTCTCTCTGAGCCTCAGTTTCCTCATCTGTAAAATGGGCATAACAATCGTGCCAGCCTCATTCAGTTGCTGTCAGCATGTAAAGGACATAGTAAGTTGTTAGTGACTGGTACCATTGCTAGTGATGATGACAATGAATTATGCAGCTGACAGATAAAGCTTGTTGTGATTATGAGCCCCTTGCTCTAATTCCATGGCCCCAAGGTTGGGCATCCTACATCTGATCCAGTCTTTCATTCTGTAGGTGACAATCTCAGGCTCAGAGAAGAGAAGCAACTCACCCAAGGCTACACAGCAGAGCCATGGGGGCGGGCAGAGGTCACCCAACTCCTGGTCTGGAGCTTTTCCCACAGCCCGGCTTATGTTATGCAATCAGAGGTTGGGGTGGTGACGTCCTTCGGGCCTGAAGGCACAGATAAGTTCACCACATTCTCCCTGCTCAGCACAAACACAGTGACTTCCCAGTCAGGAAGGTGGCAAAATAAAAAATAAAAATAAAATTAAATAACAAAAAAAAACACAGAGCGAGCACATCACGGGCCATTGAAATACGGTGCTGCCTGTGCCCTCACCCACAACCCGAGAGACAACAGGGTCCAGAACCGCCAGGAGGGCACCCAGAGTGAACGGGAGAGCTTCCCCTGTCTCCTCCAGAGGGACAGAGGCTCTGAGGTGTGGGAACCCAGGCCATGACTCACGTTTCTCAGGCATGGGCTCTTGGCTGGCTCAGGGCTGGCTCCTTTGCTGGGCTCCCCATCATCCTCTGGCATGTCCCGAAGGTCACTCAGGTCACAGTCTACAGAGGGACAGACCATGGGGCAAAGAAAGCCGAGGATGAGCAGCACAGCCCCGGGGAAGAGGGCTGGATTCGGGGTCAGGAGGCTTGAGTGTGAGGTCAGGCTCCACCACCCCTCCATTCGTAACCCTAAGCAAATGACTTACGACTCTGAAACTCATCTGTACGCTGGCGGCAATGATGCCTGCCTTGTCCGTTTTCCAGGATTGTAGAGAGGATCAAATAAAATCATACTTGTTTTGGTACTCTGGAAATCTTTGAGCATTATGTTATAAAGGCACAGTGTGCTCCCTAAGTCTATGAGTCCCCAAAACTCTCTCACCAAGACCTGCAGCTTTCTTTCTGTGTTGAACAGGGCTGTCTTCCCTCAGGATAGGGCTAGGTCGGCAGGTACTGTGCATGCACCCGGCTCAGCTGCTCCCATGCCCATGGCAGCCACGCAAGCTCTCATTTCTGCTGAGCCACTGCACCGCTCAGCCCAGTGTCTCAAGTGGCAGTCACCTGGGCACGGCCAGCGAGGAAACACCCTAACGTGTCACGCCTTCTTTGGACTGCGTGGTCATCCCTACCATTCCTCGAATTTCTGAGCTCAATTCCTATTCCTAGGCAGACTTTGATTAGACTTTCAGAGCTGGCAGAGCCCACAGGGGTCAAGGACTTGCCCAAAGCGACTTAATGATGCGACGTTAGAGCCAGGCCCAGTCCAGTCGGGGGACCCTTCTGCACACACAGGGAGAAAGGGATGGCTCCGTAGCTGAGGCTGTGAGAGGGTCACTTACCAAATTCTTCAAAGAGGGACTCCACGAAGCTGGGCCCCGAGTGGAGGTCTGCTGTGTTCACATACAGGTAGGAGACCTCCTTTGCTATGAGGAAGAAGAGGGACACGCCAGCTGTGAAGGAGGAGGGACCAGGTCTCCCCTGCCCCACTCATACTTCTAGCCCACATGGGACACAGTGCTCACTTTGCAAAGCGCATTCACGTCCTAAATTATTTCACTGGGTTTCGAAGTTTGTTTTAGTTTGTACACTGTTATTGAGGATCTCTTTCTCCAGGGAAAAGGATGCCCAGAAGCCCAGAATGGAAACAGATTACTGGGGCTGTCAGGCATATGCTAGGGTGTGTGCGTGCCATGTGTCAGGTGTGGTGGGTGTGTGGGGGGCATGGGAGCATGTTGAGTTGTGTGAAGGGCTGGGTGTGTGTGTTGTAGGTCAGTGTGGGGGGTATGTGGGTGTGTGTGTGGAGGGTGGGGGTGAAGGAGTACAAAGTGCACAGCCAGGGCTGTCGGTGGGGAGATGGGGCCCCAGTGGACAAGGACATTGGGCAAGAGCTTGCATGGAATGCATTGGACGCTGTGTCCAGGGCTTAGCCTTCCTCCTGTGGCAGCCCCTGGGGATGGGGGTGGGGCAGAGGTTCCTGCATGTTCTTGAGTCAGGTGAAGGGAGGTTTTGTCGTCCTACATAAGTGGAGCTCCTCCAGGCAGGCTGCTGGCGGCTGACCTGGAAGGGGCTGCAGGCTCTGCAGGATGGAGGCCACGGCCATCTTCTTCTCCAGGGTGGTATCGCTGAGGTACTCGTGGTCCAGAAGGCTGAGCAACCCGGTCAGCTCTGGGAGCAGCTGCTCCAGCACTGCGGAGGAAGGCGGACAGGCACAGTCACAGCTGCACAGTCACAGCACAGTTGGGTGGCAGGGGTCAGAGGGCAGGTCCGGGTGTGCTAGCAGACCCAGGGGCTGTCAGCTGTCCCAGCCCTGCCACCCAGCTCCTGCGGGAGGGTCCTGCTCAGTTAGTCCTGTGGTGTTTCTCCGGGTCTCCCCACTCTACCTCAGATGGCCTTCGCCCAAGGACTGGACCTTCCTGGGCTCACCTGGCAACCCTGAGCTCAGGCAACCCCGAGCAAGGGCTCTCAGGCCTCCCTCTGCCCCAGATTGCCCTCTGCTTTGCTTGACCAGGGTCCTTTCTCACTGCAGCTCGAAGCTCAGCACAGGTCTCAGGCTGGAGCCCCTGGCCATCCAGGACAGAGGCAGGAAAGAGAGCCTTCCTGTCCCATCAGTTCATGTGCTTCAATCTCTGGAACCTTCTGTTTCCGGTGCCTTGGCCACAGCCAAACTAAACATTAACTCTTCTCACTCCATGTTATCAGTGCCATTCTTTCTTTCCACGTGACACCAATGCTTCTCAAACTTGAGTGTGTGTAAGAATTACCTGGGGATCTTGTCAAAATGCAAATTCTGATTCAGGAGGTGCGGGGTGGGATCCGAGATTCTGTAGTTCTGATCCGCACCCAGCTGCAGCTGATGCTGGTGGTCCTGGACCACATGAGTTGCAAGATCCTAGAGCACAGAGTCCTTTAAGGACTTCAGTGTGCCAAGACCATGATGTCACTGATGTCTCCCTGCCCCAAAAGGTAACTTGGGACTTGGTTTGCCTTAGAGCCAAAGACCAGCTTCATCACAGTAGTACCGTCCTGCTTTGCAACCCACTAAGCACAAGAGCGTGATAACAGAAGCTAACCTGTGCTGAACAATCATTATCAGTTGTGTTCAGCCCTTTTACATTTTATTGTCTCATTTAAATCTTATATCAAGCATTTTATTATCTCCATTATATGGAGGATGAAAGTAAAGCTTCAGGAGGTTAAATATCTTCCCCAGGATCACACGGCTGCAGAGCTTAGAGTGCAGCTGCTGTCTTCATTCTCTTCTTTTAACCACAGAGATATATTGACTCACAGTATTTTCTTTGCTCCTACGCACAAGTGTTGAGGTAGGTCCCATGATCACCCCTACCTTTTAGATGAAGACACTAAGGCTCAGAGAAGATAACTAACTTGCTTGAAGTTGCACAGAGGCAAGAAGAAAAGCCAGGACTTCAGCTCCAGCCATGACTCCTAACTCCATGTGCTGTTCCCCACCCTGGGCCCTCCTGAGGGAACAGGAGACACTGACCTGGAGCTGCAGGGCCTGGAGGTGTAGGAGGAGATACAGCATCACGCAGAAGAGAATGGGTCCTGGAGCCAGATCGCCTGGGTTCAAATTCAGGCTCTATCATTCATTAGCAAAATACTTAACCTGTGGGTGACTCAGTTTCCTCCTTTAAAGAGGGGATAATAACAGAACCTGCCTCATAGGGTGGCTGTGAGAATTAATGACACCAGGCATGCAAAGGGCCTTGTCCAGCACAGAGTGAATGCTCACCACAAGTCAGCTATTCTTGCTGTCACTGAAGAATTTACTACACTGATCTGTGCTGATCCCTGAGCACCTGCCTCCCTCAGCAGGCTGTGAGGCTCTAGCAGGCGTGGACTGGACTGTGAATCTCTGCTTCCTTATCATCTGGTCTGGGGCCTGCTCAGTGTGAGTGCTCTTCATGTGTCTGACAAGAGAGGAATGAACAGATGACCACACTAGGACCTTCTTTTAAATATAAATCTTATGTATAGATAGGGACTCTTGTTAGGAAAACACGATGCTGCAGTCTGTGACAAAATCCATCATCACCCCAAACTCGTTGACAATGAGCTGAAGGCTGATATGGACAGCTCCTATCTCATGTGCATGCTCAGCTGCTTGGCACTGAGGGAGGGGCTTTCTGTGCATGTTTCCATCCAATCCCCAGGGCACATCTGTGGGCAGTCCTATTGGGATGCCTAATTTTTCCGAAGATGATACTAAGGCTGTGGCAGCTTAGTATCCCATGATGGTGGCACAGCTTGAGAGGTAGAGCCAGACTGATTCCAAGTCTGTGTGATCCCTAGAGATCAGAGTGGCATAGCTCTGGGGGGTGAAAGGTGCCTGAAGATCCTGCTGCCTCCAGGGCCTGAGCCCCCACCATATCACATAAACATGGGTTCTGGATGGACATGTTTCCCTCTTTAAAACAGGTAATCATTTAAAATCATTTTAGCCAAATTTTAGCTGTTTTCAAATACATCTTTTCAAATGGAATAACAAACCTCTCTGGCACCCTCAACAGACACACTGAGATGGCTCGGCTGTGTCCCCACCCAAATCTCATCTTGAATTATAGCTCCCAGAATCCCCACATATCATGGGAGGGACCCAGTGGGAGGTAACTGAATCATGGCCGGGGTGGGGGGGTTACCCCTGTGCTGCTGTTCTTGTGACAGTGAGTGAGTTCTCATGAGACCGGATGGTTTTATACGGGGCTTTCCCCCTTTTTTCTTGGCACCTCTCCTTGTTGCCACCATGTGAAGAAGGATGTGTTTGCTTCCCCTTCTGCCATGATTGTAAGTTTTCTGAGGCCTCCCCAGCCATGATGAATTGCGAGTCAATTAAGCCTCTTTCCTTTGTAAATTGCCCAGTCTCGGGTATGTCTTTATTAGCAGCGTGAGAACAGACTAATACACTAAATGTTGATTAACTCAGTTCCAAAACATTTACTGAGTACTAATTATGTGTCAGCCTGGCCCCTGGGCAGGGCTTAGAAAAAACGAATAAGAGATTGTTCCAATTGTCCCAATGCGCATTCTCTCTCGCTCTCAAACATGCACACATGCGAACTTTCTCTTAGGAAATTACTCACAAGGGAGGCCATGGAAGATGCAAGAAGGCAGCCGCAGGTGGCCTGGGAGCCCTCCTGTGGCCTGCAGCCACGACTCACATTCAAAAGCACATGATACTTCTCTGCTCTCCCACAGGATGTTATGGCTCAGGGGTGCCCTGGGCTGTTTATCCCTATACCGGTCATTCTGAAACTTTTTGGTATCGGGGTCCTTTTACACTTTTAAAAATTATTGGGCCAGGCGTGTTGGCTCACGCCTGTAATCTCAGCATTTTGGGAGGACGAGGTGGGCGAATCACTTGAGCTCAGGAATTTGAGACTAGACTGGGCAACAAGGTGAAATCCCATCTACAAAAGTATACAAAAAATTAGCTGGCAGTGGTGGCGCGTGTCTGTAGTCCCAGCTACTCAGGAGGCTGGGGTGGGAGGATCGCTTTATCCTGGGAGGTGGAGGTTGCAGTGAGTTGTGACTGTGCTACTGCACTCCAGCCTAGGTAACAGAGCAAAACCCTGTCTTTAAAAAAATTGTTGAGGACCGCAAATTGCTTTTGTTTTATGTGGGTTGTATCTATCAATATTTATTGTATTAACATTAAAACCGAAAAATCTTTAAAACACAAGAACACAGAGATACTTATCCCACTAGCTTTCAAAGTTACCCCTTCATCACAGGTTGTGCCTGAAAAACTCCACTGTAAGCTTGTAGAGAATGGGAGTGAAAAGGTATATAATGTCTTAGTACTATATAGAATTTGTTTGGACCTTACAAACCCCCTGAAAACATCTTGGGGACTGCCCCCAGGCAACCCCCTCATCCCTAGCTACACTTTAAAAACTGCTGCCCCCCAGTGAATGACTAATGATTGCTAAACTTTTCAGGATTTTTAAATCTGTTCCTCCCTCCCTCCTTCCCGCCTTGTCTCCCTTCCTCTCTCTTTCTCTCCACTCTCCCTCTCTCTCTTTTTTCCTTTTATTTTCCTCTCTCTCCCTTCTTTTGTTTCTTTCTTTCCTTTTGTCTTTCTTTTTGCTGTGAGGTTCCAACAATTTCTTGTTGCTATCAGTAACTGCCTATGTGTGGCAGCTTTCTGGCTTCTAAATGCTCTACCGCTTCTAATTTAAGGTTTGTTATAGTTGTTTCTAAAGTAAGAACAGTTAGGTTCTGCATGAGTGCTCTGCATTTAAAAACCTGAGCTTTAGCACCCAAGCTTTGTAATACCTTTTTTGTTTACTTCCTGGTCTTTGATGGGATTCTTAACATGGGACCTTGACATCTAAGTGCTCTTCCTTTAACTGAGATTTGATCACCAAAGTTCAAACAGACCAAAGGAGAAGAAAGGAACTGAGTGCATCTGAGCTAAGCAGATGGAGAATGAGGGGCTGCCAGTCCTGGCGGGTTTCTGCGACCTGAACGGATCTGGCAGGCAGCAGAGGCAGAGGAAGGGGAACCATGCGGCAAAGCACAACTTGCACTGAACCTGCAAGAGTCTTTCCCTGGAGCTGAGCAGTTACCCTGTGCTGGACAGTTAATGCACATTATCTCACTTAATCTTTCAATGCCCTACAAAGGAGGAAATGGAGGCTCAAAGAAGTGAAGTTACTCAGCCATCAAGCAGTAAAGCCAGGCCTTGAACCCTGGCCTGTCTGGCCCCACACCTGAACACTCCATCAGAAGACTTCAGCCCAGCTCAGTGCAGCAGAGGCCAGGAGGCCAGGCTGGGGATGGGGGGAGGTGGGCAGATGTGAATACTGGGCTTCCTCTCACAGCCCTCCAATGGACGGCTCTGGGCCATGACTTCACGGGGCTCCTGATCTGGGGATACCTTCACCTGTGGGTGGAAACCCTCGCCGGGAGGCTGAAATTCCCACGTGAAGGCCCTCTCCCCACTGGGCCTGTTTGAACTTCAGAGCTTCAACTGTGACGATCTCATAGAAAAAAAAAAATAAACCACTGAAAGCAAATACCTGAATTAACAGCAGGGATCTCATCCCAGAGAAAACCTGATATACATCATGGATGTAAGAAACTTTTCAGCCAGTGCTGGGCTCTTCCAGAACAATACAGAGCTCACCGCGAGAAGCTAGCTTCCAATCACAGTGAATACAGAGGTTTGATGACAGCTCCATCTATAATGCTAGAGAATTCAAACCACAGATATTTAAAACATCAGAGAATTTAAATCAGAGAGGTCACATGGGTATAAGGCATATGACAAGTGATTCTGCTGGGGCTCATATATACCACCGGGAGAGTAACCTCAATTTTTAGTAAGAAAGGACTCCTCCAGCGGGACTGTTGAAAATGCACATTCCCAGACCTCCCATCCAGAAAGTCTAATTTGGTAGGTCTGTCCCTGGATCCAGGAACTTGCATTTTCACAAGTACTCCAAGTGATTCTGATGTGGGCAGTCCAAGGTTCAACCTCTGCAAAATACTCCACCAGAACAAATATGCTACAGAGGACATCTATGAACATAAGGAATGTGAGAAAACCTCTCCAATTCCTTAAAACATTATAATTAGTTATCCTCTTCTGAAATAACTGAGAGTCAAGGTGGGAATAGGAGCCTCTGAAGATTATAAATAGCTGGAGTATGGAGTCTTGCTTAGAATAGTGCAGTGGCTAGGGCTTTGGGGTCGGACCCATGTATATTGGGATTCTTGCACTGCCACTTCTGAGCTGTGTATTGATGGGTACATTAGAAATTTTGAGCCGTGGTTTTGTCATAGGCAAAATGAGAATAACAGGATCCCAACCACATAGGGTTGGAAAACTAGGTGAGTAATGCTTGTGAAGCACTTTGCATGGCACCATGCTTCGAATAAACATTCACTAAATGATGGCCATACTGTATATTGTTTTGTCATTGTTGTTATTTTCTAATACTCTCCAGAACTATGCAGACTCCAAAGTATTGATCAGACAGCATTAGGAATAGATTTGCTATAGTTGTAACAAGCTCCATGAGGACAGGGTCTGTGTCTCAATCAGTACACAGTAGATGCCCAGTGAACATTTACTCAATGAATCCAATATTTTGATGGCCTAGTCTAATCCTTTTATATTAAACATGTAGCAAGTGAGTGTCCAAGAGGTTATTTAACTTAGTTATGGTCACACAACCAGTTGCAGGAAAAAGCATTTTGTGTTAAGTTCACACAACACTAACACAAAGCTTGATGCTTAAGATAAGTCATGGAAGAGTGGCTAAAAGCACAGGCTTGGACAATTTGGGCTCCCCTCCCAGCTCTGTCATTTTCTAGCTGTGGGCCTCTGGGGGAAATCTCTAAACTTTCCTAAGCTTCTGATTCTTCACCTGCGAACAGTGGGGGTGATCACAGTAGCTGCTTTCCAAGGTCATGGTGAAGATGAAATGAACTGATGTGTCTGGTGCTCAGGCACTCGATGTCTGCTGTCTTCATTCATCTGTAACAATCCTGTGGAGTTTCAGTGCAGTGGTAGGCACAAAGGAGGAAGGTATGGTGACAAGAGGGCATGGTGGGACTCTGAAAGCCTCATCCTGTGAACTATTCATGGTTCTGGCCCTGACACTGAGCTTGGGATGGCTGTGGCACAAGGAGCTGGCGGAGCCCCTTCCCTCTGGGTGCTCACATTCCAAGGACCCCCTCCAGGCAAGATAAGGAGACAATATCTTCTAGACAGAGGGTAATAACACAACCCAGGAATCCTGGGTCTCTGCTGTCCCTAGTCAGGAAAAATTTCGTTCCCAGTTCCCAAGCTGTCCCCCTCTCATGTCTTTGCTCTTGGCAGACCGGGGCATCAGAACAGAACTGTCTTTATATCTCCAGTTTATTTAGAACCACGAATAAATTCCATCTATCTTGCTTGGTTTAGTTGAGTCTTAGGGAGGTACAGTGAATTCCAATGATGAGAAAAAGATACAACAGGAAGAAATGGACTAATCATTGTTTATAGGTTTTCAATCTTTTAAGTGAGACAGAGAGGCTCAGAAACCCAAGATGAGGGGTAATTATTCTGTGGATTGCGAAAAAGTTTTTCAAATAAATTTAGAAACCTATTTAAAATATATCTAAGATTAGACTGCTAAGTGCTTATTGTTCCTGGTGAGTACCCAACTAAGAGTAAGATCATTTTTCTATCTTCTCCTCACATGACTGAAATCAAAATAAGATGTTAGATAGCAGAAATTAAGCTACCAATAAAAAGTACTACCATTTGCTACCTGGTTCACATCCCTGATGCAGCCTGAGTGAAACCTTTAAGCAAGAGGCATTTATCGCAGCCAGTAAGGACACTAGCGCACAGAAGGTCAGATTTATTTAGAGATCGCAAAGATAATGAGTTCATAACAAAAGACAAGTAATTAAATTTCAGCAAGCCACAAGAATAATAAACCCTGCATTGGCTCCTATCAAACTGGGCCCAGTGCTGGCACTTGGACTCATGATCTCATTCCTGTGTACCTTTCAGACTCTGGAATGTACAAAAATGCTTGGAAACAGCTTGCAAATTACAAATTCATTAAATGCAAAGCAGTAGGAAAATATACAACTTATTTTTTCCCCACCTCACTATTTGACCAGCCTCTTTACAGAGATCACGAAGATAACTTATCCTTCTTTGTTTTCAAAGTCAGAGTAAATGCAACTAGCACCATTTAAAAACGGGGAAAAAAAACCACTGTGAGACTGTGGTTTTATGAAGGGCCTACAATTTTTCTTTTGATTTGCTCAAATTTCCTTTCTTATGTAAAGGAAAATGACCCAATTTCCATCTCATAAAGGCTCCTGTTCTCGAGCAAGAACAAGTGCATTACTTTGAACATTTCTGACCATTATTTTAGAGAGAACTTTCTGCATACTGTGTTTTAACAAACCAGCATATTAGTGGGGTATGACCCACTGTACCAGCGGGGAGGCAAGTCACCCTGGAAAGAAAAGCAGTGTGCTGATCAGATGTGAGCTCAGTGCTTGGGTAGGGCAAAGGAAAGGAAGAGCAGCCTTTCCTGTGACTTTCAAACCCTGCAGGCTTTTCTTTTCTTTCATTTCTTTCTTTTTTTTTTTTTTTGAGATGGAGTCTCGCTCTGTCACCAGGCTGGAGTGTAGTGGCGCGATCTCGGCTCACTGCAATCTCCGCCTCCCGGGTTCAAGTGATTCTCCTGCCTCAGCCTCCTGAGTAGCTGGGACTACAGGTGTGGGCCACCATGCCCAACTAATTTTTGTATTTTTAGTAGAGATGGGGTTTCACCATGTTGGCCAGGATGGTCTCGATCTCTTCACCTTGTGATCTGCCCACCTCAGCTTCCCAAAGTGTCGGGGTTACAGGCGTGAGGCACAGGGCATGGCCCCTGCAGGCTTTTCTAGGGACACCTCCTTCCAGGCTCTCCTCACACTCTGTTCCTCAGCCTCTTAACTCAGGGACTTTGATGAGCTATTCTTTTTGCCTATCAGAACTCCCTTCCCCTGTCAGCCAGTAACATCCTCTTTAGCTCTCCACTCCATCCTGATTTCCTCAGGTATACCTTCCTTGTCCTCTTCATTGCACCTACTCCTCCCGTTTTATGCCATGGTAGCATCAAGTATCTCTCCCTGTGGCACTTCACATGGTAAGATTTTGTATTTACTTACGTATTTTTTGATGATGGTCACTTTCCCCAACTTAAGCCTGAGCTCCTTGAGTACAGGAAGATTGCCAGCTTTGGCTAGCGCCAAACACAGGGCGAATGTTTAAGTATATACGGAACAATAAATTCTTGGAGCAAACTTTATTTTCTTTTAAGAATTGATAAAGTCTAACAGCTAGTTAGTGTGATTTTAAAACCATGTCTGGCCTTACAGTGGCTCAGTATGGTAAAGAGATGTTTGAAAAAAAAAAAAAAAAAATCAAGCAACAAAAAGTACCCCCAGTATTTAAAAGGAAGTAGAAGCCCAATTTTTCACTTGGCTAGGCTCCCAAATGCTCTATTTTGTTGAACTTGTATCCCTCACATGAATACGGTTGCCAATTTATTTAGTGATGCACATTTTGTAGTTGGTGGATTTTAATTCTAACATATACATTGAGAAATAATGATAACAGACATTGAGCAACCTAAACCACCTGAGTTTAATTCCTGTTCCCCAATTTCCAAACTGTGTACCCCTGGGGCACTCACGTTAACAACCTGTGCCTCATGTACACCGTCAGTAACGTGAGCATATCTACCTCACCAGTGGGAACAGGCCCCGACACATGTAAATGTGCCTGGAACAGAGTCTGGCACATAGTAAGCTCTCAGTAAATGTTAGCTATCTCCATTACTCTTCCATTACTCCTATAAGACATATTCTGCTTTAAGTGATTTACATGTATTATTTACATAAATTAAGTTTATTTATTTATTTTTTTTGAGACGGAGGCTCTGTTGCCCAGGCTGGAGTGTAATGGCCTGATCTTGGCTCACTGCAACCTCCGCTTCCTGGGTTCAAGCAATTCTCCTGCCTCAGCCTCCCAAGTAGCTGGGACTACAGGTGCGTGCCACCACGCCTGGATAAGTTTTTGTATTTTTAGTAGAGACAGGGTTTCATCATGTTAGCCAGGATTGTCTCAATCTCCTGACCCCGTGATCTGCCTGCCTTGGCCTCCCGAAGTGCTGGGATTACAGGCGTGAGCCACTGTGCCTGGCCCATAAATTAAGTCTTACAATAAGGTGGATTAGCCCCATTTACACATGTGGAAACTGAGGATGCTAGAATGAGAATACTGGAGGATTTAGTTGTTATGCCTCCCCCAGTTTTCCTTCAGGATGCTTCTTCTGTCTATGTCCACATCTGGGTTTACTCTGCAGAGAGGTCACCAGCTCCTCAGGTGAGGCTGGCAGAACTGCCCTTCACTTCCTGGGTTGAGAAATCTGTCCTTCCCCTGCCCACAGACTCTTCCAAATTGTTGCAAATCTACCCAGCTGGGGCCATCAGGACATCTCCCTTCCTTCCTCTGAATTTACAAGCACTTCTCTGAGTCCAAGTGAAGGCCAAACAGTGGGCAGAATGTAGAAGGAGATGGCGCTGGTTGGACTTGCATTGTTTATCACTAAGACAAACACTTCCTGTTGTCCCAGCTTGGATAGGGAAGCCCACTGTACATGCAGGCTGGAAAAGAATGACAAAGGGACAGAAAAAAAAAAAAAAAAAAAAACCCAGCTGCAAAGCCAAGGCCTCAGTCTTAGTGCTTTCCAAGAGTTAAATATAGCCCCTGTGTGAGGGAGGGCAGGGGTAGTGAGGTCACCTTGGAAGACTTTTGTGTGTGTTAATTACAGCGATTGCAGGAAACTGAATATCCTCTTATGCTGAAGAGAATAGTACAAATTTGACTCCACAGGATAGAAACACAGAAACATTCATGAAGAAGAGAGAAGGCAAAAAACAGTGGGAAGAATTTGGGACTTGGTGGACTTAGTTTGGGCTCTAACTCCTCCCATTTGCCAGTATGTAATTTCGGGTGAGTTATTTAACCCCCTGAGAATCATTTTCCTCGTCTGTAAGAAGGGGCTTAGAAAGCCCATGAACAGGTTTGTGTGAGGCGGGAATGTGGAATGGCTGGGAAAAGGCTGGTAAATCGTAGGGATTATTGTTAGAGACGGTAGAGTGCCATTCTTTGACGCACAGTTATTTCAGGAAGAGAGGGTGGTCATGGGGAGTTTCTGGGAGCCACTCTTCCCAAGAATCAGGCTAGGATGACAGGCTCAGGGAAGCCCCGCATCCTCAAAGGCCTTCCTCGCATCAGCTCTGCCCAGGTTCCCGTCCTCCACCAGGAGGGCTGTCACTTGGGGCACTTTGTTTCTCAGCTCTGGGCCTCCACGGAAGCCATAGCTTCTTCTCCCCAAGCCATTTCCAGACCACACAGGAGGGAGTGGGGGAAGGCCACCCGCTTCTGAGGAAACAGCTTTTGGCTGTGGGACTGGGCTCTCCCAGAATTGTTCCTTTGTCTGCGGATTCCTCCCTGTTGAGCTCACAAAGGAAATGGGTCCAGGAGGAAGTGGAAAACTGTGACACACGCGCACTCCTCACACAAGATGGCAGCTGTTTCCGCATCCAGCGTCCTGCACCGTCTCCTCCACCAATGGCGTGGGGAAGCAGCGTAGTCCCAGGGAGTAATCTGGGATGCCTGATGGTAAAAGCAGGTAGTATTTTCAAGCGCTGAAGTGATGTTCCAGATGTTGTGCTAAGCATTTTGCATGGATTACCTCACTCCTCATAATGACCCTGTGAGGTAGGTTCTGTTTTCGCCTGTTTACACATGAGCCAAGGGAGGCTCAGAGAGGCACAGTCATTTGTCTAAAGGCACGCAGCTGGCAGGCCAAGATTCAAACCTAGATCTCACTCCAGAGCCTAAGCTTTCAATCGCAGCACTAGCGTACCTTCTGGCCTTCCTCTCATAGGCGTCTCCTACCTACAGACCTTGCTGGAGCCAGTAGTAAGCTCCCCTGACCATTCCCCAATTGCTGTTCATTCACCAGATCGGATATCTGGCCTGAGGCCTAGTGGGACTGGGGATTTCTGCTTTTGAGACGTCTGAGTTTGGGGACCCATCTCACCAATCTCTCTGGGCTGACAGAAAAGCCTCTGACTAGGGGTATGTGGGTTATGTAATCAATAGTAATAAAGCTATATAATAATAACAGCCAACATGTATTGAACACTTCCTATATGATGAGTACTGTGCCTTGCACTTTTTCTTCTTTTAAAAATACGACCTCATGGCCAGGTGAGGTGGCTCACACCTGTAATCCCAGCACTTTGGGAGGCTGAGGTGGGCGGATCACTTGAGGTCAGGTGATTGAGACCAGCCTAGCTAACATGTACTAAAAATACCAAACAAACAAACAAACAAACAACTCCACATGCCTGTAGTCCCAGCTACTTGGGAGGCTGAGGCAGAGAGTTGCTTGAACCCAGAAGGCAGAGGCTGCAGTGAGCCAAGATTGCACCCCTGCACTCCAGCCTGGGAGACAGAGTGAGATTCCATCTCAAATAAATAAATTAATTAATTAAAAAAATAAAAATAAAACCTCAGGTGGACAAAAATTAATCCGAATCCTTGCTTCATAAGATACTCATTATTGGCCCATGCATGCCACATTTTTAGTTATTTATTTATGTAGTTATTTTTGATAATGGAGTAAGCACACACGAACCTACCATTCAAAGCAAAAGCTAGGATCTTGACAATATCTTACACCTAACTTTATGATCGCGCCCTCCTGCCTCCCCTGCCCAATCTATCATCCTGAATGCTGCATTCACCATGTCCTTGCTTTCCCCTGTATATAGTTTTAGTACAACCAGATGTACTCCTGAAAATATTATTTTAAATTTTTAGTTTAAAAATGTATTAAAAGAATATAGTGCTATAGGTAACCTTTTTTGACTTTTTTCTTTACTATTAAGCTGCTAAGATTTATCCATATTGCTGCTTGTTATCGTGTTCATTCATTTTGACTGTTACATGCCATTGTGGGAATATTCTCTGTGCCTAACACTCAGTGCCTATTACCTCATTTGCTCTTTGCAACAACCCTATATGGTGGGAACTCTCATCCCAGTCTTACTGACAGGAAACTGAGGCCTAGCAAGGTTAAACTTGCCAGAGGCCACAGGAGCCAGGGTTGGAAACTTTCCACATCCCACAGTGCACTGTGTTTTGGTGCTCTGGAGAAAACACAGGCACTGGAGCCAGAATCTCAGGGCTCAAGCCCCAGCTCCACACTTACTGGTTGTGTGACCTTGGGCAAGTCGCTGTGTGTCTCTGAGCCTCAATTTCCTCAACATCAAAGTGGGGTGGTCATAACTGCCCTGCCTACCTCTACAGACCTTTTGTGAGACTCAAGGCTGATGATGCTGGTGAGAAGCAGGAGCACCCTGTATACTGAAGTTTTGTAAATTGGTAAATTGTGATTAATATAAATGTGCCATCCTCTTACCTCCCACTTCCAATCAAACAACATCTGGAATTCAGAAGAGACTGAATAGCACCTTAGTCAGAAAGGCAAAGGATTAGGTGGACAATTGGCTTGCAGAAACCTCAGTGTGATCAAGAAATCAGAAAATCATCAACAGATGCCACAGGCTACACTAATAGGAGTATGTGGTTGGCTTTGTTCTATTCAATAGAGTTTAAAAATTATTTTTTACTATTTCTGACCTATTTGCAATATCTGAGACCCTACCCTGGTGCGGTTTGTTTGTGGTATTTCCTCTGCATAACCTGTTCTCCAACTGCTACCTCTTGGTTTAGAAGCCACTTCCTCCAGGAGGCTGATCCAGCCTTCCTGGACAGGGGAGGTTCCCCTGTTGTATGCGCCAGAGTAGATGACTTGTTTGATGTCCTTCTCCACTAAACTGTGAATCCATGAGGACTGAGATGATGCCTGACTTCGTATCTGCCCAGTGTTCAGCACAGTAATGGGTACAGAGCAGGTGCACTAAGGAGGGGCTAAGCGACAACCTGGAATTCACAGGAAGGACCACAGACTAGGGAGGCCTCATGAATTCTGCCTTTGACAGATGTCTCCAAGAACAGAAGGGCTCTTGGGGAGTGGGAGAAGAGAAGGGGTGGAGCAGATGTGCTCCCTGGGGGAACTGGGGCTTTGGGGGAGCAGAAATGGACCAGGAGTGACAGTTCCAAGACCACAATATTAGGTTTACTGTATAGAGTAACTTTCCAGCAATCTGAACTAAGAGAGGCAGATAGGTATCCCGTTCAAGAGGGATAGAGCCCAGGTGGGACAGTCCCCCATCAGGAAGGCTAGGGAGGAATCAGTACACTGGGTAGCTGTGGCATTGTGAACCCAGGTGAGACGTACCCAACATCAAACCTGGGATTTGGCTTCCCTCACCCAGGCAGGTTTCATCATTTCACCAAGCCTGTTTTCTCAATGTAAGACAGAGATAATAAGAGTGGTTACCTCAAAGGGTTGTGGCAAGAAGAAAGGGAGACAATGTATGAAGACTGTATGCATCAAGCCAGGTACATATGAATCATGCTTGTAAGGGTTCATTATGATTACTAATGTTGCTGCGGTTGTCAGTGATGAAAGGAAATCAACCAGACCAGGGCCTAGACTAGATATTCTAGGTGGGAGGCTGAAAGTTGAGCTCAGATGGCCACTCTGACTGTCTGCCCAGGTAGGAAGTCTTCCCCCCTTTGCTTCCCTCTTACCTGCAGAAACCATTCAGTGTTAAACCTGGATTTGGTTCTGGGCCAGCCCCCCATGAACCTTCCCCACAGGAATCCACCCCGAATAGGCTCTAGGAGACCCTGGGGTGATTCCTGCCTCCATCATTGGGGTTGAGGATCCAAGAAAACGTTGATCAAAAGTCATGGAAATGGATGTTTTGAGTTTTGAAATGCCCCAAATATCTCTCTGCTTCTGCATTAAACTAACAATCATGTATAATTAACCTAACTCAAAGTGGAAGAGTTTAAAGTTTTATGTATTTCTGCTTTTAAACATCAAGGTCTTATAGTCTGCTGCTCACTTGAGATATTTGCTGTATCTCCTAACTGGCCACCTCTTTCCAATCTCTCCCTTTCCATTCTAATGTGAGCTCACTGCTGGCTTTAATAATTTCCCCAAATTGCAACACATCATAATCTCTTCCTGCTCACAACTCATCCACTGCTCCCCAGGGCCCAGGACACCAGTTTTCCTTTGTGACACAGATGATGAAAGATCCTCACGTGTTCCATGCACTCCCTGTGGCTTATCCCCAATGTCTCCGTAACACCATCCCTTTGCAGGATGGGCAGGCAAGGAGCGAGAGTGAAAGTGTCAGAGAGATAACTTGGATAACTTTCTAATTTATTAAGAAAAGCAGTTATTTCTAAACCTGAGTTTTAGGCATTTGCTTTCTTTTTTCAAAAAGTTGACTGCTTCTTATGTGCTGAGTGCTTTTACTATATGAATCCAATGATCCCTCATTGTAGATAGGAGACTGTTATCTCCATTTTAGTTGAAGAGACAAACTCAGGGGGTTAAACGAAAGGAGTAGAGCCAGGATTCAAACCCTAGGCAATTTGATACCACGGCCAGAGACCTCAGTTCTCGTACTCTCCTGTCTCTATTATTAGTTACAGATTGCAAGCCACACAACCTCTAAAGACAGGGACACACCCAGTTAGCGACTGGGAGAATATGGCCCTACTCTTTGGAAGGACATGGAGGCCCCTTTTCACCTCCACCTGCTCTTCTGGGCTCTTGGCATGCTGCCCCGCTTTGCTTTCTGAGTATGCTTCTGGGCTCTTCTTTCTATGATTTTCTCCATCTGGAATGCCATCTCTGCAGTACTCCTGGCTAGGAAGTGTCCCTTGAAACTTCTGGTCCTTTATATATTCTCTCTGATGGACACTGACTAGATATGACCTCATGTTCCAGGCATCGGTGACCAAGTTTCACTTTCTCTGCCACACTGGGAGAGAAACCTGGGCTTCCTCTCTGGAACCTCTGAGAGCTGCACCTGGTTGCTGGCTGGAAGTGAGGAAAAGCCATCAGGCTCTCTGGCTTCCTGGCACACTTCCAGCTTCCAGGAGATCAGTTTTCTTTTTGGGCCAAGTGGAGCTAAAAAAATCCCCCTTGGTTTTGCATCAGCAGGATCTGCTTTCAGCAAACCCTCCAACAAGAATGGGCAGGAAGAGTAAATATTTATTCTACAAATGAATAAATCTGGTTCCATCTTCAAAAGAAAGTCTTAGTATAAATTATCATAATTTCTCCATTCTAAGATACCACTGATTTGAAGATATGTTCATATTGAACAACAGCTTTTTGAAAAAAAAAGGGAACAAAACAAATACATGAAGATGTCAATTGTAAGGTATATTCTGAGTTTTTAAAAAAATATATCTTTGTATCAATGCAATAAACATATATATGGTTTAATTTAATTTTTATTTTCTTCTTTTGGCTTTGGTGCTGTCAGAAAAAAAAAAAATTCTCTAAAACTTTGACTAGGCCACGGTGAAACGTGGGTAGATATCAACAATGTGTCCCGGCCAAGTCCCACCCCTGAACCAGGTGGGCTCCAGGTCAGCAAGGACACTCCCTGGTCACCGTGCACTAATGGCAGCCCTAAGGCCCTGCAAAGCCAATGGACAGGCTTTCTTCCCAGCAGAAATATGTCTCTGTTCTGCTGATACCTGGTAACCACATTAGTGACATGTGGAAAGCCAAATGGGAACCCGTCAGGTGACTGTAGGCAAGCCACTACTCCTTGTACCTGTTTCCCCAGTTGGAGAATGAATGAGATAGGATTAGATAAGTGGTTTCCTAATGCTCTTCTGCTGAAGCCTATGGGATCTGCATAGCTTCCTTAGGTACTGCCCCGGGAGTAAGAGGGATGGAATGGGCTTCTCATTCCCACTTCACCCATAGCAGCTCTGTTGCTTAAGATTTTGTTTGCAAAATGTTTCTGAGGCCAAAAGTAGTTTGAAAAACACTGGTAAATGGCATTCCGGGGTCCTCCCAACATTGCTCTTGAATATACACTCTCGTATGGTTTAAGGACAGTGCTTCATTCCTTGGTTTGGACACACCCTCAGAATCCTTCTCACCACAATGCTCCAGGGAGACACTCCCAATCTCTCTACAGCCTAATCCAGGTGTTGGCCAACTTCTTCTGTAAGGGACAAGATACTACATATTTTAGGCTCTTTTGGCCTCTGTTTCAACTACCTAGCTCTGTCCTTATAGTGAGAAAGTAGCCATAGACAATATATAATGAACAGGTGTGGCTGTGTTCCAAGAAAATTTTCTTTACAAAGACAGGTGGCAGGCCAGATTTTGCCCTTGGGATGAGGTCTGCTGGTCCCTGCACTATAATACTTCAACCTTAATGGTGAAGGAACTGAAGCCCAAGGGGGAATTAAAGGAACTGGGTTAGGATCCTTATCTCCCGGCACTGAATTGCTTCCACCACACTATGCTACTCACTTAGCTGTGACTCTTGCCCTAAGTTGAACTGCAGGCATCTGGTGACTACATAGTTGAGGGAATGGCGCCTGGAAAAGGCACGTGTTCCATTTCTCTCTCTCAGGAGATCAGTTTTCCTCTAGGTTCTTAGAAGGCTATAAAAAGCCCCCAAGTTTGCCTCCTGTGAGGAGTGCTGTTGGTCAGTTCCCTAGAACTGGTATGACTGCAATGTGGTGCCACATTCTGCCTCCGCCACAGCCTGACAGCTGTGCCAGGGAGAAGAATCACGCCAGACCAGCTCTGCACCTCCACTCCCTACTTGGGGCAAGGCTGGGATTCCCCAAATGGAATTTAGATGGAGGATAGACCCCGGCTGGGCCCTCCTGGGTCAGCTTCTTTGTTGATTCCAGGAGAATGAGAGCTTCATGAATGCTGAATACCAGAACTCCAAGGGCCACAGTGGGAAGAATGTGAAGGGTAAGAAATAAAACCTCATGCAGGCTGCCTGGCTATACCGCTTCATCGATAAAGGATGTTCCCTGGAATTATTCAGACCCGCTTTTCCTCTTCGTCTTCTTGGCACCCTCCTTGTCCCCACTTAGAAATCTTTACCTAGTTAGCCCATCTTACCTAGCAAGTCCCTCGTATAGCTAACTTGGGTATAACCCTCCAACATTCATGGAGAAGCAGCGGAGAGCAATGGTAAAGAACTCAGGTATGGAGGTGAGTTGGGTTGCACAAATAAATAGACCTTTCAAAGCTTCGGTTTCTTCATGTATAAAATGGGAATATGACAGCATCTATTGAGTCATAGTGGGCTTTCAGCAATAACTACACTTGACTATAACTATTAAGCATTTGCTGTGTGTTAGACACTGGGAATATGACAGAGAAGATAGTCCTAGTCCTCAGGACTCATACACACATAAAACAGATAGTTCAACAAGTGTGGTGAAAACTTCTAAAAGTCCAGTCTGAGGTGGGTGGTGGTAACCCAAAGTCAGGGGAGATCTAGAGATGGATGTGGCAGGGAGATGACACTAAGTTGCATCTTTCAGGAAGGGGGAAGAGCAGAGCCATCTGTTTGAACCTTAGTTATTGCATCTGTCCAATGGGGAGAATGTCTCTGCTGTCTACTTCACAGGGCCATCACTAGGGTCAAGAGATGCCGCAGAAGAGAAACTCAGGACTGGAAGGGTCTCCAGAAAAATGGACTTTAGTGGGTCAATTCTCTGTCTGATGAGTCCCCCATTACACAGGTTCTTTCTTGCCCATAGCAACCCCGCCCCCCACCACACTGTGAACAGCTGCTAAGTGACAGCATGTATGATCACATGGGCAGGGGTTGCCCAGCCTCTGCACAAAGCACTCTGTGTATGATGTGCAATGTCCCTGAAGCTAAGCTGAAATGAAGATAACTGTTGAATGTCAAAGTGCTTCTAAAAGTTAAAAACTTTATAAAAATGTATTTTCTTATAACATGGAAGTGAGCGGCTGAGCCAGGGCTTGGATGTGGGTGTTCTGCTTCCACGTCCAGAACCATTTCCATTCTGGCACTCTGTGCTGGGATATTTATTGTAGGCTGGAGTTCATATCACCTGGGAGTCCATGGTGGAGGGCAGGGGAGGGGAGGGGAAGGAGAAGCCAAGATAAACACAATGCATCTCTGAAGGTCCATTTTGTAAAAAGATACTTTGAGAGGGTGACAGAAGGGGTCAGATATATTACGGATGCTAATAAAAAATTTGCATGGCTTTTTAAAGATAAAATGAGACATTTCATGCTTTCAGAGGTTGCTTTGGGTAACAGACCCAGACCCTAGGGTCCCATTCATTTGAAAAGTGTGAAAGACAGAACTAGAAGCAGGTGTTTGGGCAAGGTCAAGGGTCAAGATAAAAGCAGTGCCTGAAAACAGTAATTATCACCCTTGTGTGAACATCAGAATCACCTGGGGGATTTGCAAAAAAAGAAAAAAAAAAAGCAGATTCCTAAACCTCTGACCCACTGATCAAATCTTTGTGGGTGTATTTTCAGTAGGCTCCACGGGGGTGATTCTGAGCCCAGCTGGTTTTGAGAACCACTGCTTTAGATAAATAGGGAGTGGTCCTTAAGGCAGGCTGGAGAAGGCAAGAGCAGAAACAGGAAGCTCCTATCCGAGGCAACAGGATACAGAAGCCATCCAAGATATATTTCCCAATAACAGTCAACAGGATTTGGGATTTGACTGTATAAAGGACGAAGGCAAAGGAAATGATGGATAATGATGAAGTCTACATTTCTGTCCCTAAAGTGAGAATCACTGACGTGGAGAATCCTGGAGTTGAAAGTGGCCATATCCAATTTCTACTCCGTGAATTTTGTACTCTCACTTTCACTTATTCATCATCTCAACAGACATTTACTGAGCACCTACTATGCATCAAGCAATACACTAGGTCCTGGGGAAAGGGCAGAGAACAAGGAGAGAAGAGCCCTGCCCCAACAGAGCTCATATGAACAGCTAATTCAAGCCCACAGTGAACTGTGATTGTGAAAATGTCAATTCATGAGAAGTGCAGGGTGCTCTGAACATCTAAAACAGGTATGTACCTTGGGAGATTAGGAAACATTGCCCTGAGGAAGTCATCTTTGAGCAGTGAGCTAAGGAAGAGCAAGGGTGAACCAGGTGAAGGCACAAAATATTCAAAGCTGCAAGGAGTAGGGCCAGTGTGAGGAGAGCCCAGGGCAAGAGGTGGGGGGGGGGGGGGGCAAGGGGGGCGGGGAAAGGGGGGGGGGGGGGGGGGTCCAAAGCGAGCTGGCAAAGTGGGCGGAGAGTAGACAGGGCAGGCCTGAGGCACCACAAGGACAGTAGCTGATGTTTTACAAATAGTGAGAAACCACTGAAGGGTTTAAGCATGATCAGACCAATAGCTGTAAATAACTGTCCTTAATTGCATCAGGCGGTCTCCCCAAATTCCATCCTTAAGCATAGATAATTCATAAGTCCTATTAAAAGCTATAATAGGCCGGGCGCGGTGGCTCACACCTGTAATCCCAGCACTTTGGGAGGCCGAGGCGGGCGGATCATGAGGTCAGAAGATCAAGACCATCCTGGCTAACACGGCGAAACCCCGTCTCTACTAAAAATGCAAAAAATTAGCCGGGCATGGCGGTGGGCGCCTGTAGTCCCAGCTACTTGGGAGGCTGAGGCAGGAGAATGGCGGGAACCCGGGAGGTGGAGCTTGCAGTGAGCCGAGATCGCGCCACTGCACTCCAGACTGGGCGACTGAGCAAGACTCTGTCTCCAAAAAAAAAAAAAAAGCTATAATATACTGTACATTTAAATAAAAAAAGAATGCTTTAGGTTGAAATATACACTTCTAGAAGTCCTATTCTCTGCAGTGCGCAAAAGGGTCAAGCTGTGAAGGCTTCTTGAATTTTACGTGAGGGTAGTCCTTAAGCTACATATTAAGCCATTCTGTGGCTTCCCTGATCAGTGGCCACTCAAACTTTGATTCATTATGTCCCTAAGCAACTTGTATTCTACCATTAAACAGTTCTTTTCATTCGTATGCTTCTTTTAGATTGAGTTCAAACTGGCCTCTGTTTAATCTCCTTCTGGAGAAACTTTCTATTACCTCTTCTACAGGACAATGAATTTGAGAACTGATTCCATGTCCCCCCTTCAACTTTAGTCTTGTTCATAAACACCCCCATTTCCTTCAATAACTTCTTATGTGGTTGAGTTGTTAGCATAAAAAGAGAAACAGGAAGGGTCATCTGATTTGGTGGTGAATAAGATGAGTTCAAAACTGGGTCACCCAAAGGCGGAGTTGACCTTGGATTGGAAATATACTATAGGCAGCAGTTCATGAGGGACTGGAGGCCAAATTGTGGCTGGTGATGGACATCTGAGAGTTACTCACATAAAAGGGTTTGGTTCTTCACAGGAGTGAGTATAGCGAGAGGGCTGTATGAGGTGGTCAGGAGATCAGGGGAGAGAGGGGCAAGAGCCATTAAAGAAGAGAGAGCAAGAAGATAAGAGACAGAGCAACAGGGAAGATAAAGCAAGTGGGAGAAGATGGGAAATAACAATTAATGAGCACGTACTATGGGCCAGACACTGGGAGCTGGGCAAATATGACTGCATTTCAGTCTCCCAACTATGGATTTCATTCTTCTCGCTTTACAGACTGAGGAAACAACTTGGTTGGGTAACTTGTCTTAGGGTGGGAGAGACCCAGAGGCTATCAGCACCTATAACAGTGGGATGGGGCAGGAAGAAGGCAGAAAAGGCTTCCTGGAGGGATGAGGCAGTGGTCATTTAACCTAGACTTATTCCCAAATCCGTGATTTTCCCATCTGCAAATTGGGAGAATACATCAGAAAGGAGGAGAGGCTCAACAGAGCTAGAGGCCAGGAGATGGGATTCCATGGAGGTGCAAGGCTAGACTGGTCCAATGGAAGTGGAAGCCATTTGTGATACTTCAGAGAGGGCTCTCAGTGGAGTGTGTGATTGGAAATGAGACTGCAGGAGGTGAAAGGAGTGTGCGGGAGGAGTTGCCGACCATTTGTTTGAGAAGTCTGGCCAGGAAAGGAAGGAGGAAAATGCTGGGGTTTGGTGGGGGGTGTTGCACACAGATGGGTTCACTTTTTTGTTTGGTTCTGAGGTTTTCTTGAAGATTAAGAAGGGTATGAGAAGGTGACGGTATCTAAAACCAGGATTGTTTTTCTGGACCAAAGAAGAGAATGGAGTAACGATATGTTCTTGGCAGAGGGTGGGAGGGAGGAACTTACTTGGCAGGATGCTCACTCATGTGAAAATGGGAGTTTGAAACTGATATTTGAGGGAGAGGCTGGCAAAACTTTGACAAAAGTGGAGAAGTCAAACAGCTTCTGCAGGAGACAAAGAAATGGAAGCAGTGCCCAGTGACCACGAGAAGCCTCCACAGGGAACAGAGTTAAGTCATATGGCCCCGTATGACTACTTACACCCATTGCAGGGTGTGGTTAAATTCTGAGTGCTAGACTACATGTATGACTTTTCCCATGACGTTCCAAATGAAGACACTGAAGGGTCAGAGAAAGTGACTTGCCCAAGGTCATACAAAAAGTTGCAGTTAAAACTCAAACCCAAGTTTGTCCATTCTCTGAACCACTCAGTTCCACTGAGTCCCAACACTGACAAAGATGACCTCATGAAATATGTTTGGATCAAAAAGATGATTCGAATATGGATAAGGGTTCCTTTCAAAAGACCATTACCATAGAAGGAGTAGGAAATGAACTTGGATGTCAGGGAAGAGGTATGTCTGCATGGAAATTCACAGCCTTGGGGACAGAAGTTGGGTCTCGAGTCACTGCAGGGGGAGCTCATCATACCAGTTAGCTACAGGCTGCTTGGTCACTGTAGGGAAGACATGGCCTTCCTAATTGGGATCTCAAAAGCTGGTTCAATGGAGGCAAGACACAGACAGAATGGATTCTTAGATCACCTGTTGAGCAATGAAAATGTCATTCCATGAAAAGAAGAACATCAGATCGTTTCTTGAGTTGCCCAGTAAACAACATGATCTCCCCAAGAACACAGCATGCAGCAAAAGAAACTCCTGTCTTGGTCCAATGGAAGTGGAAGCCATTTGTGATCCTTCAGAGAGGGGTCTCAATGGAGGGTGTGGTTGGAAAGGAGGCTGCAGGAGGTGAAAGGAGTGTGCGGGAGGAGTTGCTGACCATTTATTTGAGAAGTCTGGCCAGGAAAAGAAGGAGTAGTTGAACTGTAGTAGTTGAAAAAGAACCAGTTGTGAAGGGGAAAGGAAAGGAACCTTGGGGGAAATCAATCACTCCACATGAACCTGGGTGATCAGACATAATGCTGGACATTAAGAAGGCAAATTTTAAAAAATCAGAAAAAATTCAGACCATAGCCTTAAAGAGATGATGGTTCAAGAAGAATGAACAGTTCGCAAAAGCGAAACTGTGATGATATAGCCACAGTCAGTAGGCTTGAATAGAGAGAATATATAACAGAAAATGAACATTTCGGTCTCTCAGAAATGTCGTTTGGACAGTGGTCCAGTTATTGAAGGTCATAAGTGGATTTCCAAGAGACAAGTACCATAAGGGATCACCGTGATGCAAACAAGATTATAACCTGTTCCCTGTCTTTGAGTTGTACACAAAGCTGTCTAACTCAGTACTTAAAACAGAGCAGGGACTCAAAAAGCAACAAGAGAGTTGCAGTAGCTTATGGAAGAAGAAAGTGAAGTTCTATAAAGCAGTCTTATTAATGATGAGTGTGGTAAAAAAAAAAAATGTAATTATTACAATAGCCAGGATTTATTGAGTGGATCCCCTATGCTAGGTATTATTTGTAGGTTATTTATAACAAATCCAAGAAATAGGTGTTATTGGTATCCATAATTTATCCTCATCTGCGGGTGGCACTATTTGCTTTACGTGTATGATGTGGGAGATGATAGGGACAGAGAGTTAATTAACTTGTCCTGTAGAAGGTGGTGTCCATAGACATTGGCTTTGCCTGGTGGTTGATTCTCTTTGTATAGTATTTGTGAATCAGGAAACCCTCTGGAAGGACTGCCATTATTATTTAAGTGGTTTCTATATCTGTTACTGTGTTATATGAATCCTTTTCTCCCCCCATGGGAAGACACATATCCTGTTAGAAGAGAAATTCTACCTTCCAAGTTTGTTTCCACTCTCAAGTCACTTGACTTTGATGCTGAGCTTTTTATGCCCAGTATATTAGCAGCAATTGCTATGAAATATCTGAATAGTGCAGCTTAAGTGCCATGGAGCTATCTGGGGCCTGAAGCAGGAAGATTTGGCATCTAGGTTCTAGACTTTGATATGGAGACAGCTGGGTTTGAACCCCAGCTCTGTGTCTCACATGGGGAATGAATGATTGAGCAAATTAATGTCAGTGACCTAAGCTTGTTGTTATGGACTGAATTGTGTCCCTCCCAAATGCATATGTTGAAGCCCTAACCCCAAGTGTGACTGTATTTGGAGACAGGGTCTTTATGGAGTTAATTAAGGTTAAACGAGGTTGTAAGGGTGGAGCTCTAATCCAATAGGACTGGTGTCCTTATAATAATAAGAAGAGACACAAGAGCTCTTTCTCTGGATGCACAGAGAAGCCATGAAAGGACAAGGCAAAAAGTGTCCCTACAAGCCAGGAAGAGAGGTCCCACCTGACACTAACCCTGACTGCACCTTGATCTTAGATTTCCACCATCCAGAACTGTGAGAAAATTAATTTCTGTTGTTGCAGCCACCCAGTCTGTGTATTCTGTTATTGCAGCCCTCGCTGGCTAATACCCTAGTCGAGCCTGCTTTCCTCTGAGGTACGATTCATGATAGTCCCAGCTCATAGGCCCCATCCTATGGGTTGTTCTGAGAGGAGCCACATAAGAAGCTGAGGACAGTGCCTGGCACATGTCAAGAGTTTGATGATTTCAGTTATTATCATGAATAGTGATGTGTGGTTTCCTCCCCAGTCAGCTGGGCATGACAGTCCCAGTCAGCTGGGCATGACACATGGTAGGCAGGGGGCTGAAATGAGACCTGTGCTTCTTAAGCCTTCCCTGATGACAGAAGAGAGTGCACACCTGCCTGGGAACAGGGGTACAAGAAAGGTCTGCTAGAATACTTTTTTTTTTTTTTTTTTTTGAGAGGGAATCTCTCTCTGTCGCTCAGGCTGGAGTACAATGGCTCGATCTCGGCTCACTGCAACCTCCACCTCCCAGGTTCAAGCGATTCTCCTGTCTCAGCCTTCCGAGTAGCTGGGATTACAGGCACCCGCCACCATGCCCGGCTAATTTTTGTATTTTTAGTAGACGTTGGGTTTCACCATGTTGGGCAGGCTGGTTTCGAACTCCTGACCTCAAGTGATCCGCCCACCTTGGCCTCCCAAAGTGTTGGGATTACAGGCCTGAGCCACCGCGCCCAGCCTGGAATACTTGTTGAAGTCTCACGTTTTATCTTAAAAATGCATGCAGATTTTGCATTCTGATTCATAACACAGTTGTGTTTGCAATTATTTATCAGAGTAGAGAACTGAGGATCCAGTCAGTTAAACTGATCTTGAGTGCCCAGCCACAAGACCACTTTACTTGAGATGGCCTTTGTAGGTCACCAAGAACTGATTGAGTATACTTACTACTGTTCTCCAATTGATTACTTGTACAGCAGTGTTGATTTTTAAAAAGAGAATACTACTAATTATTGCTGTACAAGTAATCAGTTTGAGTGCACTATAAAGTGTGTTGTAGTTTACTAATTAAACCACTGCTGGAGCTCCTCAGTGCGCGGTGTCAGCAGATTGATCATAATAGATCCGCTCCTTGCCTTCCTGAAGCTTACTTCCAGGTAGGGAGGCCGACACTAACTATGACGATAACTACGTCTATAAAGTTGTGACAAGAGGTGTGAAGGAAGATAGTAGGTTAGAAAAGCCTGTGGGAAGAGAGCTAGTCAGAGCCCTCCTAGGCTCTCAGCACCAAGGGATTCCCGGGAAGTCTGACTTCCTAGGAAGAGTGCTCTGGAGGCAGCCTTCTGACGTGGAGGTGTTGGTTACCAAGCATTTAAAGTGAAGTGAACTATTGTCACTATGTCTTAGGATGACACAGTGCACTTTCCACAAGCCTGGGTAGGCCTAGCTATGGATTTCTGTACTGGAGATCAGACAGGGTGGTATTTAAAAACTGGTGGGGAGGGGAGTGGTGGAGAGGTGGGGGAGGTGGGGGGCAGGTAGGAGTGTGAAGGGGAGGAGGGATGGTGGTATTTGCTTTAGACCTGTGATGTGGGAGGTGGGAACAGCAGGACTGAGGGGTGTGAGAGGTGCCTCTTCTCTCTGTTTTTCCTCCCTGATGTACACTCTGCACACTTGCCTGGAAATCAGTTAACAGGTGAGAACTGCTTTACAAATCTAGGCCTCAGTTGCTGAAGAACCAAATACAGAAGACCCCTCTCTTTCCTGCTTGCCCTTCCCAGTCCCTGAAGGAGAAGGTTAATGCAGTATTTTGTGTTGGGGAGGGGCAGGTGAAGTTGAACTGGAAGCCAGGAGTCCCCTCTGGCCCTCTGAGCTCGCCAAGCCTGACTTTCCGTGTAACAGTAAGGAAGGTTACCCCACACTTGCTCCCGGCTCATCCCTGCCCCAGTGCCTCCTAATTGCTCCCATGCCCCTGTTCTTTCCTTTTTTTTCTCCCTTGGGGGGCTCAGCACAGCAAACAGGCAGATGGGGGAGAGGTGTGGGATTATCGTGGGGAGGGGAAGGAATTTTCCATTATTAATAATAACAACAACGCTTCGCCTGTTGGCACAGCACTCACTAGTTTATCTACTGCCTTCATACCTGTGATCTCTTTGGATTCCAGAGGTGCAGACTGAAACCCTGGGGTTCTGATTCCCAGTCTTTGACACTGTTCACGTGTCCGCAGGACACTTCTTTACAGACACACACATGCCAATTTGGCCATTGCCAAAGGCCATGTCTAGACCTTTACTTAAAATGTGCGCTGCCGGCCGCAGTGGCTCACGCCCGTAATCCCTGCACTCTGAGAGGCCGAGGCCGGCTGATCACTTGAGGTCAGGAGTTCGAGACCAGGCTGGCCAACATGGTGAAACTCGGTCTCTACTGAAAATACAAAGATTGGCAGGGTGTGGTGGCACATGCCTGTAATCCCAGCTACTCGGGAGGCTGAGGTAGGAGAATTGCTCGAACCCGGGAGGCGGAGGTTGCAGTAAGCCGAGATCGCGCCACTTCACTCCAGCCTGGGCAACAAGAGCGAAACTCAGTCTCAAACAACACAAAACAAAAAGAAAAAGATGTGCGCTAGCCCCCTACGAATGCTGCCCTCTTGGCTCACGTCAATCTCAATTCCAGTAAATCCCCTCCATTTCTGTGAAACGTCTACCAAATACACTGGAAAACAGTCAGCAAGGTGGAGACCATCTAGTCCAACTTTGTCGCTGGTCCAGAGAGGTGGGCCTGGGCGGAGGACACAGCTGGTCCGGGATAGAACCACCCCCGCCTCCTCCCTCCCTCGCGCACACATGCACAGGCGCGCCTGCTCCCGGCGCTCCTCCTTCTCCCAATGCCCTCGGCAGCTGCAAACTTCGGTCCCCTGTGGCTTCTCCCCAGGGACTGCCCACGGCGGGTGTTTCCAGAGTTGAACCTGGAAACCTTGTTTTCCCCTTTAGAGTGGAATGGGGTCGGAGGAGCTCGCTGTCCTCCGGAATCTAGAGGGGGATCTTTTATGAAGTTACAAATCCTTAGCCTATGAAAACTGATTTCACACGCGAGAGGCGAGTTGGCCCCAGGACACAGGCATTAACACGCACCGCGTTGTCCCGGCAGCAGGAGGCACCTGTGCACCAGCGCCGCGTCTCCCAGTTCCCTCAGAGCGTTCCTCAGCCCCCGCCCCACCGCCCGCCTCTCTCCCTCCTCCTCTCCGGCTTCAGATCGCCGGGTCTCCCTTTCTCGCCCGGCGCAGCAACAAGTGCGGGCGTCGCGGCCCCTCTTACCCCGGCCTCTGTCCATGGCGCCGGCCTGGTCCCCGGGGAGCGGGCCGCAGGGCGCGGGGGCTCCGGAGCGGTAGGTGGCGGCGGGCGCGCTGAGCTCTCAGGCCCGCCCAGCGGCCAGCGCTCTCCGCGGTCCCCTCCCCCAGACAGGATGCTCGCCGGCCGCCCCCGCCCCGCCCGCGCCCGCCCCTCAGCGCCGCTCCCGGAATAGACCCGAGCACGCCTCGCCCCCTGGGCCGCCGGCCGTTGTCCCGTGGTGCCGCACACGCCCGCGCCGCGCCCTGCCGCCAGCTCGCCCTCCGCGGCGCTCCCGCTTGGGCTTGGAGGACCTGCTTCCCAGTCCGCACGCGTTCGTTCCAGCGCCCGCGCGGCCCGCCCCAGCCCGAACCCAGGCGGTGTGCGGCTTTGCTTGCACTCCGCTAGCGATGGGGTCTTACCACCGCATCCCTCAGCCCGCTCCATTCCTGAATGCGGAGACCGTTGGAGTCCTTTTTTATCCTATGGAATCAAAACCCCCTTCCCTGCAGCCGCCACTCATTTCCAGGCTTTGGGCTTGTCTTCTCCATTCGCCGCGGGTCTTTCTGGAGCACCTTCTAAGCCAGACAGTGGGCCCGCGGCGATGCGGGTGCAATGTCAGTGGTGTTGCGAAAGAGGAGTTAAATAGTAACAAAGATCTTCAGAAAGAAAAGCATCTAGGAAGGGGAGAAAGAGAGGCTTGCTGAAAGGCGGGCAAGGGCTTGGGACACTTTCAACTTTTGAGATTCCTTGTGTACTAAAACGTGAAAACATACGAGGATCTGGGAGAATTCAGAAAAAGAATAGAAAAATGAATAACACGTGAAAACATGCAAAACAGTGATAAAATGTGGAAATGAATACTTTTAGCATACAAAATACAGTGCAATGTAAGTGTACTTTTCGCAAGATTATAGAAAATATTGCTATGACCAGTGTGGAACAGTAATGGGATCTAAGTTTAAAGCTGTATGAAGAATGTCAACTTCTTCACCTTATTAGTATATCTTGTGAAAATAGGTCTCATTCATTTATAGACAATATCAAATGTCTGACTTTAAGACCCTTCATAAAGTCCAGGACCAATTGTTATCCTAGACACCGCTCCTCCCACCACGGGCCAGGCCATGATTTTCAGCTTTGAGCTGGCCACCGTTCCCTACTTAGAACATTCTGGAACGGGGAATACCCACCACAAAGGTATGGAGTCAAAAAAAGGCCTGGGAAAGACCAGCCTGTATTTTCCTGGACTGGGAATATTTTCTTTCTTTTCTTTTCTTCTTCTTTTTTTTTTTTTCTTGAAAAGTCTTGCTTTGTTGCCGAGGCTGGAGTGCAGTGGCGCGATCTCGGCTCACTGCAATCTCCACCTCCCAGGTTTAAGCAATTCTCCTGCCTCAGCCTCCTGAGAAGCTGGGATTACAGGCACCCACCACCATGCCCTGCAAATTTTTGTATTTTTAGTAGAGACGGGGTTTCACCTTGTTGGCCAGGCTGGTTTCGAACTTCTGACCTCAGGTGATCTACCTGCCTCGGCCTCCCAAAGTGCTGGGTTTACAGGCACGAGCCACCGCGCCTGGCCGGGAATATTTTCTCTATTGCTTTTATGGGCAAATTAAAATCAACATTGTCTTCAAATATTGCATCAATAATTTATTTAGTGTGTATGTGTATGAGCACTCAGACCAAACGTGATGTCGTGAACAATGTATGAAAACTTGTGCATGGCTCTTGTTCTGTTAGTTTGATGCAAAAGTAATAGTGGTTTTTGCCATTGAAAGTAATGGCAAAAAACGCTATTACTTTTGCACCAATCTAAATACTACATTGTATAATAACTTTTCATCAGTGAGGTTTTCTTGCTCATCTGTGCTATGGGAAGCCTCATACTGTAAGACCTCACAGGACTGTTGGTAGGGCAAATGAAATGATACAAACCCACTTTACAAACCACAAACAGCTATAAAATATGAGCCATTATTATTTTCTGAGTTCCTCTTTGTTGCTGTCCCCTTTTCCAATTTGAAAAGGTCAGTTTAAATTCTAAAGCAGCCAACCAACAATTTACCAGTGGATTAAGTTTTAAAAGTTTATTGTTTGAACTCTGAAACACTTGGAAACAAGGCCGTAAATTGTATTTGAGTTCTCAGGCTAGCTCACTAATTCTTCTAGAAACATAAAATTTCATTTGAAATAATTTAGAGAAACAGTATGAAATGTTACTATTGCAAAAACAGATGGAGGCTTTTATAGAGATTTTTATTTTTATAATGTTTATAAAAATATTTAAGATAGAGATGAGCACAATGTTGCCCAAGCTGGTCTCGAACTTCTGAGATCAAGCACTCCTCCTGCCTCGGCTTCCTAAAGTGCTAGGATTACAGGCATGAGTCACCACGCCCGCCCTGTAGAGACTTTTAGAGAACTTTCAGAAACTTTCAAGGACTTCGGAGGTATATTCAGAGAATTGGAACAAAAAAGTAAAAAAGGCTAAGGAAAATGTATAAGTGTCCATGGAATAATTTATGGAGTGGAATTAACTGAGCTGTGGTCTGGGAAGGATATAGAAATGGGAGAACACAGTCTGTGCACAGTTCTGAGAATCAACAAAAAAAATGTTGCTGGGAAGGTATAGGTGTTCTGGTTTAAATAATTACCCATAATATCCACTAGATGGCAATGTTGACTAAGTTGTCTACAGCTTGGTTGCTGTCAGAGTAACTGAGATGGATGAGAAAGTTATTTGTGGGTTTGGACAAGGAATAACTTTTTTTTTTTTTTTTTTTCTGTAAGTTTCCTTTAGTGAGTTCTTTATTCCTTATAAAAACTAACAATCCACACTGTCCATAAATTCACTTAGGCAATATTGATTGCACTCTGTGCAAGTTTCTGTTGAGAGAAGAAATGCTAAGTAGGAATGATTCCCACTCTTAGGGAATATACAATCTAGTAGAGGAGATAGATATGTATAAAACAATATAATAAAAATTACTGTATGAAAAGTACCAGAGGAGAAATAAAGTGGTCTTGGAGTCCATCAGGCAAAGCAAGACTTTTTTACTAATCATAGAGGCTGTAATGGATGACAGACATTTGAAAGGGGGGCAACTGAGAATGTGTAATGAGGAGATAACGTTATGGGCAAAGAGCAGTGCGAGCAAAGACATTGAGCTACAAGGTAGCAGGACATGTCTGTGAAGCAGTTCAGGTTGGCTGGATCGTGGGTTATTGGGGGGCAAGCATCAGGGCAAGGATGAGAATGGAGGTTGTTGGTACCTGCTTTTCCCTTCCCCTTTCCATTTCATTTTGAGTGCAACTCTCTGGCAAGGATTTTAAGAATCTGGCTCATATCTTCCCTTTCACTACCTACTTGGCTCACTTCCAAGTTTTCCAGGTTTGCCTGGTTCTTGTCTAAATAATTCTATGTGGGGAGCTCCAACTCTGTAAGAAGATATCAAATTTGGCCCTAGTGAACAATACCAGGAAGAAAGCTTTCAACTCCCTCCTGCTCCCGGTCTTGTGAAAACAAATGATACTCCCTAGTCTCATTCTTAGCTTATCAGTTGGAACTGGGAAACCCTGGGAAAGAAAAATTTGGAGGCTCAGGACTATTTGTTCCAGGGAGAGAAATACACTCTAGCCTCCTAACCTGTCACCTTACCTCTAGGGACTGCTACCACCATGGCCAACAGAGTGACCATTCCATGATCCCAATCAGACCATGCAACTTCCCCTTTAAAAATATGTGATGGCAAAAAAAAAAAAAAAAAAAAAAAAAAAAAAAATGTGATGGCTCCCCTTGGCCCTCAGTGGAGAGTCCAGATTTCTTATTACGGTGTTTGGGGTGCCTTCTTCACTGAGCCTGCAGTGATCTCAGGAGACTTCAGGAAGAGTAAGAAAAACAACAGATGGGTGCTCAGATCTGGGTTCCTGAGTCAACTTCATTGCTGTGTGAATCTCACTTCTTCCGTTGGGTCAATAGTATGTAATTTCTTGTGTGCTTCTTTTCCTACACTTCCCTGTCCCCTGCCAGACTGCAAATGCTTTGAGAGTGGGGGCTGGGTCTTACTCATTGCTAGATCCTTAGAACCTAGCACAGCGCCCAACGTCTAGTAAATGGTAATAAGTATTTGTTATTATGAGTCAGTGAAAACATACTCAAGGGTGTGTGAGGCCTGCCAGTATTGGCTTCTATTAATGCATGTGTCCTGGCGGTCCCATTTGTCTTCTGGGATTGTCGTATTTGCTTATTTATTTGCAGCGGGAAATGAACTCGTGACCAGGCATTCTGGAGACATGCTGCTGTGCTGCCCAGCCCCTGTGTGCCGCTGTGGATGTGCGGCTTCTCCTTGGCTCAGGACCCCTCTCCCATGCTCCTTTGTGTGTGGGGTGATCCCCAGAGCCCTCTGATCGGGTATCTGCCTGATGCTGGCTGCGATGAAAACGTCTCTTGTTCCACTTAGCACAATGTTGCCATTATAGCCCCTATTCAGGGAAATGACACACGTCTGCTGGTCCACCCTGGGCCCCGGATAGCAGATAGAGATCTCAGTGGCTGTTTCTGGGAGAAAGAGAAAGAGTTTCAAGGATGGATGAAAACTTCTTCTTCCCATGCACCTTTGGGTTTCTGCTCCAGGGCATGGGGCTCCTACCTGCATGGAGGCAACAGGGCTCAGCTTCCACAGTTTTTAAAGCCAAGCGCAGTGGTTGTGTACGAAGGAAAAGGAGCTTTTGTTTTTATGCCGAAATGCTGCATGAAGATTACTCCCTCCCTTTGGATTCTTCTCCTTAAGCAAGATCTTAGGCTTCTTAAGTGAGTCTTGTGCCCTGAAGTACCTACAGGGCTGGACAAGGAAGGGTGTGCAGGAAGCAGGCCATGGAAGTGGAGGGGCCACGGCAAAGCAGAGCCCTCTTGCTCTGTCTGAGGGGCCAGTCACCAGTCAGCTCGGAACTGGAGTGGCCAATCTTCAGCTTTTTCAGCAGAACCCAGAAATCTAGATTTTAGTGAGAAATCTCTTTTGATTTAAAAGTGTTGGTAATGAATTCCAATTGTTTTAAAACATTGCAAAAGCCAACTAAAACACCCCTGTGGACTTAATCTGGTCTATAGCTCCCCTCCCCCAATGTGGAAACTTGAGGGAAATTACGGACCCATGAAGACACCTGGAGGGTCTGTCCAGCCGTGGAGGCCTCCACGCTGAGGCCTCAGGAGGGTGTGCAGCTCCTAACACTGCAGCGTGGACTAACTCTCTTCTCAAGATCTGGGCTGCACGACCCTAGCTTCATCTGTGGCTGCAGGCTGGTGCCAGGTTGCAAAGGTCCAAAGTGGATTTTATAACCTGGAGCTAGAAAAGCTTCAGAGCCCCCCCAAAAAGCCTGAGACATTAGCCTATCTGATCCCTTCATTTGTCAGTTGGGGAAACTGAGGCTGAAAGAAGGGAAGAAATCTTACCTGGAGCAGTGATGCCCTGATATGACGTCACCTGAGCCACTCTGTTCAGTGTGTGGGACACAATGGTGAAGAGCATGACTTTAAGACAAGGTGGATCTGTGTGTTACCCAGTCCCGCCCCTGCACAGCCAAGACACGATCTTCACCCTCTCTGAACTTCAGATTCCTCATCTAAAAATTGGGGCTACAAACATCTTCCCCAAACAGCAGTTGTGATGCTTCATTGTAACTGTGTAGGTAGAGTGTGGAGTGGTTGGTGCCATGCTAGCACATGGTACGTTTTCTTCAAATGCCAGCTGGCACTCTATTCAGGGAGGAGATTTTGTATGATACAGCGAAGTGCATGGGCTTTGGGTAAGCCATCTCTGAGATTAAGTGCAGGCTCTGCCACGTACAGCTGTGAAACACTGGATGAGTTATTTATCAAGAGCCCAATTTCATCATCTGTAAAATGAGGATGAAAGTAGTACCCAGGGGATTAAATGAGATCTGTAAGGTACTTAGCACAGTGTCTGAGCCATCATCAGAAGCGTTGGTTATTATGTAATCAGTGTGGGTTTCCTCTGAAGAACTTGTCAGATGTTTATGGAAAAATATTAAGGGATGCTGAAACCGTGGCCACATACCCAGGCTGCCCCCTGCAGGGAGTTTTATATAAATCCAACCCCTGGAAACGCAACTGTTTCTGCCAGGTTCCTCCTTCCCTGCAGGAGCTCCCAATATTCCTGGATGGGAGGACTACCAGGCCTCCAAATGCTGCTACCCACAGAGTCTGCTAAGGAGTGGTGTTTTGTATGCACATTTAAAAACGTTACATAGTCCCATTATTTTGTTAGACGGACAGATTGCTCGGGGCAGATGGACGATTTGTCCTGATCCAGGTGGGCAAGACTCTGTGCGTTAGGGAGGCAGTCATGCTTCTTTTGTATGACAAGGAACTCTGTATCCACAAGAAGGTTTTGGAAAACCAGAAGGCTCTAGGTCTGGGCCCTACAAGCACTTTTCAGTGACACACTGAGGCAAGCTTTTACCCTTCCTACGTGTTCCCTAGTGATTCATGTTGCACTGCGCACTCTGATCGGAGCACATGCCTGCACTGTTTAAATTGTGGTCACTGTCCCTCCCACAGACAGCAAGGGAACACATTCGGGATTCTACTGCCAATATTCATTCACTCTGGCAGCCAGTGTATCTGTCACGACTTCTTTGGTGGCAAGTGATAGAATCACAACTCCAACCAGCTTTAACGAAAAAGCTCAAAGGGTAGCTGGGTAGTTGAGGGGCAAAACTGGTTTGAAGGCAAGCTTGGATCCAGGAAGCAAACCGGGCAGTTGCTCTTTTCTCGCCATCTCCCGGCTCTGTCCTCCTCTGTTTAGTGTTCATCTTCAGATGGTCTGTCCCAATCTGTGGCAGAGAAGGCCACACAGCTGCAGGCCTGAATTCCTTACAGCTGGAGATTCTAGGTGAGAAAGGGAGCCTCTCTCCCTGCAGTTCCAGCAGTGGACCAGAGGGGGCACTCATACTCTAGGTAAACCACAGGATCTAAGCCCAAGGGAGGTGCTGAGCAGTGAAATGCAAGCCTCCCCTGCAGCCAGGCGCGCACCTGCAGCACGCCACCCTGTCAACTACATGCTGCGATTTCTGTTTTGCACATCTCATTTTATTCGTTTGCTAGGGCTGCCACAACAGAATTTCTGCCAGCAGATCTGGTTTCCTCTGAGACCTATCTCCATGACTTGTGGATGGCTGCCCCTTTGCTGTCTCTTCACGTGGCCGTCCCTCCCTGCATGGGCTCCCTGGCTGTCACCACGTGTCCAAATCTTCTTATGAAGACACCAGTCAGATTGGATCAGGCCCTACGCTAACAGCGTCATCTTAACTTAATCACCTCTTTAAAAGTCCTATGTCTAAGTAGAGTCACATTCACAGGTACTGGGGGGTTACGGAATCAAAATATGAAATGGAAGGGTGAGGACACAGTTCAACTAGCAAATGGCAAGGCTGAGACTGCCCTGAGAGAGGATGCGTCTAACCAGGTGCCCTTACCCATGATGCGGTACTGTCCCTGCTGGAATTCATGGCAGCATACGTGGAGGCAAAGGCTTTACAACCCTCAGCATTGGGGAAAATCAGAGGCTGTATCCACTGAAAATCTTAGCGAGGTCCAGGGACGCCCTGTCTATATGATGCTCCAGCAGGATACCACTGGTATATGAGCGTCTCGGCTGTCAGGCAAGCTGTGGTTCAGCAAGCCCTGTTTGTTGTCAAATAATTTTGGGTTTTCTTCTCTCTCTGCAGCGTTTTCAGATTGTTTCTCTTGGTCTCCCCAAAGACCAGCTATCATGAGGGCATTGAGGGAATACAAATCACCTTCTCTCCTTCGTTTTCCATCAGGTAGAACAGCGTTTCCCAAAGTGTGGAATTCAGACAGTTGGTGAAAATGTGAGATGTGTTTAGATGTTACACAGACCAACATATTTGGAAAGTTATGAATTTCTGTGAATTTGTGAATTTGTATTAAACATATAACTAGGACGGGTGCAGTGGCTTATGCCAGTAATCCCAGCACTTTGGGAGGATGAGGTGGGAGGATCATTTGAGGCCAGGAGTTCGAGACCAGTTTGGGCAACATGGTGAGACCCACCCCCCACCTCTGCCATCTCTACAAAAAAATTAAAAATAAAAATTTGCTGAACATGGTGGCGTGTGCCTGTGGTCCCATCTACTCGGGAGGCTGAGGCCAGAAAATCGCCTGAGTCTAGGAGTTTGAGGTTACAGTGAACTATGATCACACCATTGGACTCCAGTCTGGGCAACACAACAAGACCCTGTCTCTTAAAAAACAAAACTAAGCAAAACAAAACGAGCTAAACCAACCAAACAAGCAAAAAAACCCATATAAACAGTCCTACAAACCCGTACTTTTCACTGGCATTAAAATAGAAACATCAGATACATGTCAATTGAAAGAAAAATATCAAGTAAATAGTATTAAGAAAATAAATAATTTGATGAAATCGTGAAGGTGATGCTTGAATGACTGAAATCTGGGAAGAACTGGGGTGGAAATTCTTCTGGCTGTGGACATAGATGTCATGCCAATTTTAAGTCTCATTTATCTGCACATTTAGCTCTAATTTTCCTGGAGGCTGATCATAGATGGTGACTTCTGGCCTTTGGTTTCTCTCGTCTGTGTCTCTGGGCCAATCATATTGGACCAGGCCAAGTACAGAGGTGAAAGGCTTGTGAGTGGTGGGGAGAGGCTGACCCTCATCTGCACAGCCCCTGGACTCTATTCATTTGGGGTCTTGCAGCAGGGCTTCTGAGTGACTTTGCGCTGCCCATAGCTGAGTATGTAGGTAGGTGTTTATCACTGTGCAGTCAAGATTTTTAGCAACTCAAAGTCCGATGTGGAATAATATGTTTAAAACTTAATTCCACATGGAACTGGCATAATTCTGTGAAGGTTAGTTGCTACTAATTTTCGTAGTGCTTTTGCCCCCTTGAATTTTGCTAACAGTGCTGAATAACAGCCTTCTAGTCCACGTTTGGCTCTGTGGCCAGCTGCAGCTGCTGACACCTTCCACAGCTGGCGCCCATGTCTATGAACTGGGTGCCCGATGAGGATGAGGGGATGCAGGCACAGGAGAGCTGGCTTCTGGTTCTGATCTGCTCACTCAGTCAGCCTGTATCATGGCTGCGAATTGCAACTATTGTATTATTAGCTTTAAGCTCTAACCTTCTGTGGTTTCTGTGGCCTCTAAAGTCATGTTCTGCTTTATTGATGTAAGGTTGATCTCCAGTGTCCAAAGGGGTTGTATGTGTGGGGAAAGGCCCCCTTCTAGAATTTCAGACAGTCTGACTTAAAATGTTATGTCTGTTCATGAAAGGAAGATGGGTGAGAGCAACGCTTCTTACACTTCACCATGTGTGTGAATCACCTGGGGATCTTATGAAAATACAGATGCTGATTGGGCAGGTTGGGGTGGGGCCTGAGGTTCTGCATTTCACAGAAGTTCCTGGATGATGCCAATATTCCCAGTTAGAAACAACACTTTGAGTGTCAAGGCTTGGAACAATTCTTCCTACAGCCAACATGTTGACAAAGCACCCTCTACAAAGCCTGGATGGTTGAGAGGTGTCCTTTTAGACCCTGTGCGTGGCTGGCCCCTGCCTGCCCTCCCACCACTTCTAATCTCACTCTCCCCTGCATTCACTGTACTCCATCCTCATTGGTTCTTTTTGTTCCTCCAATAAGCCAAGCTCTTGCTCACACCAGGGCCTTTGCATCCACCATCTCTATGCCAAGAATGCTACCAATCCCACTTTTCCCCAGGTACTTGGTTTTCATCCTTTGATTAGCATACGAAGTGAGTTCCTTTCTCATGATACCTATTTGTTGTCTCTGTAGCAGTTATCTTCATGTGCCAGCTCTTTTTCTGTTGCATATTATGATTTGTTTCTCCTCTAGACCAGAGTCCATGAGGAAAGCCCGTTCCTGCCTTCCACACTGTTGTATCGCTCATGAATATTTGTTGGGTGCATGTGTAGGCGGGGAGCAAAGATGCATTCTCGAGTATCTTTTTGCACATTTGAGCCACCTGTCTGGAGGGGCTGTGTTGGGGCTGAAAGTCAGCATTGGTTCTTATTGAAGAATAGCAGAATGAGAGCTCAGAAAAGGAGCTACTTTTAATTCTAAGCCACATCTCATCTTTAGAGATGTTGAAATGTGAAAAAAGTGTGCATCTTTGAACAGATAAAATATAGTAAGCTGGCCAGGCACGGTGGCTCACGCCTGTAATCCTAGCACTTTGGGAGGCCAAGGTGGGTGGATCATGAGGTCAGGAGATCGAAACCGTCCTGGCTAACACAGTGAAACCCCGTCTTTACTAAAAAAAAAAAAAAAAATACAAAAAATTAGCCGGGCATGGTGGCGAGTGCCTGTAGTCCCAGCTACTGGGGAGTCTGAGGCAGGAGAATGGTGTGAACCTGGGAGGCGGAGCTTGCCGTGAGCCGAGATCACGCCGCTGCACTCTAGCCTGGGCGGCAGAGCGAGACTCCATCTCAAAAACAACAACAATAACAAAAAACAGTAAGCCTAGCATGTCTTAAACAGAGGTTATGTTAAATTCGTTTATAAAATATTGGATTAAACAAGGGTACTATGATGGGACTTCTCAGGACTTTTGGCAATGTGTATTGTGAGTCTACAAGAGAAGGGATGTGATGTGCTCTTTCATGGCACAGTGGTTGTGGCAGAGGTGCTGTGATTTCCTCAACCAGAGGCCATTCCTTTTCTGCCCTCCTCTCTTCTTCTTTGTTGGTAGAGAGCCTGGTTCCCCCTGTTGAGGCTGAAAATACCAAATGCCCAGTTTCCCAGCCCTTATTGCAGCAGGGGCAGGGACATATCCCTAGTTCTGGCCAGTGGGATCCGAGCCGAAGTCTACTGAGGACTTCGGAGAAGTTTTTCCGACTACAATAGACATGCAATAGACTTTCTTGTTTTTTGATGTGATTGTGTGAGGACATGATGCCTGGAGCCACAGAAGCCTCTTATAAACATAGAGGACATGTGGCTCAGGGCAAGAGCCAATATGCTGAGGATGGTAGGGCACAGAGATGCAAACAACCTGGGCTCTGGACTCCATCCCTGAGCTGCTGAATGTACTAACTCTGCACCTTGGATTTCTGGTTGTGCAAGACAACGTGTTCTCACCGTTGAAGCCACTTGTAATAAGGTGCTCTCCTACCTGCAGCTGGAAGGATCTTGCCTAATAAGAGTGGTAAGCCGGTCTCTCTGAGTCAGACAGGCTGGAATTCATTCCTGGCTCTACCAGTGGTAATTGTGGTTCTCTTCAAAGCTATTTACTCATTTAGGAGATGGAGATATTAATAATGGCTGCTTCTTGGGTTGTTTCAGAAGCTTAAATGAGATGATGGGTGTGAAGTGCTCGCATAGAACTTGGAACATTGCTGGTGCTTAGTAATAAGGAACTATTATTATTATTATTATTATTTTTGATCACAGAACTTCTTTGTTGTTGGAACATCCTCTACCATCTTGAGGGATATTGCATTCTACAGAAAACAATCTGAGTGATGTTTACCTTTACCAAACTTTCTCATTTTACAGAAGGAGAAACTGAGGTCAAAGGAGTGGCTGCTGTTTTGGTGCTTTTATTTTGAAAAATGTGCAGGGGTCAGCCTCTTCCCATGTCAGTCGTTTCCACTCCCACACAAGAAACAACAGAAGGACGCAGGTTTAGGGTTGAAATGATGTGCTTTTATGGGAAACAGAAATATCCAACAACAATAACAAAAGCCCTTCAATCTCGCCAAGTTCTTAACCAGTGACAATGAGGCAGCTTCCATGATTGCTTCTGGCTGGGGACGATTCTAAAGGGTCAGGAAAGTGAAAAGACATTGGCCAAAAAGAGAAGTTGCAGGGAGGGCTGACATCCTACATGAGAACACAGCAGACTTCCCTCTGGCTCCTCACCCTATCACCCCTTCAACTTAGAATCTCCTCCCAATCTACAAAGATCCTTCCTGAATTTTCCTCAGATGCAATCTCTTTCAGAAAGCTTTCCTTGGTCTGCTCTAACTGCATATGACTTTTCATTAACATCACGCACACTTTCTCATTCCTTCTCTGATCACTTTCTGCCTTACATCCGTTATGTTTGGGTACATGCCTTACGATACCCACTATTGGTAGGCATGTCCCTGAGACCAAGTCCCAGGTTGATTCACCCCTGTGCTCCCCTCCCCCTCCCCCATTCAGTGCTCAGTATTCAGCAGGTGCTCAACATCAGAGGTGCTCAGTGAGGGTTTGTTCAATTTAAGTCAGTTCTACATTTGCCATGTCACATCACCAGTCTCTTGAGAGTCATTATTATCATTTTCACTTCTTCATCCTTCCTCCATGATCTCAAAATGGTCTGACTCAAGGCATCTCCAAGAAGGAACAGCCCCCACCAAACATTGCCCACTCAAGGTGAAAGGTTTGGAGAGGAGAAGAGAGGTTAAGTTTTCTCCCCTGTTCAGGGAGGCGAGCAGGCAGGAAAGGAAGCCACCGGGGAAATCCGGGATGGCCATGAGCAATGTTGGCCAACACTTCATTTTGGAATCTCATAAGCAGCCTCCAAAAGTTTCCCTGTGAAACATGGCCAACTTTGCAGCAGGAGCCGAGGACTGGTGGGGGTATGTTATGGTTGCCCTGCCAGCCCACAGACTAGAGGCATAGACCAAGAACCTTTCTTTGGGACATGGCCTATTTTCTCTCTGGAGGGCGGTGAGAGTTGTCTGTCTGGTTGTTCAGTTGGAGCTCTGGTGGGAACATTAGCCCTGCGGTGTGTTGAGTTGTCAGGCACATAGATTGTAATAAGGCTAAAGAATACAAGCTGCAATCATGGGCCTCTCCTTGAAAGGGGGAAGGGTTAGGAGGTGCTGGGAGCAGTGAGGGAGAGAGGAGGGTCCCAAGAAATCCTGCAGCTCTGATTCTAACAGGTGCCCTGCTCTATCTCCCACTTCTGCTCCCTCTCCTTTCCTCTGGTTCTCCAAGTCCAGGTCAGGCAAAGGGGCCAGTTGGAAGTGGCGGAGGGAAGGGAAGGGCCTTTTCCTTTTCCTACCATGAATCCTAGATTCGGACAAGGGAGAGTTTACAATCCAGGGCAGAAGGAGGAGGGTTAGGGAGCTGAGGAGAGGCCTAGGCCCTGTCCATTTCTGTTGACTGGTGTAATAACTATATTTGAGATTCACGCTTTTAACTGCATTGCCCCCAGAGAGCACTGAGCTCCTAACTGGGGGTGTTGAGAAAGTTCTTCGTGGGCGCTCAAAGGAGCTCATTGATTTGGGGAGATTGCTGCAGATCTTCCCATGGGAGGGCCCCTCTGGGGCCAATAAGGTGTGGAAACCACATGGTCAGCATCAGCCCTAGAAATTTAAGAAAGGGGCCACGAAGCAGTGAGAAGAGAGACTTTTTCAGGCACCTTCTTTAGGAAAGAGAGTTGGACCTTGGGGCACTCAAGTTAGGACAGATGTTTCAGTATAAAAAGGATCCCCAATAAAAGGACAGAGTCCCCTCAAATCCCTTCCCAGATCCCACAGCACTTAGAAAAGAGAAAGTAAGGAGCATAAAAATATCTCGATGACGTGGGCTTGCCTGACAGTACAGAAAAGCAAGTCTCATGGCAGTCAGTGTGTCCCTTTACACAAGAGAGGATTATACCGAGCTTCAGTAGAGAGATTTTACATATATCTTTATATAAATGCATATATATTTATAGAGCCTCTGCCTAGAACAGCCGGGCTTGCTTCTTCAGTTCATTCCTCTTCCAGAGGGCCAGCCGGTCAAACTCAGAGATGGTCATGCCAAAGACTTGGTAGAACTCTTCCTGGGACAGGTGGCGCTGAAGGAGGCAGGGCAGGTGGGGGTGAGGAGACAGAGAAAGAGAGCAGTATGAGGATGCAAGATGTGGGGGCAGGTGGAGGCAGCAGTGGGTGCTGCGTGTTCCCTCCGGGCACCCTGTGCCTTGCATGATGCCTGAGCCTGGGATGTGTGTGATGAATATTTGTTGAATGAGTGAATACGGAATGAACACTTCCCCACGGAGGACTCTGGAGCTGATTTGGCTGGAGAGGCCTCCTGTGCCTATGACTCAAGTGGGGCTTCCGCTTCCACTACACACCCCTTGGAGTCCCCTGTTGACTCCTTCCCTTTCTGCATGCCTGCTCCATGTATTTGCATCCAGAAGTGTGTGTGGATTCATGCTATCCCACTCCCCTTTGAGAGAAAAAGGAGCCATGTCCAAGATTTTAGGGAATATTTCCTCTTACTGATGTTTTAACAAATGATTTGGAAGGCTGTTCATCAGGCCGGTCAATGAAAAACATTACTGCTCATAATTTTTGATGCACCAAAGTGTCCTTTTATCTTTTTCTGATATGAAAACAAATATGCTTTATAATCAAACCCTTGTCTGCATTCTATAGTAGATTTTCCCCTCTTTCTGGCCTCCTTCCCTTCCTCCCTTCTAAGCAGCTTTAAAAGTGTGATACATTGTCAAAAGCTTTTAGAGCTAGAAACATACAGCACTTAAAATGTAAAATGTTAACAATTGGTGTATTTAGTGAACGGTAGATGGATGTTCATTTTACTATTCTTGAAACTTTCCTGGAGAGCTAAAATGGAATTTCAAAATGGAATTTACCATTAAGTTTAAAAAGAGAAATATATGGCATATATACTGCCTGGAAACTTAATGGGTTCACTTAAGCTGGCTTGTTGGTAGCAATTACATGAGCTAATTGGGTAATGAAGGAGATTCAATGAAAATTATGTATGTGACCACACAATAATTTGTCAGTTCTTCGGCTTGTTGTCACTGTGAACTATCTTTTTTTTTTTTTTTTTTTTTGAGACAGAGTTTCGCTTTGTTGCCCAGGCTGGAGTGCAGTGGCATGGTATCAGCTCACTGCAACCTCCAGCTCCCTGGTTCAAGCAATTCTTCTGCCTCAGCCTCCCAAGTAGCTGAGACTACAGGTGTGCGCCACCATGCTGAACTAATTTTTTTGTATTTTAGCAGAGGTGGGGTTTCACCATATTGCCTAGGCTGGTCTTGAACTCCTGAGCTCAATCTGCCCTCCTCAGCCACTCAAAGTGCTGGGATTACAGGTGTGGGCCACAGCGCATGGCCATGTGAACTAACATTTTCACCATACCTTCAGAATTTCAAGCAAAGGTAATATTGACAATTTTTGGTCAATAATTTTTTAAGTAGTAGAGCTGGGACCAAAGTCCAGGCAAAATGCATTACATTCCCAATGCCCCTCTTGGTCAGCCCCATTAAAAAATTCATAAGTAAGTCTTTCTATTATGAAAAATGTCAAAACTACACAAAAGAGAGAAAACAGGACAAAGCCCATGTCCACTATCCAGATCCAGTAATTGTGAGGTTTTCCACATTTGCTTCATTTATCTATTTTATTTGCTGAAATATTTTAAAGCAAAGCCTAGACTTTGTGTCATTTCATTCCTATGCACTTGAGAATGTATCTCAAAACACACTGGACATTTTCTCACATTGTGGTTACACAATGCCATGAGTAAACCCAAGAAAATTTAACGAGAATTCCTCAGAATTCCCTGATACCTGCCCATTACAAAGTTCCTGTCTTGAAAATGTCTTTTTACAGTTGGTTTGTCTGAATTAGGACCCAGGCAGTGCCCACACATTATATTTGCTTGTTAGATCCCTAAGACCCTGCCTCTTTCTTTGTACTATTGACTTGTCAAGTCAATAGTACTACTCAAGTAAGTGATGAAAGTTTGTGCTACTCAAGTAAGTGATGAAAGACACCCTGGATAGGACAGTCCCCCTCTCTGCTACTTCCATGGTAAAGACTGAGGGAAACTGTACTTTGGAATCATTTGTTGTTGTTGGAGGGTGGTGGTCGGTATTGGTTCTCTAGTTGAGTTTCTCCACCATGTTCAAAAATCTTTGTTATGAGACTTGATATAAAGGAATGGTAGAGTTACCCTCAAGTAATGTGTTCAAAAGTCACCCTCAAGTAACGTGCTCACAAGTAGGACACATTGGAAGGAGACCAGGGCTTCTCTCCTCTAAGGGCCAGCTGGGGCCTCCTTTCTCCCTCCAGTTCTCAAGGCCCCTAATGCCACCACTGTCCATCTGACATTTGCCATAGAAAGGTGTTAAAGCAGGAAGGTTAAGAGAGCAGCTCTTAGAACCGGGGAGATATGGCCATGTGACTATGGACAAGTTACTTAACCCCTCCTGAACTTCAATTTCCTTTTGTGGAAAATGGGAGCTTCCAAGTGTCTGCATCATGAATACCATGAGGGTGAATGAGCAGATACAGGTCATGTGCTCAGCACTCAAGGGCACACAGAAAGCACTCAATCTGGTCACTTTCACTATCATGGTGATCTTTTCATGCACCTGTTACATCGTGTGATCTGCTCCCAGTTTCCTTGGATTTCATCTTCTCCTCTTCATCTCTGTTGTGCTCACGTGACCCTAGACATACTCACCTTCTGCTATGTTCAAACACAACAAGCTCACTCCTGCATTAGGGTCTCAACACTGGCTGTTCTCTTGGCCCAGAAAGTTCTTCCTTCTTATAAAAGCATGCCCAACTCCCTCAACTACTTCGAACCTTTGCTTACATGTCATGCATCCAATGAGACCAACTCTGATGATGCTATTTAAAACTGCAACTCGCCTCTTCCTCTTCTAATCCCCTTCTCTTCTCTCTTTTAACTTTTTTCCTTAGCAGTCATTACCTTCTAACACACGGTGTCATTTATTTTTTCTTTGTGTCGACAATATTGACACAAATAAAGGAGACACATCTTGTGTCTCCTCACACAAGGATGTAAGTTCCAAGAGGGCAGGGGTCTCTGCTTTGTTCATTGATATATTGCAAGCATCTTGAACAGTACCTGGATGCTTCTGTGGACATAGGAGGAGAGCTAGGTTTGCTCCCTGCCCTCAGGGGTCCCCCAGTCTCAGGACTGTACATAAAACTAGTGCTTCTGATGGTGGAAGAAAGGGAGGCAGCACAAGGCTCAAGTTAAGCTCCCTCAGTTCAAACTTGGATTCTGTCATCACTAGGTGATCAGCTTTGGCCAAATGACAGCCTTGCTGAATCTTTATTTTCTCCTCTGTAAGATGAGGATGATTCAGTAAATATTTGGTGGATGACTGAATATCTATTCTCTGAGCTCCTTGAGGACAGGATCACAGTCTTCCTTCTTCAGTCCCCTCCTGGAATTAGTGCAAGAGGCTGGGGCAGTGTCTTTAGTCCATGAGCCTCAGCTCAGGCTACGCTTTAGACATCCTTGGGTGCTTTTAAATAGTTCTGAGGCCTGAGCTCCTTCCCCAAATTGTGATTGAATCGGTCTACCGTGGGGCCCCTATATGGTATTTTTAAAAAGCTCTCTGGGTGATTCTCATGTCCTGAAGAGTGTTTCCATCCCTAAAAACTGGCTTCACTGAGCTGCCCTGGGAGCTGTCCCCTTCAGCACTGGTGGACACTCTCATTTGGAGACAGTGAAAGGAGGAGGCCCTTGTTAAAATGTGAAGAGAATCACCCACTTCTAGCAACCCAGCATGCTAGAGCTGGAAGAACTCGCAGAGCTTCCTGGCTAACGTACATTACTCTCCTGCCCCAACCCTCCACCCTGGGCCAACTCCATGCCAGCAAGTCAAGGGCAGCTTGTATGCTCTTCCCGAGGAGTGCTGAACCTCCTGTTTCAGAAGCCTGCACTCAATTCCATAAACATTTTCTAACACCTCTCCCAGCCCAGGCCCTGTGGTAAAGGACAGACAATGTTTGTCCCTAAGAAATTCAGGGCCAGGCAGAGGAAATGGACACATCCATGATCTGATACACAGGAGAGTGAGAGGTGCTTGATGCACTTTGGATAGAAGGCTGGAGGAGGTCAAAGGACAAGGGGAGTGACCCCTCCTGTAGGAGGGTTGGAGGAAGCTTTGGGGCACAGGGATTACTAGTGCGGGGCCCTGAGGAGCAAGGAGGCTGGTGAGATGGGAAGGGCATTGATATGGCTTGGCTGTGTCCCCACCCAAATCTCACCTTGAATTGTAATAATCCCCACATGTCAAGGATGGGGCCAGGTGGAGATAATTGAATCTTGGGGGCAGTTTTCCATATACTGTTCTCCTGGTAGTGAATAAGTCTCATGAGATCTGATGGTTTTATAATGGGGAGTTCCCCTGCACAAGCTCTCTTGCCTGCTGCCATGTAAGACGTGACTTTACTCCTCCTTTGCCTTCCACTATGATTGTGAGGACTCCCCAGCCACGTGGAACTGTGAGACCATTAAACCTTTTTTTTCCTTTATAAATTACCCAGTCTCGGGTATGTCTTTATTAGCCGCATGGGAACAGACTAATAACAGGCATTCTAGGGAGAGAGAAAGGCAGGGAGTGGCAACAGGCTGCAAGGGGCAGAGTGTGCTCCAGCACCAGAGGAGCTCAGGAACTGGAACTCCACACCAGGCGGTCTGGACTGCTCAAATGTCCGGCACCATGTTCAGGCCCACCTCTGCACTTTTATTTATGCTGTTCTCCTCTCCACCTCCATCGATCCCAAACTCTACTCGTCTTCCTAGTTCATTTACATCCTTCCTTTTTCTGAAAACCTGTGTTGACTGCCTCAGGCCTTAGTGGTCTTCCCTGGACAACAGTAATCTAATGTTCATTGGGCACTTCATACTCAGTATGTTGCCAGACTCTATGCTAAGGGCTTTATGGGTATTGGCTCACTCACTTCTCTTGGCAGCGTGAGGGAAGCACACCAATCACTCTCACTTTACAGAGGAGAAAACCAAGTTGCAGCAAGGTTGTCACTTGGTTAAAGCTGCCTGCCTAGTGATGGCAGAATCAGAGTTTGAACCTAGGGAGTTTGACTCAAGACTTACTTATGCCTTTTTTTCCTTTTACATAGTGCTGCCTCCCTCTGTCCCCCATCACAAGCACAAGTTTTATGCACAATCCTGAGACTGCGGGCCCCTTGGGGGCAGGAAGCAAATCTAGCTCTTTTGCGGTTCTGCAGAAGCATCGGCCCTAGTGGAGGATTTACTGTCTCTGTGCACCACAGACACTAACTGAATTGAAGAGGAGGCAGCAAAGAAAAGTATGGGGCAGTTTTGGGGGAACAGCATGGGGCAGTTTTGGGGAACAGCATGGGGAAGTTTTGGGCTGAGGAAATTGGTTCAAGTCCCTGCTTTTTCAAAAAGCTGTGTGATCTTAAAGCCACTCTTCCACCCAGCCCTCTTGAGCTGGATTAGACCAAGCAACTTCTAAAATTTCTTCGAACCCAAGAGCTCCTGCTCAGTTTTTTAGACTTACCTCTAAACGGGTCCTGTCTACATCCTTGGGCAGGCGGTTTCTTCCTCTTGTAGTCACCAGCAGCAGTTCATAAGGGTAGATCTAAGGAGAAAGGGAGGTGGTCTCCAGCTTGGGTGAGGGTGGTAGGCTTGTTCCTTTCAGGTATATTTTGTGTCTGGGCTCTCTGTTCTATCCAGAAAGGGCCAGAAATTAAGTCTGGAGGAAGGGCTGGATCTGCCCTTCTTGTGGTTTCCCAACAGCCTTAAAATACCTTCTCTCAAAAGGCAAGGCCCCAGAGAGTCTCCTAATACTGCTAGGAATAAGCTTGGAGGTATTTGCCATGTGCCCATGGTATAATATGGGCACATGACCTACCAAATGTAAGTGTCTAATATTTGGCGACTGGCAAGCCATCAGAGTATCTCTAAAGCCCAGGGAGAGTATCTGATTTCAGTAGGCAAGAGACCTAGGGCAGGATTCAGGAAAAGTGGGCCAAGGAGGGACAGGAAATGTTGGTCTTGAAAGGACCCCTGGGGTTATTTATCTCTGTTTCCTTCCCACACAGACAGTGCTGTCATCCTCCTGGTGATCCCCAGTGTAGCAGCTCCAAGAATCCTGGAGACCCCCAGGGTCTATGCACATCCTTTACCTTGTACTCTGCAGAGAGAAAAAGAGACACACACACAGAATGGAGCCCATCAGTCTTCGCTTTGCATCACTACACGAGCCTCTGTCTTACTCTCTCAGGGGGTCTGGCCTCTATTGTCTCTTTCTCTTGACCACCAGAGACCTTGTCCTTGCTGAATTCACCCTGAAGGACAATCAAGAATGGTATGAGCACAGTGGAAGGCTGAAGATAGGGGTTGGGCTGATCTCGAGATAGTTCTAAGAAAAAAATGGCCTTAGAGATATTTAGAATAGAAATTAGAAGAATCTGAGATCTGAAACACATGGACAAGATCCTCTGTCTTCTGTGGGGAATCCTTCGAGGTTCTAATGTGGACCCCTGCTGCCTGAGTTTGTTCTTAGGAGCTGGTCAAGGTTGGTGTGAAAGCGTCACTGGCAGAGAGCAGAAAGCTCATGGAATTCTTACTGGGAACAGTGTGCTTTGGCTCTGAGTGCTTCCTCCACCGGGGCTGGCAGGCAACCCTTGCTCCACCGTCCAGGGAGAGGAGAACAGCACTCTGTGATGGTTCTGGGAACCCAGATGGAACAGGTGGCCTGGAGATCACCCAAGGCCAGGACTTGAGAGGATGAGGGAAGAGCAGGGGTAAAGGGAGAGGGTGGGAAGTGAAAGAGAGTAAGAATTCAGGGTTGGACACAGCCCAGCATGGGGACAGAATCTGTAGCCATCATTTGCCGAGGGTCAAGCAGCAGTTTTGAGTGGTACATCCAGAGGCCCTCTCCCTGCAGACCCCCTGCAGGCCTGCACTCACCTCGCATGCCCCAGTTGACTGCGTTCATGCTGTCGTAGTGGAAGAGGTCTGCGCTGGGCGTCTGCAGAAGAGACAGAACCAGGGCTGGCACTTCTGCCTCCCTGAAGCACTCACCCACCTCCAGAAAATGAACCAGCGCTTGTGGGACATAGGGCCTTCTCAGCAGCCTCTGTCTCAAGTTAGGGAAAATTAACTCGCTGCTCCATCCCTGTGTTTTGTCCTGGCACATGCTGGGCACTCAATGTATATCCATTTATTTGGTGAATTTCACTTCATGCTCTCTTTCATTGCTCAAATACCCCTTTTTCTAGGAGATCTGCCCTGACAACCTGGTTGGAAGTTGCAAGTCACTCCTTCCATGAACTCTCAATCCTTATCCTGCTCATCCTTTTTCTTTTTCCATAGCAGCATGCTCAGGGAGCTCAGAAAATGTACAGGCCATGTTAGAGGCCAGTGGAGCACAGCAGTTGGGGGTGGGCTGTGGGATCAGCTGGCCTGGGCTTGAATCCTGGCTCTACCACTTCTTGTTGAAGAGTGTGGGCAAGTCACCTCACCTCTCTGTGCCTTTCTGCATGCACAAAGTAGGGTAAATGATAGTAACCACCTCCTTGGGTTGTGAAGGACAAAACAAATTGGTGCTTGCAAAGTGTTTAGCTGAGTCCCTGGTACAGAGTTATTGCCCAATAAATACTAGTTGTTTCCAAGCCCCTCCGATGGGGGCCCCTTTTCATGAAGGGGTCGCCAGGGAGGGGAGCAAGTCATTGCCATACGGTTATTTCAGTTAACCCACCACTAGCCCCAGGACCTTTGCCCAGATTTCACCTTACAACAAGCTAATATTGGATCTAATAGCATTTTGGGGACAGCATCACCCCTGCATCTCCCAGCACAGCTTCTTACCCTGTGAAGCCCATTTCTTCGGTAGGCAGGCAGGGAGGCAGATTTGGAGATGAGAGGATCTGAAAAGAAGGATCTAGAGCAATTACCAGGAGTCTCAAGCCATGAGTCCCTCTCCCCGAGGTCATCTGGCCACCAACGGCCAATATTGCTCCCAACCTAGCAGGAAGGGGTGGAGGCCAGAGGCCACCAACTCTTCCTGATGCTCTCCAGATTTGCAACTTGACTGTCTCTGGGGGCATTTCACTCTAGCAGAATTCTAGGTACCTGCCCAAGGCACCCACTCATACACTCTTCTGTCCTTGATCTGCACATCTCTATCTTCCTGTGATAGATCCCTGTGTCCTGGCCACAGGCTGGCTCTGGACAAAGGCCCTGGAATTGAAGTCAAGCTCAGAACCCAGGCAGGAAAGCTCCCAGGTGGTAGAAGAGGTATGTGCACTTCTTTCTCTCTGGGACCATCATTTGGGGATGGCAATCCTAGTTCCAGAACCCCAAATGCAGACCCACAATCTGAAAAATACAATGGGGTAGACTATTTGAGGTCAGGAGTGTGCTGGGACATCCACACTGTATGGTCATTAGAGCTATGGAGAACTGCAGCTGACACAGCTCTGTCCCTCATGGGACATGATGGGCTGAAGGTAGGGCAGGCAGAACTTACCACTGTCAGCCAGGTAGTGAGACCGAGGGGCTGCAGGAGAGAAAAGCTGAAGGTCATTGCTCATGAGGACAGACAAACATGGTGGAGACAATTCATGGGGACAAAGAGACGTGGCTTCCATACCTGGTCCCCCTGGCTGGCTGGGTAAAGGGGCCTCTTTCAGCCCCTCCTTCCCCACTGGTCAGTTTTTAATTGTTGCACTTGCACCCCATCTCCCTCCCCTGTCCAGCTCCTAGCCTGGCACCTGGCACAGGGCAGGTGCTCTGTGATATTTGTTGCGCAGATGTGGTTGAACAGGGTTGAATTGCAAACAGCACTGGTGCACTGCACAGACACCAGTGCCAGGGGTTGAACACAGTGGCCCTCAGTGGTCAGGCAGGAAAACAGGCTCAGCAATTCATCCTGGCTCTGCCATTAGTAGATATCTAACTTCAGACAATCTAATTAATCACGCTTCGGTTTTCTCATCTGCAAAATGGGGAGTGATAGTTTCCTTTGTAGGATTACTGTGAAGAATATGTGACACAATACAGTAAGATACTTAGCATAGTGCCTGAGGCATCTATAACACTCCATAAAACTGATTTTGTCATTATTGCCACCAACATCAACATCTTCAATCTCACTGAGAGTCGAGGTGTAGTACAGGGAAGAGGGAAGAGCTTGTGGCCTTCGGGCCACTCCAACTTGGGTCTGATCCTGGTTCAGTCACTTACTAACTTTCTCACTTGGAGCAAGTGGCTTAACCTGAGTTCTCTCATCTATAAAGTGGGTGAAAACAATCCCTCTACACTGCAGCTCTACAGGAGTGTAACATACCTACAAATGCCTGGCACAAGAAGTATAACAAATGATGCATTTTATTATCCATAAAGTATTGATCTGAGATGAGATTTCCTGGCAGGACTGCATCTCACAGGAGTAAGAAAAGGAGGAGGCAGACAGACAGAGAGAGAGAGTGTGTGTGTGTGTGTGTGTGTGTGTGTGTGTGTGTGTGTGTGTCCAGGAATAGGGAGGCGCTTGCAATGAGATTTTCAAGAAGTGTTTGAATAAAGCCCCTGCTTATATAACTTCAAGTCATGGTACACTCATTGCCTCAGGAGGCCATCTCTTGCATCTTTGAGCCATTCTGATGATTATAAGACATTTTTCTTTACACTGAATCGGACTGGAAGTCAGAGCTTCAGATGCCCCAAAGCAATGGGAGTGACTGCTCCAGGCAGAGCACGCTCTTATATGGTGCCCCATACAGCCCCTTTCCAAATCTGGGAGCGATGAAGCTCCCAGAGGGGGTATTACAGGGTTTGGGGCTAACCTTTGTGGCCAGCCTCTTCTGATTCTTTTGTTAGCCCAGGGGATTGAGACTGGGCTGGCTACATTCCAATAGAACCTAATTTATAAAAACAGGCAAGGAAGCTGATTAAGTAAGCTCCATTACTGATAAATTGAGTGATCTTGGGCAAGTCACCAAAGGCTTCTGTGCCTTAACTCCCCATCTGTATATGTAGGGTGATAAGGGCACCCCACCCACCACAGGGCTGCTGTGAGGAAGAAGAGAGAGGATGCATGGGCTGTGCCTCAAGGGAGCCTGACTCAGAGAGAACAGCTGACACTGCCAGCTAGTCATGGAGGAAGGTGTCCCCACCCTGTTGGGCTTCCAGAGCAGTGCTTACAGCCATTGAGGGACATCTCATAGCCAGCTGTGTGCAGGGCCTCCCTGCTGCTGGTGGAGCTCCGGGGAGGGGTCCAGGGGTCTGCATAGGAGCTCGACCGGGCCTTCATCTCTTCCTTCAGAATCAGCCGGCCAATTCCACTTTGGAGCTGAGGGTGGGGGAAGAGCAAGATGAAGTTAGAAGGAAAACAAAGGACACTGAGATCCAACGGGCTTGGGCAAGGCTGAGGATCGCATTCCCTATAGCAGCCTGCTCTCACGTTTGCCTTCCCAGCATCCCTCCCACCTTGTGGCACCCATATTTCCTGTTGCAACCTCATCTTGTCTTCCACAAGTTGTCCTGTGGTCTGGGTGGGGGTCTGGTGGTGGGCACAAAAAAGCAAGCCTGGCCAGTGACAGGATCCCATTGTCCTGGCACAGTGATTGATTCAACAATGGGCAGATAGCCACCTTTTTCTTTTTAACTGAGGTGAAAATTACATAACTTCTAATTAACCATTTTAAAGGAAATGATTCAGTGGCATTTAGTGCATTCACAATGTTGTGCAACTACCACCTCTATCTCGTTTCCAAATTCCATTGTTTCCCCCAAAGGAGATCCCATACCCATGAAGCACTCACTCCCCATTCCCCTCTCCCCCAGGGGCCCGGGAACCACCAATCTATGTTCTGTCTCTATGGATTTGCCTAGTCTGCATATTTCATGGAAATGGAATCACACAATACGTGACCTTGTGTCTGGCTTCTTTTATTAAGCATAATGTTTTCAAGATTCATCTGTATTGTGGCATGTATCACTACTTCATTTCTTTTCATGGCTGAATAATATTCCACTGTATGGACATACCAAATTTTATCTATTCATGAGCTGATGGACATTTGGATTATTTCCATATATTAGCTGTTGTGAATAGTGCTGCCACAAATATGAGTATATATGTATTTGTTTAAGTCCTGTTTTTAATTCTTCTGGGTATATATCTAGGAGTGGAATTGCTGGATCATATGGTAATTTTACATTTAATTTTTGAGGAACCACCAAATTGTTTTCCACAGTGGCTGGAACAAGGGTTTCACCAGCAATGAACAAGGGTTGCAAGCACCTGCTTACCATTATGTGAAAATAGCTTGCCTGACTATGAAGCCAATCCAGAGGCAAGCCCCACAAGTGAAAAGACAAATTTTCTATGGCATTTTTTGAGCAGTTGGATCTAGTCATACTTTAAGCTAAGGCTATCATTTGATTTTTCAGTTATGCAAAGCTATGCTTTTCTTTTTTCTAAGTGGGTTTGAATTTGTTTTTTGTCACTTGCAAATGAAAAGATCCTTAGCGATATGCCCAAATGAAAAGATCCTCAGTGATATATGCTCTAAGCATCTTACTCAGTGGTGTGGCCTGCTCACCTTGTGCATGCTGCGGTCAAAATCATCCTCCTCTCCTCCAGATGAGAACCTTCTGGCTCGGGGCACTGTCAAAAGACAGCTAAGATCAGCATGTGTACCCCACTCAGCCTGGCTTAAGGCATTTTTTTTTTTTTTTAAAGAAAAGCCACTTTTCTTTCTTTTTAATCTTATTTTTCAATGGAAACAGTCTCGTTTAAGCTAAGCCCCACATCAGCTGAAAGTGGTCTCTGCTGCCTTTGTGGTCTCTGAACACTCATCTCCCGTAGGGACGGATCACTGACCACTTGGTTATAGTTGTATTTGTATCTTACCTTCTTTTCTAGATGAAGACTTCTTTGAGAGTAGCAAAAGAGTCATCCTTTTATTAAATTTTTAAATTTTTGAGACAGGGGCTCACTCTGTCACCCAGGCTAGGATACAGTGGTGTGATCATGGCTCGTTGTAGCCTCAAGCCCCTGGGCTCAAGGAATCCTCCTGCCTCAGCCTCCCATGTAGCTGGGACCACAGGTATACACCATCACGCCCAGATAATTTTTAAAAATTTTTTGTAGAGATGAAGTGCCATGTTGTCCAGGCTGGTCTCAATTTCCTGAGCTCAAGCGATCTTCCCACCTTGACCTCCCAAAGTGCTGGGATTATAGGCGCGAGCCACGGTGCCCAGCCCCAAAGAGTTATCTCTGAGCTTCCATGAAGCTTTGCTCAGAATGCACATTCAATTAGTAAAGACATTGAATCAGAGTGGATCTTGATGAAAATTTCCCCCCCATACTTGAGAGGAACAGCTTGGATTGTATGATTGGGTGAGGTGGTATCTGAAGACCACTGAGACCCCCTTACCAGAAGCCTTCCACCTTCCCACATCCTCTCTTTCTCCATCCTCCAAACCATTTTTTACCCTACAGCCAAAGTGGTCTCTCAAAAGCACAAATGTGATCGTGCCACTACTTTCAATGTGATCATGCCACTCACTGTTTAGGATAACAATCAAAATGTTTACCTCAACCCTCAAAACCCCGGGGGAACTCCTCCCTCATCTGTACTGCTTCTCTTCCTCTGTGAGTTCAAGGTTAAGTGGACAGCCTTTTCTTTCCTCCAATGGAATCCTTCCTCACATCTTGGGTATTTGCAGAGGTATTTCTATACTCTCTGCTGTGTTACATCCTTGCCACCCTCCTGATGGCAGCTGAGTGACTGCATCCAAGAAGCTTTTGTCATCTTCAGGCTGGACAGCAGCCTCCTGCCATCAGCTCTCCTACCTTCTGTGCATCACCTCCCTCTCATGGCTGGGGCCTATGTCTTCTCCACAAGGGCAGGGACCTGGTCTGTTTTGCTCCCCAGTGTATTGCTAGGGTCCATGGCCAGTGTTTAGTATATATCTGTTGAATGAATAAACACCCTCAGTTATAAACTCTCTAAGCACTCTTATTCAGAATGATTGTATAAAGGAGTCAGCAACTGTTCTGAACACCCATGTCCTTGGCACAAGTGATAGGGCCCTGGCCCTAGGCTCCTATGGGGGTGCTACCTTTGGGGGACCCGTGGTAGGTCCAGTACTCAGACTCCGAAGCATAGTAGGGGTCTGGTGAGTAGGCGGGACTGTACTTGGAGGTCTGGCTGATGTCTTCACTTGTTTTGCTCTTGGTTGCTGTAGACAAATCACCTGCAAAGGACCCAAGGAGAGCACTTCAGGAAGGCAGAGTGACCGGGCTGGGACTGTGTACCCTTTTCCTATCGCTACTAGGCTCCAGCCCAGGGGAGTGAGGCCACTTCAAGGTCAGGGCTCTCTGTTAGGACTGGACCATGGAGCATCGGAGTTGGAAAAGCACTGGGGCCAAACCCTCATTTTGGATTTAGTAATCGAAGCACCAGGGAGGGGAAGGGGCTTGCTTAAGACCACATAGCATGTGAGCACCAGAACTGGACCAGACCCCAGCCCAGGGCTCTTTCCAGCACATTCCATGGATTTCCAGGTCTGTTCCAGAATGAACTCTAAGGGTATGGCCCCTCAAGTAAGACTCGACAGGTCCCAGGTGAGCCCCAGCCCTTACCTTCCTAGCCCTTTAGAAGCCTGCCTTGTTATAAATTCCAACTCCATCATTCCTCACAACCTGAGATGGCCTATTCTGCTCAGGGACTACATGGCCTGAAGGAAGGAGTGCTAGACAGGGAGTCAGCAAAGCTGGATTCTGGTCCCAGCTCTGCCACTTTACTCAGCTGTAACACTGGGCAGGCCCTACCATCTCTGCCTTGGTTTCCTCATCTGTAAGTGTCAGAATTGGTCTGCTGTCTCAGGTGCCATCCAGCTTCAAGCTTCCACCTGAAGTAAGCCCAGGACAGGGGTGACCAAAAAGACCCACTGCAGTCACAACTACTTAGAGAGCAGTGACTTCTAGTGGCCCAAACATGGGTGACAGGCTGGTAGGGCAGAGAGAGGGCCTGGGGAAGTGTGTGTGGCTGCGTGACCATTTCTCATGGTCAACTACAGGAAGTTTTAGGGACAAGCTCTGTGCTCTGTGGAGCCAGAGTGGCAGAGGGTGGTGGATCAGCTTCAGCTAGCCCCAGGTTATGCAGCTGCCACAACCACATTTGCTTCCAAAGCTTTCAGATTCTCTCTTTGACTTGGGTCCTGGGCAGCCACTCCTGGCTGATTGCATTTAGCTTTTTCCTCTGCCCTCTTTTCCAAGCAGCCCACCTCCACCCCAGACTCCTCTTGAGTCTGCTTTAGTGCCTCCCCTCAGAGCCCACCTGGAAAATCCCACGAAGTCCTGAGAAGCTTGTGACCTGGGGGCCTTTTCTAGGCAAAAAGCCAAACCACCTTTGTCAGGTTGGTTTCTTTCTGTGGGTACTCAGGGGACATGGCATGTCCTTCACAGGCTGGTACAGACGTGCACATGCTCACAGACTCACCTCGACGCCCTGCTTAGCCCCCTCTGGAACCAAGGATGTCTGTCTAAACTGTAGAATGTTAGGCACCCAGAGCCACTATTTAAACTTGTATTGTCCACTCCACCAGCTAATTAGTTCAGAACCTGGTGCAGGACTGCTTCATTCATCTCCAACCTCCACCGATTCTGGGCCTCGCTTTGTTATCCAGCTAGACCCTTAAGCAAGTGCGGGTTCATAGGGTGGCAGCTGCTCCTCTGCAGCTTCAATGGAAGGGATGTGCTCGTTCAATTGAAGCTTAGTAAGTACTTTTTGCAAAAATGAACAGGTGGTGTCAGTGATTAATGACTTGGTGGTTTTCATACTAAGTGCAGGTAGGAATCATGGACAAAGCCAGTTATAGTGCAGATTCTTAGTTCACATTCTCAATATTTATAATTAAGGGAGTCTGGGACAAGGAAGGGGCCAGGCAATCTGCCTTTTAAGTGTCTGTCAGGTGCAGATGGTCCATAGATCATTCTTTAAGAAACACTAAATCAAGGAATGAATGAAAGAAGGAAGTGACCCTCTGCTTCTTACGCATCTACATCTCCTCTGCAAGTCTCCATCCACTCTCAGGAGACTGTGACTGAGAACAACTTAGAGCAGGGGTTCCCAAGCTGGGCTGAGCATCAGAATCACTTGGAGAAACTGTGACAAATACGAAATTCGAATTCAGTAAGCCTGGGGTGGGGCCCAGGAATCTGTATGCATCTCATGTTATTCTAATGAACACTTTGAGTATTAATGCCTTGGAGTGTGTCTCTCCCAGGGGTATGTGCATTTTACAAAGGTTTTACCAATTATGGAACTTAGGATGCCAGACAGCAGGTAAGGGGGAGATTGCAAAGGTGGTGGGAAAGAACTCAGGGGACATGAGGACTTTGTTCTTTTGAAATGACACCAAACTCCTCCCTAATGTCACCCTGGGTGACGGGGCAGTCAACAAGAAGGACCAAGATGCAGCCTTGTGTTTTGTGGCTCCTGGTGGCCTGTGCAGGGCCATCTGCATAGATGGTTAACCTCCCCCTTCTCCTTGTGTGGCCAAGTCCTATCTGCCTCTGACCATACCATGCCGTTTGTAGATCGGAGGTTTCCGGTAGATGTTACTGTCTCCAGCTGCCAGACAGACCAGGAAGGGACAGTGGGGAGGGGAGAGAGAGAGAGACAGGAGAAAAGGAGACAGTACTTGGTCAGTTGATCTCAGAAGGGGCAACAACTTTTTCCAAGGGGCCACCATCTTTTTCCCCTGGTGACTTCCTCTTCCAAAGTTGAACTTCCAGCCTCATCCCAACAGGTTCCAAGTAAGGTGCGGGAAGAGGAATGGATGGATCCAAGTGGTGCTGAGGAAGGGACCCGGGGCTTGAAGGGTGAGCATGCAGGCACAGGGGTATGTGTGCTCAGCAGAGCCCCATGCAAGAAGGTGTCCACTGTCTCCACTAGTGGCCACACCTCATTCCATGTGAAAATCCCCAGGATGCTGCAGCCGAATTTCAGCTTACCTCCCTCCCCCTCCCTCGAAGACAGACAGGATGGGACCCCTCTAGGGCAGCTGAGGAAGGTGTAGATGAAACAGCAGCATGAGCTCTTGAGGGGAATGTGAGTGGGGAGTGAAAAACTGAGCTTGGTGTCAGGAGACTGAGGTCCAGGACTGGCTCTGCTATGACTCAGAGGGAGACCTTGTCCAAACCACACCCACTCAGTCATCTAGCCCCTGTCTTCCTCTCAATTCCTATCACGACCTGTAGTCACATGACATGATAGTGCTGTTCCCTCTGCCTGGGATGTCTTTCCTGGGCTTCTTCACGGGCTGGTTCCTCATCGGTTTTTTTTTTTTGAGAAGTGTCTCGCTCTGTCACCCAGGCTGGAGTGCAGTGCCACGATCTTGGCTCACTGCAACCTCCGCCTCCCGGGGTCAAGCAATTTTCCTGCCTCAGCCTCCTGAGTAGCTGGGATTACAGGTACGTGCCACCACGCCCAGGTAATTTTTGTGTTTTTAGTGGAGATGGCGTTTCACCATGTTGGACAGGTTGGTCTCGAACTCCTGACCTCATGACCCACACGCCTAGGCCTCCCAAAGTGCTGGGATTACAGGCATGAGCCACCAGGCCGGGCCCCTTCTCATCTTTCAGCTTTAATATTACCTCCTCCAAGAAGCTCTTCCTGACTGCCCCATCTAGCCCGGCCTCTCTCAGCCCCATTATATCTCAGGATCGCCTGTTTTATTTATGTTTATGGCACCTATCGCTACCTGAAATTATCCTCTATATATTTGTTTACTCATTTTTTATCTCTCTTCCTACATTAGTACATAAAATACCAAATACCATGAAGGCAGGATCTGTGCTGGGTGGAGCACAGTTGCGACCTCTGGGCCCAGAACAGGGCTTGGCTGTACAGAAGGAATAACAGGGGCTTGGGAAGCCAAGTAACTGGCCCACAGTCATGAGCTTATAAGCAGCTGCATCGGATTCCATCCCAAGAGCTCTGAAGCCAGAGTATGTGGCCTTCACCACTGTGTGCTCCTGCTGCGGCCCTCACAGCCCTCAGGCATTCGCGGTATCTCACTCGGGCTCCCTGCCTCTTTTCTTCCCTGGACTGCTTCTTTGATGTCCTAATGGAGGTTGGTTTTGTCAAGTGGATAATCTGAAGCCTGTGGGTGTGTTGGGGTTGGAGGACTGGGTTGGTGCAGGTGCTTGGTTAGGGGGGTCCCTCAGGAACCAGCTTCTCGGTGCCTGTGTGGCATCGAGGGGGAGACTCAGGCACCTGTGACCCCACGGAGCATGCATCCATCCCAGGAATTCCGGGCTGGCAGTGCCTACCTGGGATGTGAAAGTGCTTGGGAGCCTGGTAAGAGGTTGGAGTGGAGGACCTCACATCTAACTGGCTATGGTATGGAGAGCTCCGGCCACTCTCGGGCCCTGGAGCACGCAGGCAGTGGTCCCCAGAGAAAACAGAGGCACAGAGAAAACAGGCATTAACGCGGTGGCAGTTAAGGAAGCGGTGAGGTGATGACAGCAGAGATGGGGGATGGGCTGGGGCGTCCCAGCGTGCTCAGGCTCCAGGGCGGAAGCAGCATGTGCTCTCATGCACCACGGTGGCAGAAACAAGCTTGCCCTTGCTTCCTGACTTGATCCCAAAGTCAGATTTTGTGAGGTGTAAAGACCAACTCTACCGAGCTCCAGGAAGGCATCTTAGTTTGTCCCTCTTATCTCTCCAACCATCCCCGAACCTCCCCATTTTGGACGCTCCCTTAATTGCTCCTTTCCTCCATCCAAGTGCTGGCTTCACCCCCAACCTCACGGTGACTGTGGATGGCCTGACTGGACTGGCTGGGGTGGCCCTCGGGTGAAGGCCAGTTCATAGTCATATTTCTGGTCTCTTGGTTCTGCCCTCTGGATGGGGCAGGCCATGAGGATGGTGGAGTCTTCTTCCAGCCAGGGCCACAGGGCCACCTGCCAGCCCCCTCTCCTGGAAGCTCACCACCCACCTTCCTGTTGCTTCTCAGTGCCACACACTCCTCCATCCCCCTGCCATCTCAGGGACTCAGAGAGGCCCAGCTGATCACCTGGGTGGCCATAGGCCTCCAGAGGGCCACACTGTGATGGAGATTGTGGGGGAGCCTTGTGCCCTCTGCAGCAGGGACTCCAAGTCACTACATTGTCTCCCTGGCTCTTCCTCTCCCTTCAGGACCTCACCCTTCCTTACCAGAGCGGTAGTAGTGGTGAGGTGAGCGGGAGAAGGTGGGGGACATGCCCTGCCGGCTGTAGGTGGGGGAGTCTATGTACCCCGGGCTGGAGGCCCGTCTCTGCCGGAGGTCCAGGTTCTCGTAGATGTCCTGGGGGAGGAAATGGGGTTGTGAGCACGGCTGGCTGTTAAGTGGGCCTGTGGCCCAAGGGTCTAGCAGGCAGGTGGGCATGACATGGAATCTAGGATTCTAGGGGTTGAGGCGTGAATACAGAGAACCCCCCCAACCCCGCCAAGTTACACACACAGCCCGAGGAAGGTGGCAAAGAATTTCCAGGGCTTTCCCCCAACACTTGCAGGCCCTTGAATGGAATCCATGGGGTCAATCCCTGGAATACTGACCAGGGATCCCAGAAGCCTGAGGGAGGCCATCTCTGGGCAAGAAGGGCAGATTTCCATCCTGTACGCCACTGCCACTTCCTCCAGGACATGCACCCGACTCTCTCCAGAGCTTCCCTGCTTGCAGGGAGCACCTTGGGCAAGGGCTTAGACATCTTCGGGGGGCTGGGGATGGGTGAAGTCCGCATAAAGGTGCACAATTATATATCAACTTAATTCTCTACCAGCTGAATTACCTGGGAGTAGGGAGATAATGTTCCCAGCGACTTAGAAGTGAAGAGTTTGAAGGCAGTTGTGGAACGAGCAGAAGGAATGGCAGGAGGACAAGAGGAAGGACAGAGCATGGTTAGACGGGTCGGCAGAGAGGGCCTGCAGCAGTCCCTCAGTATCCCTTTCCAGATAACAGCCTCGCTGGGAATTACAGAGGGTCAGACTACTGATAGGAGGCAGGACACCTTGAGATTATGCCCGCCTTTTAGGAAGGGAAAAACCAAATCCCAGAGAGAGAATGCGAAGGCTCAGGGCCACTCAGGGCAGAAGTGGCAGGGACTTGACTTGGACCCAGGCTTCTGTACCGCATGCTCAGGGCTATTGTCACCACCCTTCCCTGTCTCTCTACTGGTTCATGACCCCTCTGCAGTTCATGAAGACAATGCCCAGGGCAGGGCACCCAAATATATGGCTAAGCAGGGGCCAGGCTGCTGCCACCAACACGGGAGTTGAGCTGGTGGCTGGTGCAGCAGCTGGAGATGGGATGTCTCGACTGAAGAGGGCAGTGGTTCCTCAGCTCCAGCAGCTGGAATGCCTGCCCAGCATTTACACAGCATCTTAATTTTCCAAGAAAGTCAGAAATGCAGATTCTTTTGTGAAATCTCCCAGTGTTTACATGTTGACAACCAGTTTGCATTTTCAAAAGACACTTTATGAGTGAAACAAAACAAATCTGAGGGCTGACTGCAACCTATGGACCCTGATTTGTCAACTCTAACTGAAGGACAAGTAGCTTCTACTAAACACTTGATCTTTCTCTCCTGGTCCATTTCAGGGGCCAGAAACCAGAGAATCTCAGCATTGGACTCTTCAACCAAATGGAACCCAAATTCCTTAGAGAGGAGGGGGACTTGCCTGAGGTCACAAGGCTAGTTATGGTGGAGATGGGACAAGAACCTGGGTCCCTGCCCATCAGGACAGGCTTCTGCTGCCCCAAATTAACTCAAGGGGTCTGGGATAAGGTTAGAAATCTTTTAGGATATAGACTGCCAGGACCTCCAGGGTAATTCTGCCCCCCACCGTGCTGCGGTTCCAGAGAACACTTTCTTTTGTTTAGCAACCATTTAATGATTTCAAAAGCCATCTGTTACTTTTATAAAAGTGTCTCTTCCTTTGAAGAGGCACTGGGGCTAAAGGCCTGGTGCGAAAACCAGAGAACATGTCTAATCAAGGATTATAAACCTAAATGGCCATTGAGCCTGGCAGGAGATGAGCGCCTTGGGCTGAGTACCTGAAAAATTCCTACAGTATAAGAAATACAACAGCTTGAGTAATAAGTGGTCACAGGCTCTCAGCTTTAATGCTGGGATTAACAGAGAGTGGGAGGACTGGGGAGAATGGAAAGCTCATGTCCTGTCTATAGGGGGTGCTGCTACCCATCTCCAGATGGTGGAAATGTAGGTTTAATGTTGTCAGCTCTGATATTTTCAAGAAAAGCCAGAAAGCCAAATGAAATCTCTTCATTTAAAAAATGTTGGCCATAAATCCCAGGGTAGAAGAGTCTGGGTCCAGCATTGTGGAGGCCAAACTGTCTGTGATGGAGAGGGCTGGGGACCCCGGCAGAACCTCCTTTCCTACAATAGCCCCAGAGAGAAGGGCAAGACGCGATACCTCTCCATAGCCACATCTCTCCAGCATCTCGTCGGACGTGTATCTGGAATGAGGCTCATAGGAAATGAGGTCGGGGCGTTGTACCTCGTAGATAGACTTAACCTTGGGGAGAGCCGCCAGGTCTTTGTAATTAAGGATCTCATTATCCACTTTAGCCTAGGGAAGAGGGAAATGGACAGGAAAGGAAGAGAAAGATAAGAGGGAAAAGGGAATGGAGAGAGGAAACAAAAACAAGATACAGAAGGAACGAACTTCTCCAGTTTCCACTAAAAACAGAAGATTAGGATCAAATTGAAGAATAGTAGAATGTTAGACCAAGAGCGGTCTTAGAGGCCATCCATTCCAACAGGGCTAACATTTATTGAGCACATATTGCTTGTAAGGCCCTGTGCTTTACAAGAATTATCTCCTCTAGATGTTGTAATGCCTCTGTGAAGTAAATGTCAATATCATTTCTATTTTCCAGCTGAGGAAATGGAGGCTCACAAGGTTATACAATTTGTACCACTAAGCTAATGGGTTTGAATTCAGCTTGAACTACACAGCCTGGGTGCTGACTGTCTTCCAATCCCACAGAGCGAGGACAACCCAATTCACAGCATTCTTGAAGAAGAAGATGAAGATGGTAAAGACAAAAATAATCATGATAGTAAAACACTAGCTAACATTTGGTGAGTACTTATTATAAGCCAGGCTCTGTACCAAGTCCCTTAGGTAGATTAAATCAGTTCACCCATACAATTCACAACTCTAGTAGTAGGCACTAACATTATCCTCATTTTGACTAAGGAACCAGAGGCACAGAAAAATCAATTAACTTGTCCAAGGCTATATAGCTAATAAGTTGCAAGAGCCCAAATTTCAACACAGAGAACCTGCCCTCTTCAGCAGCCTCCCCTGTCTTCTTGGGATGGGGAGTTCATTGTCTTACGCCGTCAGAAGGCTGCACTCAGAAAGCTGCTCCTTCCATTGAACTGAAATGAGCCTCTACCTTCTGCTTGACTTTGGCAGAGTTCAGCCCTCTAGAGCTGCACGGATTGAAAGAAAGCTCCCCCTTGCATGTGACAGCCCGCATCTCATGGCTCCTGAAGCCACGTCTTTTCCATGGCCATGCCCTCCAGCTGTTCCCTCTGTGACCTGGTGTTTGCTATGATCAACCAGGATCTGTCTTGCAAGGTCCTGAGGTGCTGCAAATTACGACAGAGGCTGCTAGATAGAGAATCCAGAAACTGTATTAATCTGATAATGTTCTCCCAATGCCATAGGAGCCAGGTACAGTCTCAGGGCCAAGACTACTTTACAGGGAGCAGCATTTGTAAATACTTATAAGCTGTGCTATTTTGAAAACTTACCAAAACCCTTCCACTATTCTATCCCTGCCACATCAGCACTGCTATATCAGACCCATTGTCCACTCTTCCTTGCCTGGATCTATGCTCTGAACACTGCCTAGGCTGTATCACAGGCTCTTTTGTTCTCTGGCTTTCAGTTGGGTTTAGCCAATGTGATGCAACAGCAGAGATTAGAGGGTGAATGGAGAGAGAGGCTGGTACACTTATTCCCCTGGCAACCTTCCTGGCTGGCCGTGGGCTGGGCCTGACTCTCTCTGAAGGCTGGACTTCCCCAGCTCTTGCCAGCTTTGGTAATGCTGTTCCCTTCCCACATCTCTTTAGCTCCAGTGTGGTAACAACATCATGTTGCAGTAGTACCTGGATACCTCACTATCTCCTGTGAGTCCACTTAACCCTGCCCACACCTCTGTCATGAAACCCTCCTCAGTTGAACTCTTTGAGGTAGGCCACCTGAGTTCTGCCAGAGTCTGCCTGGTACAGACACCCACATCTGCACCAGTTCTGGGGGTGTGTGGATAAAGAAAGCCTTTATTAGATGAGAGTCCACTTGCTGAAGTAATTGCTGCTTTTGTCCTGGATGTTAGATCTTGACCTTGAGAGCTCTTGGCATCTTCCAAACTCATCTCGACCTGTAACTATTCATCTTGGCACTTTACCCCAAACCTCAAAAATACTAAATTTATATTTCTTCCTATAGCCACTTTGTTTACAGGGCTATAAATGAGCCTCAGGTCTGGAGACACACCAGTTGATCAGAGGCATCCTAACATAATTAGCCAGAAAGGAAGGAAGGAAGGAAGGAAGAGAACACATGGGTCAAAGCCAAATCACCTGAAGATGATTCTAGAAGTCAGTGGAGATGGAGTAAAGTTTGAAAGTTTGAAAGAACCTGCTCATTTCAGGTTCACTGATAATTCTATTTGAATATCAAATCTCAAATGTCTATGAGAACTAAATTAAAATCCATCTTTATGCTTGTTATTGCATCTATCCAAAGCAGATGAATGAATTTTTTTCCAAATTTGGAAGCCATGCTTGGGATGGGCTGACTGAAAACATGGCTTCTATGACATGTTCAGTCATTCCCCAGAGCAGCTGAGCACGAGGCACCATAAACAGTGAGAGGAGGAGAGGCTGGAAGGGGAGACACATGCCTCTGCTAGGATGTGAAGGACAACTGATCTCAATGTGTAAGCCCCTAGTTGGAAGGCACAAGCACAGGTGTTCTTAGCTGCCATCATAAATTCCATTCTGTAATGGAGTTGCTTATCACAGGGGCAATTCTGAGAACCTTTCTCCAGGACTCCAAGGTGAACATCATCAGGGCTTAACTTATTTCACAAAGGTTTATGAGGCTCCTGAGTAGCACTGGGAGACCAGCTCGTGATGAATGGTATTACAGTGCAGCAGCTTCCTGAGTGCTCCTGTTCTAGTAACTCTCTTCTGGAAACATACTCACATTTGTCAATAACACTCTCACGATGCATGCCTGGAAACGAAGCCCATTAATCCTGCTGTGGTCTGGCCCCATTCACAGTGCCAGGGAGACTGTCACCTTTCTTGCTTTAGACAGGAATCTTCAATGAGTACAGCCTGTGATAAAGCAGCTTGTCTTTTTTTGACAGCCACATGGTAGTATTGACCCATATTGAAATTTCAGTCAGTGATAACTCTTAAGCATTTTTCTTCATTTGACCAGGGAAGAAAGGAAAGGTGCCCATAGTCCCGTCAATGGGCATTATCTGAGGATCAAAGAGGAGACTGGATGTGGATGTGAAGTAATGATCTAGCAGTAGTGGACAGGGCCAGGGCTGGCTGGTTTGGTGACTGTATTTAGAGCTTCTTGTGAGGAGTAGGTTTCTTGTTACAGATCATTTTCCCCACATTTCTGGTCTTCTTGGCTCCTTTGGCTTGTGGAAGGCTGGAACAGTCTAGAGTCAATCAGATTGAGGTTTTCTGCTCGTTTCAATTCTCCCTGGCTCTGCGTTTCCCACCTCCTTTAGCTTATTTCTGTTTATCCCTCTGCTTTGAGTTTAATGTTTCTTCCTCGGGATGCCTTCTCCCAACTAGTCCTAGATTGTCAGGTCCCTCTGTTTATCTGTAGCATCATCAGAGGACCCTGTGCTTTTCCTTCCTGGAATTTATAACTGCAATTGATGATTCGTGGCACTATATGTTCAATGTCATGAGGACAGGCATCAAGTCTGTGTAGTTCATCACCATTTCCCCAGAGCAGAGCACTGCGCTTAGCAGAGTAAATGCTTGGCACATGTTTGTTGAATGAATGAATGACATATACAAGGGGCCTCTGAGGTCATTGAACTCAACTTCTGTCTCTTCTTCTACATCCCTGGCAAATGATGAGTCTCTCTGTGTTTGAATGCCTGTGGAGATGGGAGGTCAGACACATGGAGGTGGGTCTGCTCCATCCCTAGACTTCCCGCATGATTAGAAAGCTCTTCCTTATGTTTGCAAATTCTTTACAGCCATGTTTCCACATGTGTATGTGGCTTCCTTCTCCTTTCTGCCTCTTTATCACCCACCACTATCTCCACATCAATACTCCACCTAATACCCATTCAGAATACCACTTTGATCCTCAGTTTTTTCTTGCTTGTCTCAGTTAAGTAGTGGGAAAGGAGATGCCTTGCATTGGTTTTAGAACTCAGCAAGGGCTCTTGTTGTCATTGTACTTTCTTTCTCGTGCTCCATGGACCTCTGCATTATTCCTGAAACTGGGTTTACTAGACTGTGTGCTTCATGAGGCAGGATCTATGTCTTCCCTGTACCCCACTGAATCCTCAAGACCTGGTACAGAGCCTAGCATGTGAAGAGCATGCATCAAATGTCAGTTGGATGAAAACCTGCTCCCTCATCCTTAGTGACTCTTTAGACACCAGGTCAGGAATAAGCAAGGCCCTTTGGTGGGAGAAAAGTGATACATACGCAGATGACTCGGTTGGGTGACCCAATGCTGGATCCAGGGGGTGAGATGGAGGTTTCAGATGTCCGTCTATGCTGTGGAAGAGATGAAGACAGAAGAGGTGAAAAGCTGCAACCCGAGCTTGGTGGGGAGGGTGAGAAAGAGGGTTAAGAATGCAACATTAGCAATACCATTAAAGTACTCTCTGGCTACTTCTGTACTTCCTTCTTATTCTTTGCCTTTTAAGTCAAGGTCTGAGTGTGAATGAGACCTAAAATGCAAGGACTTCAGGCTGTTGGGGACAGAATATGGATTTATTTTCTATGTATTTGCAGCTATCAGTCTAAATAGGAAATTACTCATAAAACTCTTCATTTTGAGTTATCCCAGTCAATAATTTATTTACTTTAAAAAAAAATAAAATTGGTTAGTATTCATTCCTTGGGAGTTTGTTTATTCAAAATGTAAAAGTGGGTTAAACTTCATGTCATTGCACAATATGCTGATTCTTTACAGTGTATTGATTGCAAATTGACATCAACTTAAGTGATAAACTTGGAAAAAAAAAACTGTCTCTGAAAAATGGCCATGATGGATTAATAGCTTCCTTAGCAGAGCAGCATGATGTCAGTCCTAATGCATAAGAGGGTGCCTGCATGATGTAAAGGGATTAGGAATCAAAGACCCATGGGTGAAGTATGTGGTCTTAGGCATCTTGGATTCTTGATCTGTAAAACATAGAGGCTGAGCTTCAGGACCACTTGATTCTCTCCCAGTTTTCTCATCCTACAATTTAAAGCATTCTATGTGGGGCTATAAAGTTTCCTAAATAGTGGACTGTGAACTAGCGGTGGTTCTGGGAAGATGAAGATGAAACACTTGATAATACTGAATCATAGAGTTAGAGAGTAAAATCTAACATTTCAATCCCCTTGATTAGATCAAGGAGGCAGTCTCAGTTTGGTGCTAATACATTTCAACAACTCTCTCAACAATTGCCAATTTCCTATTTTATTTTATTTTATTTATTTATTTATTTATTTATTTATTTATTTATTTGAGACGGAGTCTCGCTCTGCCGCCCAGGCTGGAGCGCAGTGGCCGGATCTCAGCTCACTGCAAGCTCCGCCTCCCGGGGTTTACGCTATTCTCCTGCCTCAGCCTCCCGAGTAGCTGGGACTACAGGCGCCCGCCACGTCGCCCGGCTAGTTTTTTGTATTTTTTAGTAGAGACGGGGTTTCACCGTGTTAGCCAGGATGGTCTCGATCTCCTGACCTCGCGATCCGCCCGCCTCGGCCTCCCAAAGTGCTGGGATTACAGGCTTGAGCCACCACGCCCGGCGCTTCCTATTTTATTTTTGAGACAGAGTCCTGCTCTGTCACCCAGGCTGGAGTGCAGTGGCACAATTTTGGTTCACTGTAAACTTTGCCTCTCGGTTTCAAGTGATTCACCTGCTTCAGCCTCCTGAGTAGCTGTATGGGCCACCACACCCAGCTAATTTTTGTATTTTTAGTAGAATTGGGGTTTCACCATGTTGGCCAGGCTGGTCTCGAACTGCTGACCTCAAGTGATTCGTCTGCCTTGGCCTCCCAAAGTGTTGGGATTACAGACGTGAGCCACCACACCCAACCCAATTTCCCTTTTTAAACAAAGAGAGTGCAGGCAACATTGTCTAGCTAGAATTTTAAAGATTTATTCTTAAGAATTATTTCATTATCATTGAATTTATTTTATGATTACCTTCTATTTATAGCAAGTATAACTGGTTTCCACATGGCAATATAAAGTTTTATTTTAAAATAAGTTAATAAAAAGTAGTGACTTGATTTAGAGAAAAATATTCAGTATATAATGAAACAGGTGGTGCCCAGATATGGCAATAGGCATCAGGGTTGTAGAGGATGACTGAAGTTTGGGAAATGCCACCAAAGAGGAGGAAAATGAAGAAAGGGACAAGTAGGTCTTACACCTTAAATGGAAGAGGGTCTTGGAAGAAACAGGGAAAGAAATTCAGGGCTTAAAAAATAATTATGCATCAATAGACTGGCTCTTTCAGAAAACTTTCATTAAGTGGATGAGATAGCAAGGAAGACATGTTTAGCTGGTCAGAAATTGTGCACTTGCTTTTCTAGTTGGAGAGACTCTAGTGGGTAACACAATAGAGTCCCAAGGGGTCAACTTGATATCTGGGGGCCAGGATGTAAAGGCCCCATTGCCTATCCCCCAACACACACCCCAGGTGTCTCCTCCACATCATCAAAGACCTAGAAAATGGATCCCTCCCACAGCCTGGAAGACTCAACCCCTCTCTGCAGTGTCAGGAACCCAGATTCACAAGGCTTCCTGACATTTGTCAGAGCACAGTAATTCAGAGGGACTCAGGACCCCAGCTGGCCCAATGCATACCTGGGGATGTCGGCTGTGCTTCTGCCTGGCTTTGCTACTGCAGGCAAATCATCACCTCTTTAGACCTGGTTTTCTCACAGGCAAGGCAAAGATAAAATTTCTTGCCCATCTGCCTCACAAGGTTAAAGGAGTAAAATCAGACCATGGCTGTGAAGATACTTTGTAAACTGTCAATTACTATGACATTATTAACTATTATTAATGAGTGACCTTAGGCTGGGAAAAACCATGGTCCCAGCAAGGCCGCCATCTTGGTGAGCAATGGTAGAGTTACAGCCTCGCCCCAGAAACACAAAACTCACAGGAATACAGTACTTTACAGTTTTAAGAGTGCTTTCATATCCGATGTCTTAACCCCCTCAAAAACCCCATGGGGCAGGTGTTGCCGTTAGGAAAATCCAAGGACATAGGCACACATTTGGGAGTGTGCACACTATGGAATGCTGACCCTGTGGCAAAGCACAGCTCCCTTAACCTGTGGCAGAAAGTAGCTAAGTAGGAGTGCTGGTCTGGGATCTACTAGCTTGCTTACCTTTAACTTCTTCTCTGCCCGGGCTGCCTGTTTGCAGATGGGGTGCCAAACCTCGGAACCTAAGGGGTCAGGAAAGTAACGAAGAGTCAGACCTTTCAAACCCTCTAGCACTCTCCCCATGCCCCACCTTGATTTACTCCATGGTCAGCATATGTCCCTTACACGTCTGCCAGAAGGGCCTCCTTGGCTTTCCCAGCTTCCTCCTGGCATCTCTCAGACCTATGCAACAACTCACATCCTTTTTCTGTGTGTCCAAATCCTACCCATTCCTCAAGGTCTAGGGCTCACATGACATCCTCTTGCAAACTTTCTTACCTGCCTGTTGGGAGTGACTTCTCTCTCCTCTGTGATCCATAGTTCTTTGTCTCTCTTTCCACACATACAGCCTTACGGCACAGTAGCTTGTGGATTTTTCATTCCTCACTAAATCAAGAGCTTCCTCTGGGCGGGAACTGAGCTTTATTCATTGCTACATCTCCCACAGTCCCCAGCATGGGACTTTGCTCTTAGAAGAGACCCGTACATGTTTGTGGGGTGAGAGATGAGTATATGATTGGCAGTGAGTGACGCATAGCAGGTGGTCAATAAATATTTCTTGAATGAATAAATGACAGTGTGGATAAAAAAGAGTGACACAGCATGGTGAACTCCAGCTTTCTTTTCTCTTAAAGACTTATGACGGTCTGCCAGAGCTATCACATTTAAGGGGGAGGAGGTGTCATGGTGCATATTCCGCTTGAGAGTATTGCCTTGACCTGCTAATTCCTCAGAGAGTCCAGACTCTTCAAATTTAGTACACTGCTAACGCCCACATTTCATTGTGGGTGGGGGTCCAGTTGGCCAGCCCCAAACCCGAAAGGCCAATTTGGAAAGGCATGAATAACAGGTGGCTGCCCACATGTTGAAAAGCAGCCCCAAATATGACATATTCCCCAGAGAAGGGACAGGTGTCCTGGATTAGAAGGAAAAATAGGAACATATTATCCCTCTGGAGCCATCCCCCTTATAACCAGCCCTAAAAGGAAAGGAGCCAGCAATGGCTGGATTCCTGAGCACCCAGATGGCATTTGTTTGTCTGACTTTGTTTCTAGGATATACTTTATATTATGCTTTGTTGCCTGGAACCCCCAGGACTGGAATACTAGCTAAGGGATGAGATGGTGGTGAAAGGTCAATAATTCGGAGTGAAAAAGAGAAGAGAGGCCTGAAGTGAGGAGGCCTGTGTTTTTTGTCTCTGCTCAGCCCCTAACACATCCTTTCTTGGGGTCCCAGTTTCCTCATCTGAAGAACAACAAGGTGGGATTTGGATGGCCTTGAAGATTATTTTCATCTCCAAGATTCTAATTTTATGGGCAGTTTTGTCTTTTGCGGAACAGGAATCTTTGATTTTTGTCTGCCGACATTCTTGGGTGTTCCTAATTATTCAACTGAGTTTAATTCTTTCTAAAGTAAAATGCAGTGGTTCTCAGAGCCCAGTAGAGGGACTCTGAGTCTGTGGCTTGATCCAGCAATCACAGGGTGTGTCCACTACCAAGCTGTGTGCCGGGATTGTTACTTTAGGGAGTTATTAGAGAGAGCATTTCCGGTTCCTCTTTGAGTTGCTTCTGAATCTATCAGGAATTGTTTATGACTGTGGCTGTGGCAGGAAACACATGTTACAGGTCACTGTAGGAAATGTAGGAAATGAATGAGATGGACACAGAGGTCTGAGGAGGTCATGAACTTAAGTTAAAGAGGCATAGGGAAAGATCAAGAGGACAGAAGTCCTCATGTGGGGAAATAATGTGTCAAGTGAGGGGGTCAGACTAGAGGGTTTCTTTTGCTTTCTAACCTCATGACATTGGCATAGCACTCTGAAATAAAACTGAGCCAAAAATGGTCATTAGCTTCAGTACTCTGCATACCGGAAAGCATATTTACATAAGAAACAAGGAGAGGAGGATCAAACAAAAAAAAAAAAAAAAAAAGAAAGAAATGAAAAACATCAGAATTTGGGAGTTGGTAGTATATCTGTAAATAAAAGAGGCTAAAAAAAGTTAGTTGGTAGCTAGCAATAAACTTAGATAAAGAATGCAAGAAAAGATGATTTGTTCATGAAGATCCCTGTGAAATTACGGTCTTCTGAGCTTATTCCCTTGGCCAATAGCTCAACAATGTGGCATTAACAGAAGGACAACGTTATGGTGAAGAAGATGGTTTTTTTCTTCCATGGACTTTATCCCCAGAGCCAAAAACAGTGCCTGGCCCACGTGTGTTTAATAAAGAAATGCATGTGAATGACTCACTGGACCCTACCTTTGTATTTTTTTTCCCAAAAAGATACTAGATAAAATGCACCCACGGGAGAATGGTGGCCATCCTAGGAAGGGGACTCAAATGCAGTTCTAAGGCTGGGTCTTTACCCTGAAGAACAGACTTAACAGAATGGTGAAAACTAGTTTTGAAGATTTTAATGACTCTCTGTAGGAAGAGGCATTAATTTGTTTTGCAAGTCTTATAAAGTAGAACTAGGACTAAAGGCAGGGGGTTCAGGGAAGAAACATTTAACACCTAAGAACTGAATGGCCTTATTCAACTGACAGTGAGCCCTTGTCCCTAAAAGTGTTTAAGTACACATTGGGTATATAAATGCTCAGCAGGGATATTAGGAAGGAGACTTAGAGATTCTGTTTCCATCTTAACAGGTTTTACTGTACAGACAAGATAATTATTTGCCCCTATCCATTTATCCCGATAAGTATGTAAATTCTATGAGAAGAGGGATTCATGTCTATCTTACCTAGAGATATATCTGCAGGGACTCCAGATTCTCAATAAATACTCATTGAGTGAATAAATAAAAGAAATACAGCATTCTATCTTAGGCAGTTGGTTTCTCTAAGGTGGGCTCAGAGATTTGGACAAGTAGTACAATCTAGACTCTGATTAGACAGCTCCAGCTCCAGACTGAGTCTGCAAGCATATTCACTATATTGGGGCGTGTCAAACTGTGACCTGTGGACCACTTGTCTTGCAGCCTGGTAAAATTCAGATTCCTGGGCTCCCCTGCCATAGCCACTGACACCAACTTCCTGGAGGTGGGACCTGGGAATCTCTGATTTAACAAGCTCCCCAGGTGATTTTATGCCTCATAATTTGAGAACCACAGGGCTAAATACCAGAAAACACTCTAAATTTAATTTTCTTGGAATGTTATGTGAAAAAGAAACCAATTTTACAAGACAGAGCTCTAGCTTTTTGTAAGAGTACATTTTCTGCTTATTCAACTCCTGGTTCCATGAGTCACATTCTCTTGTCCTCTGAGATTGTCACCCACAATTCCAGGCTCTGCAATTAAAACCTACGATGAGGTTATGGAAGTGAAGGATTAGCTATTTCTGTATCAGCTGACTCAGAGACAGAGATGTGAATCTCCAAAACTATCTGTCAGGCAGGTATTAAGGCCATTTTTAATCCTTAGCAGAGTCAGCAGTCAGTCTTATCTCTTTGACTGGTTATAGCACACATCACACCTATAACATTTGGGGCTGATTTAATGTTGGGGAAGCCACCCACCTCTCTGCTGTATCCTGATGTTAGATTTGCCAAGGCTTTTTTTTTTTTTTTCTTTTTTTTTTGAGATGGAGTTTCACTCTTGTTGCCCAGGCTGGAGTGCAATGGCGCGATCTTGGCTCACCGCAACCTCCGCCTCCTGGGTTCAAGCAATTCTCTTGCCTCAGCCTCCTGAGTAGCTGGGATTACAGGCATGCACTACCACACCTGGCTACTTTTGTATTTTTAGTAGAGACAGGGTTTCTCCATGTTGGCCAGGCTGGTCTCGAACTCCCAGCCTCCCAGGTGATCTGCCTGCCACAGCCTCCCAAAGTGCTGGGATTACAGGCATGAGCCACCATGCCCAGCCAATGCTTTTTGTTTTTTAATGCCAAAGCTGGAGCTGGTATCATAGTCTTCTAGAATGTTGGCATTCTAGAACTTACAAGCACAGTGATTGAAAGAACCTCCATTGGGAGGTTCTGTTTAGTGAGCACTAC